>NW_028145367.1:2148459-2274275 GCF_050948025.1 Trichoderma camerunense
AAACCTCTAACCACCAGGGTCCCTGCGATTTTTGTTTGGGTTCGGTGTTATGTTTTTATCTGTGTTTTTGGTGCTTTTTGCATGTTTATTTTGGCCCCCCCCCCCCCCCCCCCCCTGGAACTTCTTTCTCTCATCCTCTAATCTTTCTCATGTTGATAATCCTTCCCCCCACGGACGGAAAAAGATTCAGACCCTTTTTTTTTCTCTTTGCCCGGTTAAGCCCGTTCGTTCGCTATCCAGCTGCCGAAGCAAAGTACAAGTGCGCAATCTGTGTAAGAGGATTTCCCGGGAAGAAGAGCCAAGGGGAAGCTAAAAGATTCCCGTTTCGGGGCGGTGGCGCGGAGGATCCACGTGAGTTGGGCTGCAGCTCGGGATGGGGAGCCGAGCGGTGCCGAGAGGGTAATGATAATGATTAGCTAAGGAGTGTGTCAGGAGCTGAAGCTGGGCGGAGAGCTGGGCAACTGGGGCAAAGCAGAGCAAAGCTGGGCGCAAAAGGGCTGGGAAATTATCCGGCATTATTCCGCTGAACACAGTTACATAAGCTAGACAAATTACATAATCCAATTCCCTTACATAAGCTTTCTCTGATTTCACGTGCCAATTGCTGCCGGTTTGCGGGCGGGTCTACTCCGGAACCCGGCCCTCTCTTACCCCAGCCCCAATTCTTTTTCCCTTGTCCAAAACCGATCATAACTCTCCCTCTCCAGTTTTTTGGTGGTTGTCTCTTGTGGGGGAAGTTCAAGTCACTCACTGCTAACAAAAGTTATACCTCGGCATGTGGCCTTCGCACGCCAACGACTTGCCGTCGGCTTTGCGACTCCAACGAACTTCCAGTCGCGGCTAAACCATCACCCTCTCTCTCCAAACTTCCCTCACGAGAGATTCTTCTTTTTTGCTTCTTCTTTTCTCCCCTATACTATTAATTCTTGTTGCTTCAATTTGATACCGCCTTTTGTTACCTTTTGTTTCAGAGGAGGAAGAACAGACGTCATCACCCTTCAGCGATAAACAGCCAACTTTTTTTCTTCGTCCGATGAGCGCGTGCTCTACTACACATCTCACCTAAATAACCTCCAGAGAACTTCAAAACCCGCAAACATGGTCGCCGACACCCTCGCCTACCACCCCACGGTGGCCCATTACCTGCGCTTCGTCGCCACCACCGTCGGCCGCGACAAGATCCTCCGCACGATCCAGTACTTCGCCCGCTTCTACGCCTGGTACCTCCTCCGCACAAACGGCTCCCCCTCGCAAATGGCCCCCTGGAACGCCATCAAGAAGCAGTTCGGCCTCGCCCGCAAGATCATGCGCGTCGGCAAGAACGTCGAGCACTTCAAGGCCGCCGCCCAGGCCGCCGACGCAAAGGCCGTCGAGCCCTTTTTGCGCTACGCCGCTGTCGGCCGCCAGGTGGGCTATGCCGGCTACCTCACCTTTGATGCTTTGACGGTGGGTGATGCTGCGGGCATTCGCAAGTGGCATGCTGCCAAGACGCTGCAGCAGCACGCTTCCCGCTTCTGGGCGATGGGCCTCATCTTTAGTATCGCCGGCCAGGTCTATACGCTGTACCGCCTCAAGCAGCGCGAGGCCAAGATTGATCGCAAGGACGGCGAAGGCGTCGTCGAGAGCAAGCAAATCCTCAAGTGGGTTCCCCCTCCATACACCATCCCGTAGAATTGAAACTCGTGCTAATGTGTGTGTAATCTCTTTAGAGAGCGAGCCGCCAGCCATCTGCAGCTCATCTCCGACGTCTGCGACTTGACCATTCCCTCCTCCGCCCTCGGCTGGGTTGGCTTCGACGACGGCTTCGTCGGCCTGGCCGGAACTGTCAGCAGCGCCATCGGCGTCTACTCTCAGTGGAAAAAGACTGTCTAGGCGGACGGATTCTAGACAAATAACGAGCTTCTAATACATGCCTGCCGCCCTAGTAGCGCCCATCCTTGGATAGAAGGGAGCATGTTGAATGAGAATGTGTGGATAGGGAAACAGAAACAGGGCCTGTGTATAATACCAACGATGATGACCGGCCATATGTGGATTTGTATATCGCGTTTCACCATGTCCTTGTCAAATATTTGCATCTTTTACGTCGTCTTTATTTACTCTTCGACTAGCACGTGCTTGGGTCAACACATCTTTTGTTGCAAGAATGTCAAAGTAAGATAAAAGAAGAAAAAAATCAAAATAAAAGCAATCAAGTGCAAAGGAAAAAGACCAAATAGAACCCTGCGTAAATCCCGTTAAATCATACAGCCTGACTCTCCTGCCTCCCATGTGATATCATGTGTTCCGGAGCTCCCCCCTTTCCAGCCGGTTAGTAGTCCCATGTTCATTCTGCTCATCAAGAGCCTCGGTCCTGGTATATCATCCTCCGGTATCCATTCCTATCGAAATAGCAAATAGCAGGCTGCTTGACCTATTGTTAAGTCCAGAAACTCCCATTCCCCCCACCTAGCTACGAACCCGTAAGAACCAGTCTGTCCAGGCCAGGCGGCCAGCTTTTCGAATTGAGAAAAAGATCCGTGTGCGGTCATCTATCACCTTTGGTCAAGGCCAATTCCGCCAAGAGAGCGAGTTTATACATAAAGGACACGTTGAAGAAAAACGGGCGTAGGGGAGATAGAGTAAAGGCTCTATGATATGTGCTCTGAGGCAAGAGACAGAATAGAGAGAAAAATTTACCAGTAGCGCCCGCCACGATCGTAATCACGCGCATACCCTCCCTCTCGGGGGTATGCTGGTTCTCTTGGAGGGAATTCTCTGGGTGGCCGATCATACGCCGGTCGACCACCGTTTGCGTAAGGGTCGGGAGGTGGCGGGTAATCGCGGCGGTAAGGCTCCTCATAACGGCCTCGAGGCGGCGGGTAGTCTTCCACCGGTCGCCGGGGAGGCGAACGATAACGGGGTGCTCTATCATCGTAGTACTCGCGACGGGGGCTTCGGTCACGGTAGCCGTACGACGGGCCGGCTTCACGGCTGTATCCTCGGTGAGGGGGTCCTCGGCGGTCATAGTTATCAAACGATGGGGGAGGGTAGGGTCGGCGTCCTGGCGAACGGGATCGGCCACGGTCCCGCGGTGGCATATCGGGTTGAGTCTAAAGGTCACATGGGTGAGCAAGCGGCCCATGCGAGGGGACATGCCAACAACTTACGTCAACGAGGCACTGGACGCGACTTCCTTTGAATTCGCGGCCATCTAGCTTTTCGACAGCTGTTCTTAGGTCTGCGGCAGTCTCGAATTCGACAAAGCTGAAAGGGCCTTTTTGTTAGCAACAATGGCATGAGTTGAAACGGCTGATTAAAACTTACCCTCGACCATTGGAGTCACGGCCAGTCTCAGAGTACACCACGTCAAGGCTTGATTGACGGGCGAAATCTTTCAGGTCCTATTCGCAGAATCCACGTAAGTCGTTGCCAAGGAGGAGGAGAAAAGCCTCGAGTAAAAAAAAGTCCACGTATCGGCACGCCAAAAAATCCATCAAGTCAGGAACCAGGGATGCCAGGCCGGAGTCGCCAGTCCAGAACGAAGGGGGAGGGAAGGACGATGCGGGGTGCATACGTCAACCCAAAGCAAGGCACAGCAAACCAAAACGCTCCAAGTATATGATAGAAAAGGCACGCAAGTCCCGTGGAATCCAGGAGCAATAAACTGGGAGAGGGAACAGACCTGCCAACTGGTATCATTCGGAAGTCCTGTAATCTGCATTCGATGAGGAGTTCTACGCGGTCGCGGCGGAGCACGCTCGTGCCCCATACCGCCCTCTCGGTGTCGAGTTCCACGGGCAAACTGAACGGTGAGGCGTTCTCCCATAAAATCGGATCCATCTTTATTACAATCGCGGATTAGCATCCAAGCAAAACGAAGGCGACGGGGTCATTGGACGGGCAAGGCAAAAGATGTTGGGAGTGATGACGTACGAAAGGCTATATGACGGCGGCAAAAAAGCGCGACTGGTTAGCAACGATGAACCCCATAGCAAGCGTTGGTTGAACAGGGCGGGCGAACCTGGGACAACATCACGGGCGTCCATTGCGTCCTTGTACTCGATGAAGCCGAAGCCATTCATGAGCTTTACTTCGGTAATCTCTCCGGTACCGTGGGTCGCAAAGTGAGCCTCGACATCGGCCTTGGTAGCTGCAGGAAGCCAGTTAGTGGTAGCCACGGGGAGCGGGAAACAATGGAGATGGACCATGTCGAGGGAGGTTCCCCAAGTACAGCCTGGTGGACGAAACCTCAGTCATGGCGGGCGACCTAGAGTCCGCGTCTGGTAAGAGTCCGGAATCTGGTGCTTTCTCGTGAGCACTGGGCCAGTGGTTCTGGTTCCTTTTTTCTTCTTCTTCAGCGGTCCGGTGAATTCGTCCAAGGAACAAGGCAGGCGAGCGAAATATAACAAGCGCAGCCGGAGGAAGGATGAAGAAAATGGACGGCGGCTAGTGTGAGGAGCTGAGAATCAAGGCCAGAGCTGCTATCTATCAAGCGAGAGGAAGAGCGAAAGAGGCTGGCGGCTGCAAGGTTGCGTGGGGACGGTCAGAGGCGGCAGAATCGCCGAAAGCGGCATAGTAGGCCCCGCGTTTGGGTTTCTTAGCGGCAAAGAGGCAAAAAAAAGAGGCACGAGCAAGAGCAAAAGAGGGTCGAGAGGCTGCCACCTGCCGGGCCTTTTTTCTGCCGTCCGCGTGCGCTCGCAGAGACGCAGGTGACCATGCAATCGGGACCCGCCCTGCCCATGCTCTCCGCCTGCTCTTGCCTTGCTACTGTCCTGCACCTACGTACATACCTAGGCGACCTGGTAGGCGAGGACCCGATTACGTAGTTGGAGGTACGAAGCGCGATGGTGTGCATGAGGCGCTGGGAAATGTACCAATGGACTTGCAGACCAAGTTACCTTAGCAGTACAGCTCTCAATTACACGCGCATACACGTACTTCGCACTACCACCACCACCTGCTAGGTACCTTGTCCTAGACTGCAGTTGCCTCATCCAGACAGCGCGCTAGGGCCCTATCTGTCACCAAGCACGAGTTACTTAAGTTACATGGTATCATTTGTCTCAATCTTCCTTGCAGATCAAAATGTCATGGGTTGAAAAAACACTCACAGCCACAACCCAAGCGAGCAAACCTACATGAGACAAAGCAATTGCGCTTCTGCGAGTTACCTTATCTCTTCCTAGGGTTTCATAGCCCTCGTCACCCCTACCAATTGCCATCCATGGCCAGCTCGCATGATGCTTTAAGGACTGACCTGGATGGCACGGAGCGCTTAGAGGTTTGCTTGCGTATTGATGTCATTACAGTACGCAAACAATGGATCAATGAGAAACACGGCCAGACAGTGTTTCGGAGTGAAACAATTCTTGATAGTACAGACTGGACTTGTACCAGGTAGTAATTGTTAGTGCAACTCACCTCGCGTGAAACATGGATGCTTCCTCTACAAATACGGGTCAAACATCACACGTGATAGGTCAAGAGGATGACATCCAATAACGCATATATAACTCCAATGACTATTAGAAAAGAACCCAAACAACAGGAAAGAGGAAAATCCCATATCGCGAATCATATTGCTATTTATTAATACGTAATCTAAGCGTGGATGAGTAACCAAGATGTATGCCTCATGTGCTCCCCAATGTGATTAAAGCGCCACCCCCAAACAATTCTCATCCCTTTGTTGGCGCTCATCCGACTCCAAGTCCCGAAATCCTCACACCATCAGGGGTAGAAAAGAAAAGTGGAAAACGAAAGAAAAGAAAAGAAAAAACTCCGGCTACGTACGTGAAATGCCGCAACATGCCATATACAAAGGCGCCCTCTCCCTCTATTTTCAATAATTGTCATTACTCGCTGGCATGGCGAGAGAAACTTCCCCCTTCTGCAACATCAGATGGAGGATCCCTTTTCCATCCCTCCTTTTCCCATCCTTTGCTTTCGCTCAAGCCAACTGTCCCATGCGTTCACCGACGATATCGCTGGCCTAGAATATGCGTCTCCTTTTTTTTTGTCTTTCGTGTCTGAGAGAATAGATTAAAGCCTCAGCTCCTTGAGGATCTGGTCCGCCATATTTTTATATTGCCACGTGTTTCCAGTCATTCTCTTGAACTGGATGCCGTGCAGAGAAAGCAGAGGAACCTTGACAATAAAGATCTCAAACTCCATCACCATGCTGCCTCCCAGATCGCTCTGTACTTGCGTCGTCGTCTCTCCAGGCACGCGTCTCGAGACTCCTCCGCTCCTTCGGGGGATGCTATCCACCGACTCCTCGGAATTGGAGTAGCTGTGATCACGGGTGCGGTCACGATCCTGTCGTCCCGGGGTCCTTGGGGTTATGGGGGAACGTTCCATCTGGGGGATGTCGTCGCGATCACGGTCCTCACCTCGCATGAGGCCACCAAAGCTAAAGCGACGGCGGTGCCCCGGAGTGTTGGATGGTGGGCTGCTGGGAGTATCATGAACCCTGTTCAAGTCGATGCTTGGTGTGTACTTGCAGCTGAAGCCTCCTCGAATTTCGATATAGTCGACATTGAGTTGCTTCAAGACCCTTCGAATATCGGTACGAATGGCCGGAACCGTCTTGCCAGAGGTGGTTGAAACGCTGAAAAGACCCTTGAGGTATACTGGCTTGGCCAGCTCAGCGCTGTCCAATCTATCAGTGGAAACGCCACTTTGCTCCTGCTCCAAGTCCGTTTCTTCAGGCACATTAGACTCTTGGGCGGCTTCTCTACGAAGTCGACGTTGCTGAACGCTCTCACGGCGCGCGTGTCCCAGTGATTTAGCTCTCATTGCCACCGACTGCGAATGCCCATGGCCCCTTTGCACCGTTGAGGACTGGTCGTCTGAAACTGATTGGTCCGAGCCGCCCGTCAAGGGTGGCTCTCTCGCCGACATGCTGCCATTGTCTCGTCGACGAAGGTCTGCTGAGTTAACGCTGGTCGATCGTCCGAGACCTGATTTCCGCGATCCACGAACGCCGCCTGCAGACATTGGGGGGCTCAGAAGCTCGCTATGTTGCGGCTGGCTGCCGCCAGACGGTAGTGCGATGCGGCCTTGGTCGTCACGGTCTCGCCGTCCTCGTCGGATGCTGAAGCTCTTTCTAGGCGCTGTAGGAGTACCTTCAGGTGGCGAGGAAACATGTACCACAGGAGGGTGAGAGCGGTCTCTCTCCCTTTCCGTAGGCTCCCTGCGTTTTCGAGTGCTGAAGCGGCGCAGTAGGCCGGCAGTGGTGCTTTCTTTCTTCTGTAGCTGATCGGCCTTTGTCTCTGGTGGTATAGGAACATGCTGCTGCTTCACCAGATCCGGTGCATCATCTTCACCATGAGTACGAGCTCTGGGCCGAGTTCGCCCGCCCGTAGGTCTCTCGCCCGGCATTTCATACGCCGCAGGATTGGTGTGAGCTGCCTGCGGGGGTGCCAAATCTGGCACGCCCTCTGGTAGTTTTTCACGTTCACGTTCACGCTCACGCTCACGCTCGCGTTCTTTCTCCTTCTCCTTCTCCTTTTCACGCTCACGTTCCCTCTCCTTTTCACGTTCCCGCTCGCGCTCGCGCTCTCGTTCCCTTTCTCGCTCCTTCTCCTTTTCCTTGTCGCGTGACGTAGTCGGTGGTGGGCTCATCTCCGCATGTTCACGATCTTGTTTCTCTTTGACGAGATAGTAGATGGAGGTGAGCGGGTTGAATGCGTTAAGCGGATCAGCGCCAATTTGCAACGCCTCAGAGCTAGGCCCGCTGAGGGTGTCGCGACTGTTGGAGTTTCTTCTCTTGTAAAAGTCAAAGCCAAAGCCGCGCTTCTTCTCGCTGTCTTTGGTGGGTTGCGGCAGCTCCTTTTCTCTTTGGTACGCCTTGACGGCCGCTTGGTAGTCCTCAGACTCGATGACTTTTGTAAGCTGAGCACGTATGGTCTCGGGCGAACCAAAGTTGAATCCTTGCATGGCATGAATGACTTCGGGCTCAAGGTCTGCGGTAAGCGGCTCTCGGACTGGAAGATAGTTGTCTGGAGGCCCACTGAATCCCTTAACCATCCATGGGTGGTTCATAACTTCTTGCATGGTGGCTCGCTGCTTGGGATCCGTTACCAGCATTCGGGACATGAGGTGTTTGCATTCTGGATGAATCAATGTCAGCCAGTACTCAATGACAAAGCTTTGGGTGTGTGTCAGGGGATCATGAGTACTCACCATTTGAAAGCCAGCTCGGGTAGTCGACGAGTCCCTTCTTGATCTTTGCATGCAGAGCAGGCATGCTCTGATCGTCGAAAGGCACTTTACCACAAACGAGAACGTAGAGGACGATACCGAAACTCCATACGTCGACTTCGGGCCCCGTATATGCCCTTGCCTGCAGCAGCTCGGGAGCGGCGAAGTAAAGACTGCCGCAAAAGGTCTTGAGATGGCCGCGAGGCGAGAACAAGTTACTCAAGCCAAAATCGATGATCTTGATGTCGCCAGTCTTGCTGATGAGGATGTTTTCGATTTTCAGATCGCGATGCACGATACTGTTCCGATGACAGTAATCAAGAGCACTGGCTATCTGGCGACTGAATTTGCGGGCCTGCTTCTCCTTGAGTTTGCCGTGGGAGATGATGTAATCGAGCATTTGGCCACCGTTGACATATTCAAAGAGCATGTACCAGTGGTAGTTTGTGCGGACCACATCCCGCATCCCGCAGATGTGAGGGTGGTGGAGAAGGGTGACAATGGCAGCTTCGCGAGCCGTTCGGATCTCCTTGGACTGATCCGCGCGCTCCTTTTCCGCCCGACTCTGGTGGCCATCGTCGGTAGAGCCACGAGGGATGATTTTGCAGGCAACCTTGAAGAAAGGCACAGAGTTAGCAGACAATGTCAAAGAACCAAGGATATCAAGCTTAGTATAAAGGGGGTTTGGATGCGAACCTGTTCACTCCCATCTTCTTTGCGAGCCAACTTCACCTTGCCCATGCTGCCAGCGCCGATGGTCTTACCCAAGATCCACTTGCCAGACTGCGTGGGAATGGTTGTGCGCGACCTGGATTGTTTGGCGCTGGATGAGGCGTGAGTCGCGTCGGCGGCGCCATGAGAAGCGCTGTGCGACGCAGCAGCAGCGCTGCCATTGTTGGCGACGGCCGAGGGAGGCATTTCGGAGTGGCCTTGACGATTGTGTGCGGAGCGGATGCTGGTGCTCCTGCGATGGGATCGAGAGGCGTCTGCTGCTCTGTTATTAGAGGAGAGCGGAGGGCGATCTCGGCTGGAGCTGCGCTTGGACTGGGATGCGGCTAGATGCGAAGTGTCGTAGTCATTTTGAGCCGACGGAGGCTCCTGAGCTGGGCGGGACGAGGAGGAGCTGCGACGACGGTGGCGAGGCTGCTGCTGCTGCTGAGCCTGCTGAGCCTGTTGAGTTTGGCTTTGGCTCTGGCTCTGAGCCTGGGCTTGAGCTTGGTTTTGGTAGTGGTGATGATGATGGTACGTGGAGTTGGAGTTGGAAGACGGGGCAGCCGCGCCGCCAGAAGAGGATACTGGCACGGGAGGGGGGCGGGAGCGTGTGGAATATGACCGGGATGGGGCTCGCGAGGGGGAGGTGTGGGAGAAGTCGGAGCCTTGAGACGCTGTAGTTGTCATGGCGAGCGGTCAAAGTGCACTGGTCAGGTCAAGCTGTGCTTGGGCTTGGGATGCCAGGGCCGGCCTCGGGCTGCAAAAAGGCTCACAGAGGCCGTCAAAGGCTGGGCGAGGCGAGATTAAGCAAGGCCCGCGTGCGTCACGGAAGCATCAATGTCCCTCCTCTCTGCTGCGAGATAAAAAAGGAGAAGATCCACGCGTTGTCAGGGCGAGGGCTGGGGGAGAGCAGGGTGAGAATGGATGGATACAAGGCACAGAGGATGGATGAGGTAACGCAGTGCAGCGCAGTGCAGCGCAGCGCCGGGGGGGGCTGTACGGAGGATCCCACGAGGTATTGAGATATCACGGAGCGGCAATGCCAGAGGTACTGCCAGCACGGAGAAACGGAGAGATGGGCGACATTTGGCACGGCTGGGTACGGGAGCTGATGCTCCGCAGTGCTATCCATGAACCTTCTAGCCGGGCTGCGCTGCGAATCCACAAGCAGCGGTACTTCGTACCTGCGTACGAGCACCTGTCAGTGTACAGCTGCCCCGACTCAGCATCAAGGTACCAGTACGGGCAACCTACGTCAGGTACCGCCTCGCCTCTCCTCTTCGCACACCAAGACAAAAGCATCGCACATTCACAGCTCAAGCCGCTTTGTCGCCCAGCTTTGTTGCATCAGGTACTGCAAGGCTCGTGGCTAAACCTGGCTCGCTGGAACTAGCACACCAGGGGCCGTGAATCGCTCAGTGGTTGGATGGGGGCTGGGGACAGCTCATCTAGGCGGCATCCCTCAGGCCCCTCAGGCGCCATCCACAGCTGCAGGCTCCACAGCACATGTCCAGTTCGTTTGGATGGAGTCATTGATTGAACCTGAAGGTTTTTGTTTGTTTGCGCAGGCCTGAGCTGGCATTTGGGTTGGGCATCTGTGCCGCAGCTGTCTCTGTCTTCCGTCCCACCACAAGGGCCTACTGACGGCGTGCCAGCAAACTCCATCCCTTGTCCATCCCGTCGACGATAAACAAGGCTTGAAACATCAATGCACCAGCTTTCTTTCTTTCTTTTTGTCTTGGCCCATTGTTGACCCTTTTGTGCTCTCCTGTCTCCCTATTGTCTTTGTTTTGTTTCCCCCCGTCCTCTGCCCTATTTCATCATTGTGCTTGCGGTGGCTGGGTGACCAATTTCTATTTCCGTCGTTCTCAGACACCACCGTCATGAATCGTGGATGGATGCATTACCAACTGGGGCAGTCAGCAGAAAAGCGCCCCTATTGCAGACCACTTATATGGATCTGATTAGGGAGCTGAAAGCTAATTGCACTAAAGGAGACTTCGTGTGGCTTTTAGCAGCCCGTGAATCAAAAGGGCATCGATAGCTCCGACTAGGCGCAGAATCAACTGCCTTAGAACCACATCTGATGCCCATCACTGAGAACAGCAATATGCCTCTCCACTGACACGTAAGCCGACGAGTGAAGCGCATCACCATCACCATGACCAGAGCATGCGCAGTGCGTCTTGCAAATAATGGCCGTCATTTGCTTTTGCATTGTAAATGATTCGCTGAACAAACTCAAAACAAAGCCGCAAACGGAAATTACATGGACACAAAAAAGCAAAAGGGCACTGGCTTTAGGTTAGAGCCAGTGGAAGCACTACTTGATCCGAGCAGCTGGAAGCACTCGGTAACAAGCAGCCAAGCAACTGAGTGCGTCATGCTGGAGTTGCTCTGGTCGATACGAGTGGGTCAAAGGCCGGCACCAGGCGGACCAGTAATGTTCAAAGTACGATTATTAGAAACCTGGAAGGCGGCAGTAGGCAAAAGGTACCTATCATTTCTTCAACTTTATCGATAGCGCATCTACAACAAGCCTGTTCCTGATTTGTGCCGACACTTGCAAGACTTGCCCATTTGTTCTACGACTGACATCGCCATCCCTTTTGCCGCCTCGTTGCTGGACCGCCGATTGACGCGCATTTGCCATGCTCTGAGCTTCCTCGAATTCCCCTAATGCCACAGACACTTGCTCGCGGCACTTAACCGAATACGAAAGCCTATGTCCTACAAACGATCGCGGGCGACATTTGAGGCCGACCTCCATGCGCCTTACGCCATCTTCGGCACCCCTTTGCCTGAGGACGGCGAACGTGACGATGGCTCATACCTTCCATTGTGGAAGCAGGAGGTGAGGGATGATAAGGGTAGGCGGAGACTTCATGGAGCCTTTACCGGTGGCTGGAGCGCAGGGTAAGTCGGAGTTCTCTCGACCTCAATCTAAATCACTAACGTCTGACTATCAAGACAGCTACTTCAACACGGTTGGATCCAAGGAAGGATGGACGCCGTCTACTTTTGTGTCGAGCCGCTCGAATCGCCGCAAAGATGAAGCTGGTCAGTCCCAGCAGCGTGCCGAAGATTATATGGATGAGGAGGACCTTGCGGATGCCGCGGAAGCGCAGACGCTCAAAACCACCCAGGCGTTTGCCGGGCTAGGATCGTCCACCCAAGAAGAACTCCGTGCCGGGGGGTTGATGGGTCTCTTCAGAGCCGACGGAGATACAATGGGCCTAAAGCTGTTGCGGAGAATGGGCTGGAAAGATGGCCAGGGCATTGGACCAAAAGTGCGACGAAGTGCACGCCTGGACCTCGGCGGGAAGTCCAACACGATAGATGGAGAAACCCATCTCTTTGCACCTGACAATACCGAGGTCTTGCGATTTGTCCGCAAGACAGATCGCATGGGCTTGGGACATAATGGCCAGGGCAAGCTTTTTTCATTGCGCCGAGAAAGCAAAGCAGATAGCGACGAGGAGGTCGATTCTCGCGACGGCGCGTTGTCGATATTATCTCGAACAGAGACCAAGAAGAAGCCACAGCGAGGCGGCATCGGAGTTGGCATCCTCAACGACGATGGCTCTGATGACGAAGACCCTTACGAGATTGGACCCAAGATCAAATACAATCGTGTTGTTGGCGGCGACAAGAAGAAGAAAGGAAAGAAGCTATCTGCGACGGCGAACCCGTCGCTTAAAAATGCTCCAGTATTCATACCGAAAACTTCTAGAGTTGGCGGCAACCTGCGGAGATGTCAAGACGGGCGACTTCCTCTGGATGGGTTTGTCTTGGCAAATGCCATGCAAGACTTGACCATTACCCTTGCAAAATATGCACCACCGCCGGTCCCCCCCGGCTGGATGTCATCCAAGGTTACTAATGTTGAAGATCGAGCCACTACATTTGTTTCCGCCGCTGAGGCAGCCAAGTCGTCAACCCTCGATGCAAAGTCTCGAGCCGCCATCCTTGGAGAAGCCGCCCTTCCTGGAAAATCTGTGTTTGACTATATATCTGCCGCGTCCAGAGAGAGGTTGGCTGCTGCGTCAGGAAGGGTAGATTTGCCCCCTGGCCTCGGCGAGATCCCTGCGGAGTTTGCAATGTCAGAAGAAGAAAAGCAAACGATGCTATGGGAGCAAGTTCCCAAGCTCGATCGTGAAACGGCAATAGCGGCCATTGCGAGGGGATTGCGAGGACCGTACGCAGACGATGAAACTAAGAGGGCTCGCTACAAACGCTATCTGGAACACCACACGAATCCCAAACTATCACTTCCGGATAAGCCAAGGGGAATGTCGGATGACGAGTTTCTTCGAGAAATGACAGAATTCCATAATTGCGCGAGGATATTCAAACCTATGACTGGCTTCATGGCATCGAGATTTACGACGGCTAAAACACCACATAGCGTTTCCGCTGAGCCAACAAGAAAAAGGGAATTAATATCTGTGCCCGAGCCGAAGATTTCAGACCCGGCAGAAGAGGCTGCTAAAATGGGAATGTTTGGCAAAATGACGAGATCGGTGGAAGACTTTTACCCTACGCGACTACTCTGTAAGCGATTCAACGTCAAACCGCCGTCACACGCCCGTCGAGACGACGAGCCCGAGGCCAGCAAAGCAACCCCAGGTCCGAGTGCGAGACCGACTTATGGCAGTCCCATGGAGGACGTACAGATGCCCTTGCTCTCGGCATCTCGAACTCGAGACGACTCTCCTGTGGGCGTGGACACAACGGCTGCGATAGCCACAGGGGCGACGACACAGTCGGGCAAGCAGAGCCCTGTAATGGAAAACCAAGTGAATCCAGATCGGAATGAAGCTGTTGAAGGCAAGACGGCCAATGCTGACGTCCTGCGGGCGATCTTTGGCGACAGTGATAGCGAATGATGTGATTAAGGATTTAAAAGAAGGGACTGGAGTTTCATGGTGTTGCGGTATTGTGGTGTTGTAGCATTTGTGGGATGGAGTTCTAAGTATCAAGGTACAGAAGATCTAGGATTTGTCTCATGGAATCAAATCAAACCCATATTAAGTGTGCTTGCGCGGGCACGTTACAGTACAGTAGCAGTTGTGGCTTGATGTCTGGAGGCTTCTTGGCCATCAGCCTCGTCCTTGGCGGATCAAGTAAAATGAGGAAAATTTCAGGCTGGCGTGAAATTGGCCCCTATACGCTTTGAGATGTTCAATTTCATTGGCGGTTCCGCAGGTGCTCTGTAGTTTTGTTCCCAATCACTGTTGGCTCTGGCGGCTAATGTGAAGCTTGGTGTGGCTGGAGCTCTGCCATTGGCTGGCGAGTGTGCCCAATTTAGCTACCCGTTCCATCTGCAGTGGGGCTGATGACCAGCCAGGCCGTTTGGCGAGAGGCTAACCCGCCTGTATTTGGCAGAGGAGCCCCTAAAAGGATGCTGGAGCATTCACTGGCCAAGCACCAAGGCCTGTGCTGGGTACGGAGTACGAGCATCATGCACTGGCGCTGGTTCGGTGGGCAGCCTATGGCAGTTCAAGGTTGACTTGTTTGTCCCCACCCAAACCATCAACTCATCAGCGGCAATCCCATCGTCAACATATCAATCGACCAGACCAATCTGCATCCATCAATCAGCGGGCTCACAGCGCTTAGTTCGACCCCGAAAGACGACGGAAATCCATCTTCAGTCGCTTGCATCGTACCGCGGCGAAGCCTTTGTTCGCTCGCGAATGCCCGCCTCCTTTCCTCACGCCTACTACTAGCACCATCCATCTCTCGCCCGGTGATAGAGCCAGATGCACTGACCCGCCCGAGTCAATCTCCCTTGTCAGCCCCCATCGCCATCGACCATCACCGCTTCCTCGCCGAGACGAGCTCCTGCACTCGTACAGCACTGTCAAGAACAATCCGCCACGTTGTCTGAGACGGAAGAGTCTGGAACCGGACCGTCTGAGTCCTCGGAGCTGATCGAGGCCAAGGTGCATCACGAGCACGCCGCTACGGCCACCGCTGCCCGACAACAACTGGATCTCGACCTAGATCGCGACGCCGCAGAGAACGAGAGTGCTGCCCACGAGGCCGAGCAGTCGCCGCCGCCACAGTACCCCATCTCGGAGGCTTCGTCTTCCCGCCCTCCGCCGTTCTCGTCGCTCTTCTCGTCGGTCCAAGACCATCATCCCAGTGGTGAGGCCTTTGGGAAGTTTCCTGCCGTCGTTCCAGAAGGAAGTGCTTCCGCATCAGTCGCCGCGCCAGCTTACGGCTACGACTCTCGCGCTCCCGAGCCCTTTCACCCCGATCAGGCTGCTGCGCGTGCCTTTCAAGACCCCGTAGCCGAGACCAAGCGTGCGCTCCCCAGAGACACCAAGGGAGAGTCAAGTCGCAAGGACGACGACGCCGAACCGCCACCTGCATACTCTGAGGGAGACAGTCCTCTCCACGCATTCTCATACGTAATGGCGGCCGCAGGAGGAGCCTCGAGTATCATTACTCAAGTACAGCAGGGTGGACCACCTATCAATGCCATCGGAGGTGAGCTTCATTGTCAAATCTAAATCTCGATATGCCCAAAGAGAAAAAGAAAAAAAAAAGAGGACAATGAGAGAAAACAGCGAGCAGAACAAATTTGCTAACAATATCCCAGATGTCGGCGCTGATGAGACAATTACCATGGACCTACGGTAAGTGGCAATATTTTTCAACAAGAATGCGGCAAAACGACTAACAAACGGGAACAGGGGTACCAGATTCGTCCTTTCGCGTGATGAGCTACTCACTTTGCCCGAGTTTGTCCTGTTATCTCTATTTCCCAATGGGTTATTCCCAGAAGGACACATGAGCGGGTTTCCTGATAGCGATGCGGTGCAAGTTGACGTTTGTAAACCACCAGTCTCAGATCCCTAGTCATTTACTAACGACAACACAGTATGACCCTGCCTCACTGCAGTACATGTTGGACTTCTTCCGGACTGTTGCTCAGTCAATCCCTACCGAATCATCGCCTGGCACGTCTCAAGATGGGGAAATTGTTCCCCTGGATCCAATGGGCTCCCGTGAAGATGCTTCAAAGAGAGCTGGCATCATCGTCCTAAGAGAGGACCTTGACTTTTATGCAATCCCACCCAAGTCGGATATCAGCCAACCCGACATGATTGAAGTCAAGCGCGCTGCAGCACGTGCACTGCTCAAACAGGATGGCATCTTTTCTGGGCTAAAACGAAGCGATGAGCCCGGAACGACTGAAGCTCACCTGATTGAGATGCTGACGGCAGGGTATGTTATTTCCCTTGACTAGTCATTCTCTTGTAACTTGCTTTATAAAAGGGAGGATAGTGGCTAACTTTGTAAATCACAGTGGCTTTAACCACGATGACTGCTGGGGCCACCGCGCTGGCGAACCTAACAAGGCCGTCATCTGCAGCCTGGCACTCGCTCGATTGCGCAGCGACATTCGTGGTAACGAAATGGGCAACAATGCCGTCGGCATGGCACAGAAGCTGCTCCTATTCTGGCGAAAACCGGCTAGACGATGCTGGTGGGAGGGCATCGAGCTGGACAACGTCGAAGGCGTCGAGGGCAAGCTCAAAGTATGGATCAGGCGAGTGTGGACGTTGGAGATGAGTGTGATTGGGCTCCGTTGATGACAGGTCGCGGAGGGGGGCATAAGAGAGTTTATTGAAAAGCGACTTGCTGCTGTTGGCATTTTCTTTTGTTGTCTTTTCTGTTCTTTTCTTGTTGAAGGGCGTCAGGGTATATAACAGATCCGGATTGGTGTCGAATTCCAGCGCAGAACGCCTGGACCACATGTTACTTCTTTCATTTTTTTATTCCCTTTTTTTATATAGCTACCTACCCTTTTTTGATTTTGTGCTCTGCAGGGGATTATGAAGATTTTGCTCTTGATTTGTTTTGTTTTGCTTTAATTTTGCAATTCCTTTTTAGGCTTTGCGTTGGGCATCATATGTCTCTTGTTGTTTCACGTCTCCCTGGCCTCATCTAATGAGTTTCCTCCCTGTTTTGTTGTATATAGGTGGTTTCTAGCATTTTGCATTTCCATACCATGTATTGCCTGTAGAGGTAGCGTTGGAATAAGCGAAGCTCGGAGAATCCATCAACTGTTGAGTAAAGATGTATGCTGAGATGTCCATTTAATGTCATTTGTCCAGAAGAATAGGTGTTGATGTGCCTTAAAGACTTGGTTTGTCTGAAGTAACCCAAGTGGTGTGGTAGCTGATCCAATAGCTCTGCGTCTCAATTTGGGGTTATCTTCTATTTATTCGTTTATTAGGCCTTGATTCATTTTCGTATATTTTTTGCCATACAGATGATATTAAGTTGATTTACTCGTGTGATGTATATCTGTATTTGGGCTAAATAGGTAGGTAAGAATAGCAGCATAAACTGGCCACTATAGGCTAATGTCGCACTATTCACTTTGGCCATCCGACAAATCTTACAAGCAAGCATAAAGTACCTACTAAGAATGCGCTGCGGGGAGAGTTAATGACACGGAGGTCGATTCGGCCGGTTGCCCCCCTTAAAACAATTGGGGATCGGCGCCGGATTGAATTGGGTTTTGGCTGGCTGGAATTATTACACCTTCACAGCAACAGGCGAATCGCGGGTGTCTTTTGTCTTATACTGCGTCCAAATTGGTAGTCTTGGCATCGCCTTTTTTTGCTTTTTTATTTATCTCTTCTTTCGACCCAATTGCAGTCGAGATGAAGAGGAGCGTCGACTCATAATGGGGATAATCAATGGTCTGAGCTTGCCGCGGAGGGTTGGGCGCCTGGTGCTCTTCAGCGGCTTCCTGCTGGCCGCATTGGCTGTTTACTACCTGACATCGTCCAACATACCGCAGCCTGTCTTCGTGCCGAGTTCGTTCAATTGGTCGACGGTGCAGCAGCATCATGGCGTCAAGGACATCAAGCCGCTGCCCACGGGCAAGCCCGCAGCGCTTCCTCAAGTCCAGGCGGAACCCGGAGCCTTTGGCTATTCTGCGGTCAACGAGAAGCGCCGCAATGCGGTACGGAGGGCCTTTAAGCGCAGCTATGATGCCTATAAATCACTCGCCTGGATGAGGGACGAGCTCACGCCTGTGTCTGGATCCGCGAAGGACCCGTTTGGCGGTTGGGCTGCGACATTGGTCGATTCTCTAGATACGCTGTGGATCATGGGCTTCAAGGACGAGTTCGCCGAAGCTGCAGGCGCTGTGGGCGCGCTGGATTGGTCGGTGACGGATTCGACGGCGGCCAACATGTTTGAGACGACGATCCGCCACCTGGGAGGCCTGCTGAGCGCCTACGACCTGAGCGGCGAGCGAGTGCTGCTGCGCAAGGCGGTTGAGCTGGGCGAGATGCTGTACATGGGCTTCGACACGCCCAACAGGATGCCCGGCTTCTGGCTCGACTTTGAAAAGGCCAAGTCGGGCAAGCTGGTCGCCGGCACCAACGACCCATCGGCGTCGCCGTGCTCGCTGAGCATGGAATTTACGAGGCTGTCGCAGCTGACGGGCGATAGCAAGTATTACGATGCGACGGATCGCGTGACTCGCTTTCTGGAGAAGATCCAGAACGATACGCTGCTGCCGGGCATGTGGCCGACGACGCTCAACTTCAAAGCTGAGATGGCTGTCGACAGTAGCTTTACGCTCGGTGCATTGGCCGACTCGCTCTATGAGTATTTGCCCAAGATGCACGCACTGCTGGGGGGCGTGGACGGCGTCTACGAGAAGCTGTATCGCCCGGCTATGGACGCGGCGGTGAACAATCTCCTGTTTAGGCCTATGCTGCCGGATCAAGACGACATCTTATTCAGCGGCGAATTCACTGCTGGCAACGGGCTTCAGGCTGACAGTCAGCACCTCACGTGCTTCGTCGGAGGCATGTTTGCGCTTGGCGGGAAGCTCTTCGGCATTGACGGTCATGTTGATATTGGAGAGCGTCTCGCCCGCGGGTGCGGTTGGGCGTACGGCCGCTTCCCCACGGGCATCATGCCCGAGATCTTCGGCATGCTGCCGTGCAAGACACTGGACAAGTGTGAGTGGGACGAGGCGCGCTGGGCGAAAGAGGGAAGCAAGATGATGCCCAAGGGGTTCAAGCATGCGCGGGACACACGATACATTTTACGACCGGAGGCGATTGAGAGCCTGTTTGTGCTGTATCGCATCACGGGCAAGGCGGACCTGCAGGACACTGCGTGGGATATGTTTGAGGCCATCATGAAGGCGACGGAGACGGAGCTGGCGAACTCTGCGATAGAGGACGTGACTGTTATTCCGACGAAGAAGCTTGATTCCATGGAGGTGAGTTTTTTTCTTCTTTGTTTTACTGGGATAGACTTGTTCTTTTACTTAGGAACAGCGTTGACTAACCTGTGCTCTCCTCGGTTCTAGAGTTTTTGGATGGCTGAGACGCTCAAGTATTTTTACCTCATTTTTTCGCCTCCGGATGTTATCAGCTTGGATGAGTATGTGTTTAATACCGAAGCACACCCGCTGAAGAGGCCGAGGGTAGGGTCGCGATGAAGCGGGAGGGGAAGGTAGGAATGAATGAATGAGGGGATTTGGACTTTTTGTTAAGCTTGGCGATTTTCTATACTACCATCTATCTGCCTTGTATACTGAAGGAGTGAGGTCTCTTTCCTATGCCGAGAATGAGCTGTTGCTCATGAGGATATGAAGTATAAGTGTACTGTTATTTGGTATTGGCTAACATGCACATAGACTCTGCCTAGGTACATATAGGATTTTTGATTCATTCTTCTCCTCGTCATTATTCTAGATTGCTGCGTGCATTTGGTTCGGCGTCCTAAGTATGTGCATGCCCACATGGACCACGGAAGTTACGTGATTCGATGATTCACCAAGAGTTTTCGATGGTTGCATTATATGCTTAACCACTTTATTCCGCTACTCTATTTAGCCCAAATCCGGGGCAAGCCCCCACTCGACCAACGACTATCCAGGGATCTCAAAAGCTTGGCTCCTGACAGCAAGTCTCAACCTTCAGCTTTCCCCTCCCCCTTCTTTTGGATGTTGCAACGGAGATCTCGCTTGTCATGAGTTTACCCACGGAATGAACGACGTCTTTTAGGCGTAAGGAAGGACGAAAAATGGCCCGTTGCTGCTACCCTTTTTAGTCTGACGCGATGTCTCGGTCTTTCAAACCCTCCGTGGTTCCTTCTAGATGCGTCGTTGACGTATATCTTGTTGATTCGCTCAGCATGGTTGCCGTTGTAACTTCGATCCGTCAACATTCTTTGAACATTCTTTGGAGAGGCGGCTTTTGATCATCATTTCTGCTGACCACCGCCACGATGAACAAACTCTTCTCGTTATTGATATACTTGCTGATGCAGCTGCTCCAACGGCGCACCGCGGCACAGGTATGCTCCAATAATCCCAACGTTACGTACCCCGCGCCAGTGGCGGCCAGTGGCTGGGAATACCGCCTCATTGCAAATGGCTTGACCAGGCCCAGGGGCATTGCTTTTGATGCTGATGGGGGGCTTTTGGTCGTGCAATCCGGGGTTGGGTTGACGCATCTGACGCTCGACGACGGCGGTGGAACCTGCTTGGCGGCGACGAGCAACACGACACTGATTGCTGACCCAAGTGTAAGTGATGAGATGATGATCCTACATGGCATGGAGTCAGCTAAGCTAATGAATGAAACACCAGCTCAACCATGGACTTGCTCTCTCCGGTGATGGCAAAACTGTCTACGTCTCCTCAGCCGAGAGCGTCTTTTCCTTTGCCTACGATAGCCAGGCCGTCCGTGTTGACCTATCTTCCAATGTCACTCTCGTCACTAACATGAGCAACTCGGATCACACAACTCGCACACTGCTCGTGTCCAAGAAACAGCCAGGTACACTCCTCGTTTCTCGTGGCAGCAGTTCGAATGAAGATGACGATGCCCGTGACATCAATAGCGGGCATTCCCAGATTCGTAGCTTTAACATTACTCGGATTGGGCCCGGTGATTCACCGTATGACTTCCTCGATGGAAACCTCATTGGTTGGGGGTTGAGGAATTCTGTGGGTGTTGCTGAGCATCCTTCTACTGGAGGTATTTGGTCAGTCGAAAACTCAGTCGACCAGCTTCAGCGCCAAGGCCAGGATATTCACCAAAACAACCCTGGCGAAGAGCTCAACTACCACGGCGTGTTGGGATCTACTGATCACCAGGGAGGCAACTATGGCTATCCTGACTGCTATACCCTCTGGTCGACGGCTGGGTTTCCCGACCTAGGGGATCTCCAAGTTGGAGACCAGTTTGCCGACGATGACGCGCCGTCCAATGTGACGGATGCAAGCTGCAATACTGACTACATCCCTCCTCGAATTGCTTTCCAAGCGCATTCGGCTCCTTTGGACATCAAATTCGCCCCCAATGCCTCGGAGGCGTTTGTGACCTTTCACGGTAGCTGTAAGTCATCCTTTGGACTGTCTATAACCATATATACTGATGCTCACTCAATCAAGGGAACCGAAATGAGGCTACTGGATACCGCATCGTCTCTCTTGCCTTTGACTCCAATGGCCAGCCCACCGCTCCACAGAATAGCACCAACGCTGTTACCGACATCATCGCCAATGCAGATGTTACAAATTGTCCAGATCAATGCTTTCGCCCTGTAGGATTGGCTTGGGACTCTGATGACCGCCTGTGGTTCTCGTCTGATGCTACTGGAGAGATTTTTGTTCTTGAACGAACGAATGCCAGTAATGGTGGTGGTGGCAATCCTGGTGACGGCAACCCCAATGATGGCAACCCCAATGATGGCAACCCCAATGATGGCAACCCCAATGATGGCAACGGTGGCGACGGCAATGGTGGTGGTAATGGTCAAAATGCTGCAGGCGGTTTAATCTCAGAGCGACATGGCACTGTGGTAGTTGCCCAGGCCGCTGTGTTGGCTGGTTTGCTGCTTGCTTAAGCCTTCTCTACTGCCTATGGACTTGGGATGTCTCTACACTTTTACCCTGCGATAGGTCCCCAAGTCTTTCTCTCTTTTCATTAGTTTATCAGTAGTACATATGCAAATATCAATATCTTTTCTTACTCCCTTGAGTGCAAAGTGTTGTGAAAGTAACTTGTTACATCCACCTCCTTTATTTCTCGGATAGATGCTTATTCGGTAAAACCGAATCATGATGATAATTCTCAATGTCCAATCCGAGTGATCGTATAGACGGTGATTATACATTGACTGTGGCCACCACGTTGGCGCAAGGAATTCGGAGTTCAAATCTTGAGCAAAGCTTGAGACAGTAGACGGAAGGCCAAGGTTCTTATGAGGATCACAAGGACAAAGGCTGTTGAGTTGGCATGTGAGTGACGTTTCGGTTAGGCATTTTAAAAACATGCCGTTGAATGAGACTTGGCCCTTGTGCACATTCTTGAGATGTTCTGCTCTTGATATAACGGTATGGGTCAAGAACGTAGATGTCTCAGCGCCTCATCGTGTTCTCCTAGGTCAGGAGATGAATGAAGTCATTAACACGCAAGATTAAAGACGCCGAGTCTCTGTCTAGAAGAAGAATTGTATGAAGAAGGACTATAAAAAGGTCGAGAAGCGACTCTAAAATCCGAAATAGCATACATCTCACTCTTATAACGACAGGCTACTTACTACCAACATCCACATAAAACAAATAACCATCTCTTATTCAGCTTCTTTTAGAAGTAAAAGTAAAGATGAAGTTCTACCCTGCCATCTTCGCCATCGTCGCCCTCTTCTCTACGGCAGAAGCCTGCAAGTGCTGGAACTCGTACGGAAGAGCCATCTCCGAGTACACGCACGCCTGCTGCACCTACACCGGCGGATTCTTCAGCGACCACAACTGCGACGGTGACATTTTCGATAAGCTCGACGTGTTTCGAACGTGCTGCGAGAACTTGGGTGCTGAGTCAGATTGTGATTGTCCGGATTGTCCTGAGGAGGATGCGAGGCGGAAGGCGTTGGGTCTTGCGCCTATGACGGATGCTGAGAGGCATGAGTTTGCTGTGAAGAAGACTGAGACGAAGACGAAGACTGAGAAGCAACGGAGTGTGCCGTTTATTGGATAGGAGGGGATGTTGGGTTCGGAATTTGCATGTTGAGTTTTGAGGGCTTGTTGGAGGTTTATGAAATGGAATTGGTATGGTTTGCTGCCGAGTGATTATTGAAGCATGTTGGGATGAGAAGGGCATCATTTATGGCTATGTATTAATGACCATCTGTACTCGAAACAATGGATTTGATGATAGTTGTTTACACACTCGCATAATGGATTATGATTTGAGTTACTGAATAGCTTCCTTTGGGCCTTGATGGACTGATTCACACTAAATCACCGTCGTCTTGCTTTCCAGAATATCCCTGGAAGCATAGCTTGCATCGTGGACTAAATTAGTCTCGACGGCATGAACATAAGGAGGTAAACATATCTATCTACATATGTCTTTCCATCTGCGAGGTAATGATGTTGAAGCATGCCCATGACTTCATAGCCAATAGACGGCATGAGTGAGAATACTTGCATCGTGCATATGAGCTCGGCTAAAAAATGTTGCGGCCGCATATGATTTGATGTTTGAGATTCCACTCACTTTTAGGAGGGAAAGCGGCTGTGTGCAGCTGCCTGTTGGCTGCCCGCCCATTATCAGGCCAAAATCTCCCCATTTGCTACATTTTCCACCACATCAACTGAACTTTCTGAAGAAGATTCTCTCTTCGTACCCCTCGGCAGCTTCTTATCACGTCTGGAGCTTGCCGCCACTTGATATTGGTTTCTTTCGTAGTGGTTGCGGCAGCGATCACCTCCTCTATCATTTCCTTCGCACGCCTGCGTCTATATCGTGTTTTCTTCAGATTTGGGTAGACAGCATCTCCGAAGCTCAAGAGGAATACAACAGAAAATGATGATGACTATCCTCAAGAGCCGTTTTGCTGTGGCATTAGGGGCGGGACGGTATTGGCAGGGCGTCGGTCGAAGCGAATATTGGCTCGCAAAGAGGTTGCCCTGGCCAGATCCAATCCGAGTGCATCAAGTGAGGTACGGTCTGAATATCGGCCAGATGCCTAAGAATTACGCAACAAAGCTCAAAGCCAAAGATCAATCGCCAAAAGTATCGACTAAGAAGTGGAAATCGGAAATCATCCGCCTGTCACCAACAAAAGGGCTCGAGCAGCCCATCGAAATGCCCTTCACTCGCCTTAACAGAGGCACATGGCTTCACAAACGCCCCGAAACCGATGTATATAAGATCCTCGCCGAGGCTTACCGCCTCCTTGCTACGGAAGCTCATTATTTCGAAGGCGAGGGGATAGCAGCCACCATCTGGTGGGGTTGCAACCTTAATCAACCCAGCTTCCAGAAGTTTTTGAGAAAGGCTGCCACTAGACGGCGCCTGTTGCCTCCATGGTGGGACACAGAGAAAGAGGCAGCATGCGAACAATTCTTCGTGAATCCACCGGAATGGCCAAAGCTGGAATACACTGAAAAGATAAGAACGATCATGGACCACTACGGGGATCGCCTGTTTCCAATGCAACTGCGAATGCTAGCAGCAGCCGTGTATAGAGCTCATCCATCCGGGTTTGATGTAAAAGGCATGAGAGAGCTTATGATGAGAGAAGAGCGGGGAGAACTACATTCTCGAGTAATTGAAGAAGAGCCTGGAGGTACAAGACTCACCTGTCTTGAATTCCCAGGGAGGAATGTGGTGTGGATCTGGGATAATCCGCCGACAATGGACGATGATGATGATGATGACGATGACGGTGACGATGACGGGTGGATCTGAAACGGTAATTAAGTATACACATCAAAGCTGTGATGGCCTTTCTTAAGATTGATCATATCTGTAATAAGCTCATAACTATCATAATGAAATGCAAGGCAAAGAGATCGGAAGTAGAGGTATTGAATGCCCTTGTGAATTGTAACTCGGCATGGGAAATATCCCATAGTTTAACTCGACGATTCAATAAGCCTCAGAGCCTCAGTCAAAACATAAATATCTCGCTCCTTAACAAAGGACCCAAATTCAGTCGTTGGCTCAGCCGCAGCCAAGGCCTCCACGGCCTTACTGACCGTCATCCACTGCGGAACAAACCCATCAGCAAGCTCCTCCTCCGTCAAACACGGCTCCCCCGCATCATCAACAACGCCGGCCAAATAGCAATAAGAAATCTGATGCTGGTGAAAGCGAAACTCTTCAGTCGTGGCAAAGTAGTCGGTGCTACGGAGAGAAAGTATCGCGCCGGTTTCTTCCTTGACCTCGCGCAGAGCGGCATCTGTAGGACTCTCTTCTGCCTCGATGCCGCCGCCGGGGAGTTTGTAATAGTTTCCTTCTTTGACGTAGATTATTGCGATTTCGCCCGAGGGCTTGAGGGCCACGACGCGAGTGGATTTGCGGTCGGTGTAGGATTTGGCTGGGTCTTTGGTGCCGATGATTTTGTGAGTTGGGGCATTGCTGCTTGGAGTTACCATGATGCTTGATGACAGCTGAGAACGGCGGGTAAATTCACACCTGAGATCTTTCTCTTATGTTGAATATGAAATTAAAGAAGCCATGGGAAAGCCGAGTGAAGAAGTGAAGTCTCTGTGTCGTTGGTGAGCAGGCAGCAGCGCGTCTCATCAACAAACTAGACGCATGCAAACAAACTAGCTCTCGAGTAGCCAAATAGCAATGGAAAAATTACATGGCATGATAGGAAAAGATCTTTTAAATGTCAATGTATTATCCGGTAAAAAAAACACACCTCTATTTAACATCTTGCAAGCTAGTTTACATGTCATCAATAAGACAAAAATTCCCCCAGATCCCCGTATCAAAATTCAGAACTCCAGTCAACAAGCAGAACAATCAAGCAAAATCCTCCTCATCCCATTTGTCTTGCACAAATGAATAGCATTAGCTTAATCTCACCTCAACTTGAAAGATAGGTATTAGAACTTCAGAACTTACCGACGATCGAGTGGTTCTTGGAGGCGTCAACAATCATATTGCGTCTCAGTCGAGCGATGCCATCGGCCTGGAGCAGATTATGTCCAATGATACACTTCTCAATCGAGCCATACCTCTTTCGAAGCTTCATCAAAAAGCAAAGCATATTCTCCTTTCTATAACATAGTTGTCAGTAAGTCAAGAGCTCACATGCGCTTTCATGTCGATGATATAGAAGAGCAAGCTACTCACCGCGTTCGGACCAAAATTTCTGCATCTTGAAGACTCCCTTTGAAGGTCGGGTTGTCTGAAAGTTTTTCAGCATGCGATGGAAGAAGCGGAGCCAACTCCTTTTCCGAGAAGGAATAGTCCTTGGCCACGTCTTCGTCGCTCACACCGCAGAGAGAAAGAATCAAGGCGCTGATGACGCCCGTTCTGTCCTTGCCTAGGCTGCAATGAATTAGCATAGGAGTAGGAGGGTTAGTAGCAGAGGATAAGTGCTCAAGAATAGTTGCAAAGGGGCGCGCTTTGTTCTGAACATGGCTTGCCGAGAAGAGGATCTCTGAGAAGGCTTCGGCGAATCCCTTGCAAATTGGTCAGTAGAATGTCATCTCAAGCATTTATGAACATAGACTTCGGCATGTTCCTCGTCATCCAAGTAGAAACAGCTATCTTACCTCGCAACTTGCCCCGTGTTTGGCGAACCTCGCAACGACAGCGTCAGGGGCATACTCCTCGGGCCGGAACACCGGTACGGACACTCGAGTTGTTGTGCCCGCCCAAATCAGCTTGCTTCTGTCATAGGATTTCGAAGAAGAAAGCTCCTGTGTCGAGCGGAGATCATACGTGTGAGTGATGGCGAGCATCTGTAGCTTCTTTTTCCCTCGAGATGTCGAAATGTCAGGCCGGGCTGACCGAAAGACAATGTTGCGCCGAACCTGCTTTCCGGGATGCGAGGCGATGGGAGTGCCGCCAATGTCTCGAAAGTTGGCCACTCCTGGGATGGAGATGTATGGTGCGGATGCCATCTTCGCTGCTGAAGATAGAGTGTCTTGTGAGTAAGATGGAGGAGGTTCACACGATTATACCAAAGGAACCTAGATGATATCAGTAGAACTTGGCAATTGAGAAGATTGATCATCAAAACGTCAATTTGGACTGGACAACTTGATAACATTTATATTAATTCAATGCTTTGAACATTTGGAAACATCGGCGCTTATCCTCTCGTGTTCATTTCTGACGTTGGACGTCACTTTGTTCCCTTCCATCATTACTTCTCAATCTTTTGTTGTTTCTCTTTTTGAACGTACTCGCTAAAAATATCTTTTGAACCTTCTCGGTTCTTTTTTCTATATATATGCCTGGACAAAGTCAACGCCGATGTTGGACAAAAGAACTAATAATAGTAACTCATTGGCAAGTCAATAATCAGCAGGGTCAAAGACAAGGTAATCCAGCATCATGGACATTTTAAGCTCATTATGTCTCTTGGCTCAAAGTGAAAAGTCAGTGCTTAACCTCTATGTAAAAGCTCTCCAAAGAATTATTGTATGCAGCCATAATGGCTCCATCTAATGTGACCAATTCGCCATCAGGCATTGGCATCGTATCCGCAGTGCTGCGCTCTCTCACTGGATAGGGCACGTGTGGTAAATCGACTTATCCTATCCATATTGTTTCCTCTCATTTTCCTCTTCTTGCCTTGGACACGTAGCTCACCAACAAACGCAAAGTCATGATATCAAATATTTTCGCATTTCTTTCTCGTCTCCTCGTCGTCGTCTTACTCCTCAATCGACTTGACGCACTCCCATTCACCACGTAGATTCTCTTGCCACAGGGACACCTTGTTGTCTGCGCAGCTAACAGCAAGGACATTGCCGCTCAAGGACCAGCTAACACGCCAAACAGGGGCATCAAAGTTGAGCACCTTGCTTGCCCACTGGCCGCCGCTAGCCTGGTCTGACGTCCAGATACGGACAGTCTTATCCTGAGAAGCTGATGCGATATATGACTTTTGCAGGACGGTAGGAGACCACGCAACGTCGCGAACCCAGTCGCTGTGACCCGTCAACGCTTCGCCCTCTTGCTTGTATGACTGCGAGGCAGGGTCGAAAGTCCAGATTTTGATCAAGTTGTCAGAACCACCCGTGACGAACCGTCGGTTACCGGTGGCACCAGGGCCTGGGGCGCTGCTAACGATGCTGCCAGGTGAGGTGGCCGGGGCCCAGGAGACGGAGTTGACACCGAGGCCGTGAGCCTGGAATGTGACATGGTCAACGCTGTTGTCTTTGAACTCGAGGACACTGACATTGCCATCGGACGATGCGCAGGCGAGGAGGCAGCCTGCCTCGTGGGGAGACCAGGAGACAATGTTGACCGAGGCCTTGTGCAGAGGGAAGTCGTAGATTCGCTGCCACTGGCTGTTCTGGGCACCCTGTTCCTTCCAGATAAAGACCTTGCCATCGTAACCGGCCGATGCCAGGATATTACCATACTTGGGGTGTGCCCAGGCGACGCACCATACAGCACCTTCGTGACTAAATGGGACGTCATGTTAGTGACTATGTTGTCGGAAAGGTAATGGTATCGGCATATCCAAGGGAGGGCCTCTCTCACCCCTTCAGAGTCTCGACTAGGCGTTGTGTCTCGCCCTCAATCTCGAAGATCTTAATCGTTCGGTCGCTTGAGCAGGTCGCCAGCTTTCGTCCGTAGTAGTCAAGAACAGCATCGTGCTAGATTCGGTATTAGTTAGCCAAGGCACACTCTTTGTTACGTGTCGCATAAATGTAAATAGCTATAGATAGAGGGAGGTCACAGCAAATATTCGAAGCGTATCTATGGCGATATCAAGCGGGATCGAGGTGAAGGACGGTAGAGGTCGAACATACAATCATATCATCGTGGCCGGAGTTGGAAATGACCTGCGCCGCCTGGATGAAGATGCCTTGGTTAGCCACCTCGAGAATTGCGCAACGGGAGGGGGGAAGGAGCTGCAAAGAGCTGCGCTTCTTACCATCTTGAAGGTATTACTGCGAATAGACTGGAATATAGAGGGAGAATTGGAGTTTGCGGGTGGAAGAAACGAGACAAATGCGATCTGGCGAATCTGGCCTGTGCTGCTTTCCTGCCAGCAAGCTACGATTCGATACGTAGAGCGCCACTGCGATTGGAGATGGACAAGGTACTGACCGGGCTAGTGGGGAGCTTTGGTATGTGCACGTGATTTGGTAGACGGGACAATGTGCAGGGGTTACTTACAGCAGGGAGTGAGAGCTGCTAGAACATGTAAATAAATATCGAAGCAAATATCACGATACCATGAGATTTTCATGTATATAAAATTGTTTCATGTTATTAATGATCTTTGACTGGTTGAGATACGACGATACAGTCAATCCAAAGGATGTAATTTAATGGGCTATTACACAAGATGAGAATTATAGACAGACTAGTTATGCATGTGTGGCATCGTGGACCCTTGTTGAAACCGGTGGATTTAGATGCAATAGCAGTGTTAGCAACAAGTAAAAAAGGGAATGAAATGAAAGCTCTGCAACTGCAAGTTGCTTTGACCCAAAAAGGGAGTTTTCAGTAACACACAGAGGAGCAGAAGATGGCTGACCAAGAAACAATATGAGACAACATGTGACCCCTCTACACTCCGGCTTTCAACGGATCTTGACGCAACTGCCGATCCATCACCCTCATTTGCGTCATCCTCCTCCATACAATCACAAACTTTATTACCAATACACACTCGGCATAAATTTCAATCCATCTAGCCATCAAAGAAGAACATCAGCAACAACAATTACCATCCACCCAGCCTCACAATCACCCCCACCAAGCCAAAACGCCATGAATCTCATCTTCGACTTCGACGGCACAATCACCGTCAAAGACACAATCTTCCAGCTCGCCCAGTCCGCAATCTCCTTCCAATCTCAGCGCAACGACAAACATCTGCAAACAGCTTGGGACGACATCGTCCAAGCGTACGGCGATGATCACAAGGCCTTTGCAAACGCCTTCACGCCGCCTTCGCACGAGCGCTGCTCGCCAAGCCAGGAACTCGCCTACCTCTCTAGTCTCACAGATACGGAGAATGCGTCGCTGGATAGAGTCGACAAGTCTGGTTTGTTCAGAGGACTGACGAGCCAGGATCTGTTTCAGATGGGCAGGGACCAAGTTTGCAGCGGCTCTATCGTCGTTCGAGAGGGCTTCATCGAGATGCTTGACATGGCGCGGGAGAATGGGTGGCATGTTGCTGTCATCTCGGTGAATTGGTCCAGGGCGTTTATAGAGGGTGTGCTTCATCCGCACAATATCCCAATCATCACCAACCGCATCTCCGCCGAGGGCACGATCCAAGGCCCTGACGAGTTCAACGACGGCGTCAGGTTAACCACTTCGCGGGACAAGGCCAACTCACTAAATCAACTCATCTCCAAACAAGGGCACTCCTCTAATCCGACGGTCTACTTTGGCGATTCAACTACCGACATGGAATGTCTCCTTACCCATCACGGCATTGTCATATCCGCCGACGCCACATCGTCGCTCATGCAAACACTTGAGCGAGTTGGCATCCGCGTCCCGCACGTCGGCCGCCCCGACGACGGAGCAAACATCTTTTGGGCACGAGACTTTCGTGAGATTTTGGAGAACCAGACCTTGGATCGTATTTCCAAAACCTCATGATTTATGAAACAACGTTATCACCTTCGGAGTCAAGCGAATAGCTCATCCGGATTCTATAACTACCTGCTGAGACCACTCTCATCTTCTCAAAGCCAAAGAACATTCCGCCTGTCAAGCCATACCTCCCCTTGCATCTAACTGTTACTCTCTACTTTGAGAACTGCCAACCTTCATCAAGACCTTTATCTTTTCGAAATCTCACTCCACGTACAATTCCGAGGCACAATGTCAACCATCTATATTCTGACATCGCCCCGTAACAAAACCGAAGCCCGGAGTCGGCGTCTCAAATCATGCGGCATCAATGATTATAACGAGATGGAAGGCCCACATCAACTACACTCAAGAAATCCGCCTCCAAAATGCGAATATTGTGTCACGCCACGTCATAAAATCACCATGATTAAGACCAGTTCTTATCAAAGCGGCGAAATGCTTTATAACCGCTACCTACAGCTGAATGAGAGGAGCCATGGTGCGGTCAAACATGACGTTCCTATGTATCAGCGGCGAAGGCTATCTGCCATCTTAGAGGAGCCATATGTACAGAGTTAGACGAAGGAATGAGGTTATACTGAGATAAGAAAGCGGGATGGAGAGGTTTGGATATGAATTCCCCTCTTTCTTTTCAGATTTTTCAGATTGAAAAGCATGTAACTTCACCTCAGAGGCATCAAGAATACATGAACGCACATATAGATGTTAGAATTGCATTTGAACCTTCAATCAGGCATCCTAAAAGGGAAAATAGGAATACAGAGTAAATATATTAACATGATTGAAACCTTCGCCGCCATTCAAAAAGATACATCAGTGAGAATCTTGCCATCCTTCAAACACGCGGTCAAGGTTGAACGCCGCACTGATAAGCGACAAGTGGCTAAAAGCCTGTGGTGTGTTGCCTAGCTGTTCACCACTTCGAGCAATCTCTTCCGAGAACATGGACAGGTGGTTTGAAAACTGGAGCATATTCTGGAAAAGATTCAAAGCTCGTGGAAGATACTTAGGTTCGTGGATACTCGCGCGGGTCATGGCTTCAACTAGCCAAAACGTACAGATCGAGAAGGCTCCGTCCCTTCCTCCAACCCCTTTGCAAAAAAGAATTTGATGGTTAGCTTCATCGAACTTTCTGTTTCGATATTGGCCCATGACTTACCGTCATCTGACGCATCAGTGTCATATCGGTACACCAGCCCAGTACTCGTTAGTCCTCCCTCTTCTGGTGGCAGCATAATTCGATCGAGCGTGCTCGTAAAACGAGGGTCGCTTGGGGAAATGAAGAACACAAGAGGCGCAAGCAAAATGGATGAATCCAGCACAGTATTGGCTTCATAGCTTTGGATGAACGACTTCATCTCTTTGTTGTATCCTTGGGGTGTGGTGAGAATGGAGTATTGACTTGTAATAAGACAGAGGTGGTTACGTACCTTTCTCCATAATCTCTTCATAAATGCTATCGCGGGCTTCAAGCCATTTTGCTCTGTTGGGGCATGGGAGACATCTCTTTTCTGCCAGTCGAAGGCCGCGATCAAATGCCACCCAGAGGAAGACTTGTGAAATGGTGAACCGTTGCTTATCACCTCGCACTTCCCAGATGGACATGTCGGTTTCTACACTTGGTCAATTAACCTACCTAAGATACGTAGCTTAGCAGTGTACTTACTACCAATAATGGTCAAGACATAGTCTGCCAGATGACAAAGTCAGCGAGTCGTAATAAGCGACAAAATGACGGACGATACAGACCTAGCATTCGCCGAACAGCACACCAAATATCCCAAGACACTGGCTTTCCATATTTGTTGTACAGGTAGATGGAATCCATCAATTCACCATATATATCAAATTGAAGGTGGAAAGCAGCGCCGTTACCAATGCGGACGGGAGCACTACCTCGATAGCCTTCAAAGTGATCCAAAGTGATCTCGGGGATGTCAGTCTCCCCACGAATGGTAAACATGATGGGCAATCCACCATCTGGTCCTATGGATTGAGTGAAGCGCTCCATGATAAACTCCATGTAGGCGTCGGCCTCAGCTTTGAAACCAAGGCGGAGCAGAATGTATATAGTAAAGCTCGAGTCTCGAACCCATGAGAAACGATAATCCCAATTTCTCACGCCACCTATGTCTTCGGGCAAGGAGAAAGTAGGGGCGGCAATAATGGCGCCGGTCGGTTCTATTGCGTGTTAACAAGGCTTCCAAAAATTTGTGGTTTTATGTGGCGGTTTACCATATGTTAGTAACTTCAATATCATAAGACTCCGAGCCACCACCTCTCTCCATCGCCCCTTGTATTTGGACTGGGTGATGAAGTTGTACCAGAACATCTGAGTATCGTGCTGTTGGTGGTCCACGATTTCATCCGTGATAACTTCGGCGATATGATCGGGTATGTCGTTCCTTAAAATGAATGAAATGGATTGGCCAGCAGTGAGAGTAAAACGAGATACCAAGCCCTCTCCAAGCATCGCCTCTTTCTTGACTTTTTGAAAAGTGATGTCTGGATAATGATGCCCCATGTCAACGGCTACATCAAGCTGAAGTTTAACATCCTGGCTGTGGAAGGTCCCGATCTTGCTTTCCCGATCCTCCGATGTGTGTGTGGGCCGTAAAAGTGTTGTCTCATGGGGGTGTAAGCCATAGCCAAACGCAGGGAATATTTCAACATCTGCGGCAGTTGTTAAATCAGTCCTGCTACACTTGTTCACAATGATCCTAGAATCTTGCTCATGAGAAATGGCAGCGTTTCATACCTATGGGCAAGGATCCACGAATGCACTCCACACGCCGGACGGTCCATTTCTTCAACTCTTCTTGCACAGTCATGGCCTCACGATAGGCATTCTGCTTGTAGCCTTTGGTCATGACTTTGGCGCTCTTGGGCCTAGGAAAAAAGTCCACGACATCGACGACGCCTTCCTCGTGAATGTATCTGGTCTGTAAAATGCACGAGGAGGGCAGATACTGCTGTTTAGTAGTACAGCCGAGATCATGAGGCGGAGAGACGCTGAAGTATCCTCCCTTGTTCTTGTCAAGAAGGCGACAGAAGACAGACGGCGAATCAAAATCAGGCCTGGATCGAATTTAACATAAGATGGCATGTTGCCTTGTGAGATGGTCTTTGACGACTCACCAGCACATGAAGTCGATGCTCCCATCAAGGCCAACAAGAGCACAGGTATGCATATTGCCCACCATGCCATAGTCTTCAATGGGAAGATACCCGCCCGACTGGGCACGGCGATTGGTTGCGGAGTGCATCGCCATTGTGCAGGCCAGTAGTATCAATCTGGTTTGTTCCAGTTATTCGGCAACAAAGACGGTAGCTGTATTGCCGTACGTTCACGATATGATCTGGGTTGAGTCTCTGCTCTGTTTACTAGATTCTCTCTCACAAAAAGGCCGCGCTTCGATGAGAGAGCAAATGGGCCCCGGAACCGCGGTTTCCCGTTTTATTATAGCTTCTATTATAGCACTGGTCTCCAATGCCTGCCACACGAGGTGGAAATACATTACGAGCATGTCCACCAAAGTAGTGGGAACTGCTTGCATGTTAACGCTCATATGAGGTCATCACTGACAACACTAACGACTACCAGTCTATCATTATGTACGGAGTACGTTGGAGTGTGTACTGGGCAGTGAGGGGTTTGCAACCAATGGCTTCAAGGTTGCGACTATCGTCGGAACGGCAATTCGCAAGATGGCAGCTAGGGAAGGAAGGGACAAGCTGACTCCCGTAGTTTGGCTGATGCAGAAGTCTCGATTGATGCTCATCGATGACGTATTAGATGTGATGCTGCCATAATATCTGTATTCCCGAGCTAAAGATAAGATATGTACTTATATGGAAGACACAAAAAAAGCAAGCAAGTCGGTGGGCAATTTCTATCAAAGTGATCCGACATTACCGTCCCTGAGTTGGCCATCTGGATGTAACCTATAATGGCGATGGCATGCAGTCCGTAATTAAGATTGATGGCTTACCCCGGGTTAATCGATTCTGACATGACGTACTTTAGGTGAAAAAACGCCGCTACTTCCGAGACAGCACAAGCAATTGCTGGCCAATCAAGAACTTGTTGCTTGTAGTAAATCGGGCAAATCAATATCACGCTGCTCTCTATATGACTATTATGTAATAGTTAAATGGCAAGGCTAGGCTAGTTACTGAATAGCTCTCGTCTTTAATTCTTGATGCCAAGCTCCATATGAACAGAGCAGTAAATAGGTGTTATGAGAGAAAGTCAGTCATAATCCTTTGATTTGATCTATCCCCTTAGCTAGGATCATCTATCATGAAGGGTATCAAATGCTCTAAGCGGCATGAACCCAGTATCCCAACGCCCTAACGCCTGTCGACAACCGTTGACCCTGATTTCACAATTATCTGTTTTTGTCACCTCCTCCTTTGAGATATAAACACACCTCAGTGTCTTATATATGCATTGCCTCTTCAAATTATAGGCAAGAGCATATCGAAGAAGCGTTCATTGCATAACCAGAACATCCTCCATTTCTTCTCCCTCATCGTCGTCCCCATCGTCATCCAAGGCCTCCGCAGCAGCCTCCTTGGCGTCGTTACCACCCTTATCTCTATATGCTTCACTTAAGCAGTAGTGGTTGGCAAACGGGCCACTCTTGTTGAGCACGGCAACTTCTTCCAAGACCTGGCGTAGGTACGAATCCGGCTGCTGAGTTCTCTGTCGCAGTGCCTTCATTGACCAATACTGATATTGCCGGAAACAATCGAAAATAAGATCGAGAAGCTGATTTTTCGGAATACGAGTTGCCTTGAGAATTTCGCCCTTCTTGGGCTTGACGGTGGAGGGAGCGTTTTTCTAATCGGGCTTGTTAGCAGCAATATCAAACTATAGCGGGGAACAGGCACACGCACAATGAAGTTGCCTCCCCAGCTGACAGAGCCTGCAGATCCGGGGTTGATAATGGAAGAGGCCTTGTTTCTGCTAATGATTTGAAGCTTCGACTTGGAGTTTTCTGCTTCGAAAATACGCTTCGCCAAGAGCTCTTCTTCCTCTCGAAGATTCCGTGGTTCGACGCGTAGATCATATCTAATCTTGCCGAAGATTTTCGTCTTCTCTGTGGAGAAAATTCATCAGCATCCCGCGCGAATACCTGCCTTGTAAAAGATTGCCAACATACTCGGGATAGCTTTGCGGTAATAGGGTTGGTATCTGCTCCTTCGATCGTAGGTTGGTCTCTCGGAATTGCCGCCATTTCCTCTTGATCGTAAAAGGGCCAGTGGTATACCGGCACTTGCAGCATCAGCGCGCGCCTTGTTCTTGGATTTGAAGCCTGGTAAATCTTCTTCGCTGAAGATGAAGGAATTATTCACATCCTGATCGAGGATTTCCAGGTCGTACTCGCGAGGCAGAAGCTGATGTTCGGGGGTGTTTGCTGTGAGAAGCATGCGCAGCTTGGTGAGTTCGCGAGGGCTTCCATCTGTCATTGTATCCATCTGTGGCTCGTTCCAGGTCCGTAACGTGCCAATCTGGATCTCGTCGTCGTCGCCCAGCTTCTCCGTCAGCTTGATCCAAGCATCCCACATGTACTTGGGGACGCGCGCAAGATACAGCGTCTCAAATGTGTTTCCGGGAGTTGTCTTGTCATAGAAATCCAGGTCGCCGGCATCTTCGAAGAGGTCGTCCTCGTCAATTGCCATTGGCGATGCTGCCGGCTCGGGCTTGACGAACTCGGACTTGACGAACCCTGAGTCGGCCATCTCGAGTCTTCTCTCCGGAGGTTAGAGATATTGTGTCGGGCGATTCGATTGGAGCGGCACAAGGAGGAGCTGCGGCAAGTCGGCGAGCTGCTGTGTGTTGAGTTGTGAAGTTGCAAAACAGAGCACCAGGCGTCACTGTGGGCCGGAGCTTGGTGGTGACAAAGAACATGCACCAGCGCTAGCCTGAGGTTCCCAACTTGCAGCGCTGCTCCAGTGGCTCCTCTGCACTATCAGACTGCTGAGTGCCTGTCGAGCCCCTCAAGGTTGCTGCGCACTGTGTACAGTGACGGAATGCTTGAGCTCGATTTGCAATACTGTGTCGGTACTTCATACTCCGTCCTTGCACTGCCAACCTGCAGCAACAGCTTTAGTATTAGCGGATCCAGCGCTGGTCCGTGCACGAGGCTGACGGTTTGACCCTTTCCATACCTAGACGTCAGATGCGCCCCGTAGCAACTGCAAGCAATTATCGTTACCGCGCAGTAATATATACCCGGCATCCAGTCTTTGACTCATATATAATCTCGTCTTCATATCATACTATCCTCATACTATCGTGATGGTTTGCATGGCGTCAGATTAACTCCCCCGATAGGCTTGGGGGGTGGGCGATTCAAGCCACGAATCGCCAGGGCACTCGCTGGTCTTCACTTTCTACTCACTTTCTACCACCTTATCGACGCCGCCTCACTTTAAACTCACTACCTGTTCACTGCTACTTTGTCCGTTGCTAGGGACTTTATCAAAAACTGACTCTTTGTTGATTTTGTTTTGAAAAGCCTATCAGACGCCATTCACTTTTGTTTACCCATCCGTATTTACTTCCTATATAAGTCGTCGGCTCCCCCCGACTCTCATCCTGCCCATCATGTCTTTCCTCAAATCACTCAGAGAACTCGCGATCATGGCCTGCCTTAAGAATATCCGGGATATCGACAACATTGGCTTTCTCAGTTATGAGACTGTCCGCGAAATTCTTATCAAGCTGGACAATCCCGCTCAACTCCGACAGATTGAACTCAATTCACCTCAAATCGAAGGCCAGACTGCAGAGATATGGCTGAAGTTCATTGAGCGCGACTTCCCTTTGGAATCCAAAACCAAAGCATACCAGCCAAGGGACCCCAAGAAATGGTACAAGGTCTGGGAGAAGTACAAGAATGAACACGACACGGCTCTCCAAGAGAGCGAGAACAAGCTCAAGTCCGCCCTCGCCGGCCTCCGCCAAGATAAGGAGAAAAACACCAGCAAGATTGTCAGCGGCAAAGCCCTTCCCAGTTCCGCAAAGTTCGCCATCAGACGCTACACTGGCCCCCGTGAGGGTAGTTCCAACGCCCTGATGTTTGGTGGTGGCAGCCGCACAAAGACTGCAAATGGAGCGAGCGTGATGCGAAAGGTCCGCCGCGAAGTCAAAGAGATTGCCAACATTCACGGCTCCCTTTCACGGCCTATCAAAGCTCCATCGAGGCGTCCTATCGTCATGAAAGCCCCTGTGGCCATGATCAATGACCAAAAAAGGGCTGCACAGCCAGCATATCGACCAGCCCCCAAGGAAAAGGTCTCGCATCTGGAAGCTGCCCTGGAAGAATTTGAAAGACGAGCCACCTTTGTCTCTGATTCTGAAGACGACGATGGCGGCAATGACGACTATGACGATTCGGCCACATCAAAGCAACCTACTCCCAAACCCGCTGTCAAGGCCGCACCAAAGGCACCTACCAGCTCTCTCCAGCGAAAGTTTGGAGGTTTCAAGCCTTCTGTCAAGCCTGCAGTTATCACCAGAGCACCAGAGTCGAAGCCGTCAAAGGGCCCTTCGACAGCTTCGTCAAGTCACCTACCCACGACGCGCACCACCCCTCCCATGGACGAGGGAAGCTCGCCTCAGTCAGTTGAGGAACTTCTGGCAGATGTGGACGCTCGACACGAGGCCGCCGCAGCCTCCGCCTCGGCTCCTCGCAAACGTAAGGCGGTGGACATTTTCATGCGACCCAAGCGGAGATAGAGTGAAAGGCTGGGGTGTGTTCTTTTCCTTTGTCGTGGGGATTTATTGCGTTCTCGCATTGTCTTTCTTCTTTTGATACCTGGGGCGAGATGTGCCTATACCAACCGCATGGTGAAGGGAGTTTCGGCACAGCCCTCGAGGCTTAGATATTTTGGTTTGAATAAAGGAATAATGGTCTTTGTTTTTCAATTTTTCTTTTGTTTTTTTAGCAGTGACACAGGCAAGATGGTCGAATATCGCCAAACATGACACAAAACTCTATGCGAATTATTAGAGACAAGTGGAAAAGGGTTCAAGTAGGGAAGGATTCAGGCAATGCTTACTATAACATAGCTGATTAAATCAATTCAAGGCCTTTGTTTTGAACAGATATAAATACTCCCTTTGGCTATGATTCGCCGCTGTGTCATGCACGTCATCAGTTTCCTTGCGTTCTCGTCAGTTCAAGTCCGAATATAACTTCACAGTCCATTTGCCGCAAATCACTTATCCACGTCATTCTCAACACGAAAGCTCCGTGATAATAGAGTTTTCCAGGGAGAGCTTGTCATGATTTATGTAGCTCAATCTATCAAATGACCAAATGTACGCAACGTAACCGGCAGCAAGATACCGTATATCAACCACAAAAATGATGGCCCTTCCGCATTGTGCCTTTCTCTCCTCTCCCATCTACCGCTCTCCTCTCGGCTCCCTTAGAGACATGTCGACATATTCGCTTCGCTTTCCGTCGCTCATTCATTGAAAGTGCCGTCCCCCCCTAAGGGCGAGGACGAGATGCAGAGTGTCGCCGGCGACAAGGTTGTATTCGGCCGCGGTCTTGTCATCGGTCCTGTATCCCGAATTAGTAAGCTATGGTGTCACTCCTCCCGTTGGCTTTCGGATTTTGGGAGAAATCGCTCGATGGAAGGGGGGTTGAATGCCATACATTTGCTTGCCGCCGTGGATGAGGCGCTGCTGCACGGGCGGGATGCCCTCCTTCTCCTCCACCTTCTCCTTGATCTGGGAGACCTGTACGCAATATGATTCAGTCGCCGATTCTGATGGCAGGAATAGCGGTAAATGGCGAGTGCATGTATACCTTGTAGTCCGACTCGATGTCGAGTTCGATCTCCTTGCCGGTCAACGTTCGCACCCTGCAGGTTGTATGCTCTGTCAGCCTAGTTGCATCACTCTCGGGTCGAGCGAGCTCTCTCACTTGATCAACATGTTGGCGGCGGTATCGGACGATGGATGCACTGGTTGGCTATCGGACTTTCCAGAGAAAGAGAACCGTGGATGCGTTTATCCCGCGCAAGTCTAGATGCGTTGATGCTCTGCTTACACAGACGAGGCTCTGTCGGGATGACTGTTTGTGAAGTTGGCAAGTCTGGGATCACAAGGCTGAAAGTGACGGCACGGAAGCTGGAGCTGGGATGTTGGAGCTGGTCTGGTGGGGTTGCAGATGGGCGCCTTGCGCCACCTAAAAGTAGCTGTTAGGTATGCAAACGAAGGAAAAGGAAATACTTTGTCGGAAAAAAAAAATGCGACAAAAGAAAAATAATAATTGTAATAATGGAAGGCATCTAGGGAAATACAGAGTCGACAACAATCTGTCTGATTCCCTCGATGGTTAGGTACTGTTAGTGCAGATGCAGTCGTAAACCTGCCTGGAGTTCACCTAATGTCGATGACGGTATATGATTTGATATCATATGAGGGAGGATTCGTGTCTGTATATTTCAGTGGCCAGTACCCTGAGCCCATTACAGCCTCCATATAGGTAGATTCTTATAATACAGTTTTCATTGTACAGACAAGCATGCAGCGGAGATTATCTTCCACCTTCACCAGTTTTCCTCTCATTTCTTCTCCTCTTCAAACACATTCAGACCCAGGCCCTCAGAATCCAGCATCAGCCTATTCTTGGCCCCAGATTCTTGCAGCTGCTGGGCAATGAGTCTGGCATTCTCAATCTTCTTCAGCTCCACGTAGGCCTTGCTCTTCTTGATGGCCTCGCCAATCAGCTCGGCGGATCGAGCCTCACCCTGAGCCTTGACAACCATGGCCTGCTTCTCCTGTCGGGCCTTGTCGACGACAAAGGCTGCTCGCTGTGCCTCTTGTTGCGCAACCTGCTTGGCCTCGACAGCGGCTGTGAACTCTGGGGAAAAGGCAAGATGCTATATCAGAGACGAGATATTAGAGAACGTTACATAGACATTTGCACTAGGTGCTGCTTTTTGGGGGTCGGAACTTACCGTCAGAGACACATCATCGAGTAGGATATTGAATCGCGCAGCTCGGCGAGACAGGTTCTCTCTTACTAATCGGGCAACCATCTCTCGCTGTGTAATGAGCTGACTGGCATTGAACTGAGCGACCACGCTCTTCAGGACCTCGTTCACAATTGATGGCAGCACTCGCTCATCGTAATCGGTTCCAAGTGTTCGGTAGATCTGAGGCAGAGCTTCGACATTCGGTCTTGACAGAACACGGCAGGTGATGTTAACCATCTGCAAGTCTTTGGTGCCAGTCAGTGAAGCAACGTTGCGCGGCTTCGCTCGTACATCGTAGATGATGGGTGTCTCGAACCAAGGAATGTTGATGTGTGTTCCTAAAAGCATCCTCGTGGTTAGTCTTCCTTTCTTCCATTGAACACTATGCTGAATGGATGTCCAGCATAACCCCAAAAAGTCTCCAACAGCTCCTCCATCTTGATTCATCCTTACCTTCGCTGTAAATCTCCTTGCTTACGCCTCTTAATCGCTGGTACTTGATCGCACGGTGACCACCGTCCACGTTGAACAGCGAGTTCGACAGCACCCAAGCGCCGCCCGCCAGCAAGATTCCTCCAATCAAGGCGCCGTTTGCTCCTCTGGGCATCTGCGGTCCTCCTCGTCCGGGATACCCGCCCCGCGTCTGCATCTGGCGCAGACGCCGCATCGCCTCCTCCTGCCAGTTGTTTGGGTTCGACATTTGCCCTCTTCTTGTGCTCTGGTTTGCGCTCGAGTTTGGAGGTCGTGGTTGTTGTCGGTTTCTGCCGCTGTCTCGAGGCATCAACTGAGCTTGTTCGCTTTGATGATGTTTGCGATTGGATACCTAGTCGGATGGTTCTTCTGCATGAACTAGCTCGGGCGGCACCAGCCCCAAAATTTCGGCGAATGGAATGCGCCCACTCTTCCCCGCGCTGGGTCCGATGCTTACCCTAGAAACTTAGAAGCAGCCGGAATTTCTTCACAAGGAAGATAGCTACGAGCAATCCAATGCATCTTAAATGCAGCTACTCACTTGTTAGGTACTAGATCTACGTAGAAGAAAGTTAATAACTTCATGACTAAGTCTTAGATGAAGGCAGCGTTGTTAGCAGATGTTTGAAGACTTGGGTAGCTAAAATAGATGCTTCTCCCATACGACTCTTGAAGTGTAATCACTCGAGCCACCTTAGAATCTTCAATAAAATTATATAATCGTATTCCATTCATTTTCCTATTCAAGCTTGGGTAGTTATAATTTGTAGCTGTGTACTATCATTTCAATTCTGTGCAATCATCATATATCCTTCCCGCGCTCCCCCCAGGATAACTCCAATAACAACAAGCTCTTGCGAGAATACCAAGTATTACTCGCCATCCCAAGAGTACGTCGTCCATCCAGGGACCAACCAACGCCATCAGCTTGACGTCAAATCTTGATATAGCCTCCCAAAGCAAAACATGGCAAAAAGGGGAGACAAAAGAAACCGACAAAAAGAGCGTCCTGGCTCATCAAGTGTTCAAAACAGTTCCACGACACAGCGGGCAATCATGCCTTGGTCGCCAGAGGCTTCCTGGCATACCCGTTGAGCATCCGGAAGCCTGCTCGGCCGTTGCGTCCCTCCTCCATCACAGCATGGACACCCTCCAGACACTTGCCCGCTTCCTTGATGGCCGGGCTAGCAGTCACAGTGTCCACAAGTCTCAATTCACCAGCAACCTTCTCCATCTCGCATCGGAGGAGCCATCGCTCCCAGCTCCAGCCGCCGGCGATGCTGCAGACGCTAGCGATATCATCTGTGCTCCCCATAACCATTGCGTCCATCTGGCAGACCTTGACATCTGCTCCAGATGGGCTGTCCTTGGGAGGAGTAGGAGGCTTGACCACTGGCTTGGCCCCAACAGGGAGACACACCCAGGCGCGGCGGACATCGTGGAAACCAGCACGAGCAAGCCGGCCCAGCCACAGCTTTGTTGGGTTAGGGTCATAACCGAGAGTCTTGAGGGTGAAGCCAAACTCCACGCTCTTAGCAAGGCCCAATGGACCAGCGTTCATGATATCTGAGTCGAGAAGGGAAAACTCGAGGTAGCCGCCAGGCTTCAAGACTCGCATGCATTCGCGAAGGCAGTTCTCCCACTCATCCTCACCGTTCTCACCAATAAACTTAAGGAGGCTGTGGAGCTCACGAGCAGAAATCAGATCAAACTGGTTGTCCGCAAAGGGAAGCTTGGTCAGTCGCTCCACGGCAACTTGACGGTGGTTGGGTGGGCCTCGGATGTTTGAGTTAGAGAGCTGGCGAACAGCCTTGGTGGTGACGGTGTAAACCTTGGTGTTAGGATACAGGAGGGCGCAGTGCCATGCCCAATCGCAGCTTGACTGGCCGCCAAGGTCCAAAATCCTGGCTCTATCGCGAGCAACACCATCTTTGCCGGGTGTCATTCGCGAGAGCCGGGCCAGACGCTTGGTGACTGGTGCAGAGATGAGTTTTCCACCGTTGAGGAACTTCACTGCAGCGACATGCCACGAAGCCATGGTCATTTGCTTCATGGCCTCAGCCTCCTTCTCCTTTCGCAACGTTTCCGGATCGTCAAGCAGAATGTCGTCACCGCGCACGACGTTGGCACTCAGGCGCTTCTTTGCGGACTGGGGCACAACACTAAGCTGGTACTTTCCCAGCAGTTGGCTGTGGTGAGCAGTGCGAAGCGCAACCCTTTGCGCTTGAAGAGCCTCGAAGCGGGCCTGTTGGAAAATAAAAACATCGCTTTGCTGGGTTCGGACGACGTAGTCTTGGAAGGCTCGGTAGTAGGCGGACTCCTTACGGAGGAGCTTCGATGGGAGGCTCTTTGGCACCACAGTTGTGGTAATGATGTTGGAAAATCGCACCGTCTTCTTTGCGACGATATCCTTCTGACCATGCTTCTGCTCGGATTCAGGCTCAGTTTTGGTCTCCAGCTTGACGTCCTCTTCATCTTCCTCATCCAAATCTTCCTCAATTGTTTCCAAAGCGCCATTAGTCTCAACATCATCTACGCCTTTGAGATACGCTCGCTGTGCCATAAGCCACAGTCCAGTACGGTCAAGATTGGAAAGGGCTTCCAGTTGTTGCTTTCGAGCATAGCTGGGGTCGTAGTCTTCCACAATTTCGGTTGGGATATCGTCCGCATCGGGAGAAGAAGGAGACTTGGCGGCCTCGCTTACTTGGGTATTCGTCTGGAGATTTAGGATGGGCCTAGCAGTGGGTAAATCATCCTCATTGATCTCGTCGGCTTGAACCTCCACAATATGCTCAACAGGGGCAGACGACGTCAAGCTCACGCTTCGGTAGAAGTCCTCAGCCTCGTCTCGCTGGGGAACTGGGGGGATGGATGCATCGATGCTGGCGTTCCAAGGGCAACGATAAAACTGCTCTGCTGTCGTAGATGTCGGAGGGATCAAATCGAGCGGCGAGAGGGTTCTAGGGTGCCAAGTATTCCTGCTTCGAGGTGATAATCCAGAAAAGAAGCCGCCGGGAGATGGAATGTCGAGCCTTGTAAGCCCTGCCAAAGACTGACGGGCAACATTGGTGTTCTCCCGAGTTGCCTGAGATAGAAGATTGGTAACAAGTCGCAGAGAGCTCTGTTGCATTTCAGGGACCTGCTGGGGTTGCGCCTCATTGAACTCAGCAGTCTCATCAACTTGCTCCTCAAAGTCTTCATCCTCATCCCCACCAGACAAGGCGTGTAAAGTTGCCAGAGCACCAGGCTGCAAATGGACGCCTGTCCAGGGGGCTTCGGTGTTGGTCTCATCGTTGCCAATCACCGGAGTTGGAGGGGAACTCATGGTAGCGAGTTGCTCTGATGACAGACTTCCATCAAGAGATGGTGGCGCTGAGATTGTAGGGATATCCAAAGCTTGCTGCTTGCCGAAGAAGTCCTTCTGCGCAGGGGACATGGGAAGATTTGCAGATGGGGTCAACGGCAGCGGAGAGGTAATCTTCTTGAGCTCATCGACGGCAGTCCAGGCTTCGTCACTCTCATCTCTAGTAGGTGGGATCACGAGAGGAGTGGGTTGTCTGATGACTGGTTCAAAAACCATGGACGTGCCTCGAGATTTTCGGACGGACGATGAACGGCGCAGCCCCCGATTCGCTTCATCGTCGGATACATCATAGAGATCGTACAACTCATCGAATTCGGTACCATCGGTAACTGAACTGGTTCGGTTCCACGAGTTCGAGTTGGAGAATGATGTTGGTGAACTCTCATCGGCTGATACTGTCGACGGCGATGATGGAAGGATCGGGGCAGCGAGATAGTGTACTCCCCTTGGAGTCGGAAAATGATCGCTCATCGGTGATAGCCATGCTGTGATGTTGAGATGCGACGTATCGGCCCTCTTTCCCTTTGCACTGGCTTGACCATGAACATTCTCGGTTTCCTCTTCTATTATGGGATTAAGACACCTCCTTGATCTTCGATCCAGCGAAGACTCTCGGGGTTGACGGTTGTTGGGGGTATATTGTGTTGGCTCAGCCATTGTGAAACGTAGACACTATTCCGGATAGTGGCCACAAGAGATGTGATATAAAAGGAAAAAAGGAAATAAACAATTAATATGTATCGTAATCGAGAGGAAATGAAAAAAAATTAAAGTATTAAACTCAAAAACGCTCGACGGCCGGCGACGATATGCAAAAGCTCGAACGATGGGCTGCTTCGATCAACAAAGCGTCTATTACTGCACACAGACACACGCCACAAAGAAGAGAATTAGGAGAAATAGAGGCAAAGAGATAGAAATGCCGACACTGTTGGTTCGGGCAGGTTGGGTCTTATTAGAAAGCTAGATGGCGCTCGATTGGGGATGGGCGGCTAAAGGTTACTCGGCGCCTATGGACGGCCCAGCTCTCGCTCGTATGACGAGGCGGTGCATATTGGGCACAGGGTGATGTGGCGGACAGCGAAGACGACAGAGTCAAGTTGCAAGGTAGTGACGCCGCGCCGGCGCATATAACCCTGGCGATGCCTCAAGAGAGGGCGGCTTGAAGGACATCAGGACGGGCTTCATGACCCGATGTGAACGATGTCCATCGCAGGCGAGATCGCGGTCAAGCCACTATTGAGAGAAACTCATCCAATCAGCTATTGCGCTTTGCTTCTATATTTAGCCAATTTCCTGGCCGCCGTCTTGGCACAGCGATGACTGGCTGGCGGCTGCACACACACTCTCGCCGTCGTGGGGAGTCGAGCGAGAGAAATGGCCAATGGCGATGGCGTCCGCCAAAGCTGGGCGGCTAACATGCTGGTCGTCACCAGGGTGCAGCTGCAGCTGGGAGGGTTTATTGCAGCGCCAAATTCCAATAGACGAGATCGCTTGTTGTTGACGCCTGGAAACCTGGTTTGCAATTAAGTGACGGCAACTATTGATGCAGAATGAAGTGGCCGCGACTGATGATGAAGCTTGGAAATACAAGCTTCTTGCTGCAGATGCTTGCTCACCAGCCTCAGTGTGCCGACTGTCGACAGCGCAGCGCTACTGACGCGGGTATGCACCAGGAATTTTTCATCACTTGATGAAGAGACTACTAGCGCTGCAAGATAAGGTTGTCAACAGGATAAACGAAATGACGAATTTCTTCATTATGCTCATGTAAGGGGACGGCGGCTCGACTGCGACAAGTTCTTCAACGTACGGGGACTCGTATTAATGGAGCGCGGGAGTATTCACCTGAATGTTTACAAGCACAGTAGAGCTCTCAGCACTTTCTGGCCTCAGGTGTCCAGCCGCTGCGCCAGTACGGGAAGAACCCGCTAGCAGCGCCTGGAGGTACGAGGTACATCTGCCAGGTACCTCAGGCAATTGACATCGCCAGCAAAAACGAGCCCCGCCATGCCTCGCTGAATTTACCCCGCCACGGGCCTGGTTGTGACTTGACGAGAGATACAAGGAGAGAGTTGCACGCGTCTTGTTCCTGTAGCTCTAGAACAGCCAGCGTCTGCAACCAACAATGGCAGACACAGAACAACCCGAGGCGCCCGTGGAGCTTCAGAGCAGAAATGTAGTTTACTGCGGAGGTAAGATGCAGCCCTTTGCCCTGATTATTTTCTCCTGGCTGCTCAATCATCATGATTTGTTGGTTCTAACTGGTGCTTTTTGCTGCAGTGTGTACTCTGCCTCCAGAGGTATGAAAAAATCGACCACGTCCCGCTGTTTTTGATGTCTCGAGCTCAACTGTGACCAAGTAGTACTGCGAGTATGGAGGCACCGTCAAGAAGTGCCAGGAATGGCTAGAGAAGAACCAGCCCGCCATGTATGAGAGGATATGGTCCCCCGAGGCTTTGGAAGCCGCCGCCTCGTCTCTCTCGATCGATGCCCAGAAGAGGGCCGCCAAGGACGCGCAGAAGAAGGCTGCCAAGGCCGAGGCCGCAGAGCAGAAGCAGGCCACCAAGCTGGCCACGAGCGTCGTAACCATCAAGCGGATCGAGAGAAACAAGAAAAAGTTTGTCACGGCTGTCATTGGTCTGGAGGCGTTCGGTCTGGATCTGAAAAAGGTGCGTTCCTTGGTGCAGCTTTGGCTTCTGACGCTGCAACAGCTCTAACAGATATTTCGCTACAGGTTGCCAAGGATTTCGGAAAGAAGTTTGCAACAGGATCCTCCGTGACAAAGCTCCCCAGCGGCGGCGAAGAAATCGTCGTCCAGGGAGACGTAAGCGACGAACTGGAAGAGTTCATTCTGGAAAAGTACAAGGATGTACCAGAGGATAACATCGAGTTCGTTGATGACAAGAAGAAGAAATGATATTCCTTATGAGCAATTAATCGAAATAAAACGCCTGATTCCCGTTGCTTCTTAGTCCAACGATGCCTAGTGTTGTTACATGCCCAAACTCCGTGTATCCCAAGTGCCAATAAAAACACATTTGAACCGCTTCCTGTAAAACACGCCTACCGGCTGCCTGCCGCCGAGGCTTCCCACGCAAAATTTCCCGATGCCTAAACCCCAAGATCCTCAAAATTTCAAATCCATTCCTTATCCTCTCTTTCTCAATGTTCTCCCGGTAGCAGTGGTAGATACAGCAGTTGCCATCTTCGCTGTTGACTTGACTATCCCTCCTGAGGCGGCTTTCTTCGCACTCCCTGGGACAGGTTTTCTTGGAATTGCACTGTTGCCCTTCCCTGCAGTCTTTCGGAGCACTGCATTTGCGCTTCCATCACTCGATTCGGTATTGTCACTAGCCTTGCGTGTCGCTCGAGCTCCAACCTTAGTTCGGAGGCCAGCAGGCACGGCTGTTGCGGTGCGTTTTGTCCGCGCTGCCGCTGCCGGTGTTGCTCCACTGGAGCTCGAGCTTGAGTTGGATGTTGTAGTGACCTTTCTGAGCCCTCCCGTACGCGTCCCCAGATTTGTGGCAGTTGGTCGAGTTGGGCTACCAGCCTTTAGAGGAGAGTTGGATTTGTACAGATATGACTTGGTGGGGGATGTTGCGCGGCTGCGATTTGCCAAACGAGAGTTGGACGAGGTTGGTGACAAAACCTGTGCTGGGTGAACCAAGCCAGTATCCTCGCCGCGAGCCTTCTTCTTAGGACGCTCGCCTTTTTGAAGCTCATTCTCTTTATCCATAGTGATATCATCGCTAGCAGGTCAGTTAGTCTCAAAGGAAAGAAAGAGAAACAAAAATTACAGCGTATTTAGACGCAATTCACCTCAACCGCTTCTGGGCGCGTCCAACCTGTGGCGCGCGAGTGGTTTGGTGGATAGGCTTCTGAGGACTTGGAAGTATAGGCAGATCTTTGACAGGCTGCGGTAGCGGGCGGTTGGGCCCTCCTTGCGCCTGATCTGCGTATTTGAGGAGTAGGTCGCCCATAGTGGCCTTCCTGAGTGCAGTTGGTATGCGGTTGAGACGTATCTCAATCCGCGACCTAAGGCCCTGCGCCTGGAGATGATACTGGGCGCGTAATCTGCGGGCTCGCTCAGTGACTACAGGAAGGCAAGAGAAGAGAAATGTCAGCCTGTTTTACACTTGTAGAGGTCGAAATCGCGTACTTTCAAGTCGCAGGTTCTCGATCAAGGCTTGCTTCTGCTGCAAGGTGATTCCCGTCTGTTTCTTTCTAATGGGGGTTCGTTGTGGTGTTGACGGGGTATCAGAGCCGCTGGATGTCGCGTGTTTCTTTTGCGAAGCGCTCGACTCGGTCGAGGCTTGCTTTCTTGGTCGTGTAGGAGCCATGGCTTTTGATTGTGTTGTGGTTGTGCCTCTCCTTGAAAGTACTTGGGAAGGAGGGAGATCAGGAATCGCAATGCGAATGAGGGAATGCGAATGCGTGCATGCGGTCGTGCAACAAGTGAGACAATGACTTGAAAGTAAACAAACTAAATCAATGAGTGAGCTACTGCTTGCTACTGGTTATGTAATCAACGCAATCTGACCCACATAATAGGCGTGTTAGTGAGTTAGTCTCTATACCTAAAGCGTAGCATTTTTACACGTATAATAGTTGAGTTAGTAAGTGCATGTACCTTGTCTCTTAGCATTCCTGCATGCACCGATCTTGCACCTACCAGGCTGAACCGGCCTTACGACACTCGAAGCTCCAACAACCAGCTTGTCGAACATCAATTACCAACTTGTCTCTCTACATCTCCTTGCCTCCCCAACTTGCACATTCTCTCCCAACGGCGACCTGAACCTCTGGACCCGAATACCATACCCAAAGTCATCAAATAAGCAATCTAGTGGCCCAGCGCCCTCATTCGCAGCTACAATGGTTCTCGAGGCTGTTATGGTGGTGGTGGACAACAGCGAAAGCAGCCGAAATGGAGACTACCAACCAACCAGATTCGACTCACAGGTGGACGCCGTAAATGTGCTGTTCCAGAGCATCACTCAGGGAAACCCGGAGTCATCTGTCGGCCTGATGAGCATGGGTGGGAAGGGCCCGGAAGTGCTCGTCACCCTCACCACAGAGCAGGGCAAGATCCTGGAAGGCCTGCACAGGACAAAGAAGAAGATTGGTGGATCTTCTCACCTAAAGACGGGTATCCAAATTGCGACGGTATGTTGCTTCTCTCGTGCACATGTGTTATGTTGATGTGTGTGCGCTGACTTTGGTTTGTAGCTCGCCCTTAAGCACCGACAGAACCGATCCCAGCGCCAACGAATAATAGCATTTGTTTGCTCACCCGTCGAAGATCAAGAGAAGGAGCTAGTACAGCTAGCTAAGAAGATGAAGAAGGGCAACATTTCTGTCGATTTCGTTCTGTTTGGCGACCTCGACGATGATGCCACGCAGAAGAAGCTGCAAGCATTCAACGAGGCCGTCAAGGGCAACGAGGGTTCACACTTGGTCGTCATCCCGCCTAGCAGCAAGCTGTTGAGTGACCAGCTGATCTCCACACCCATCATGCTTGGCGAAGGTGCTGGAGCGGGCGCTGGTGGTGCTGGTGGCAACGACGAGTTCGAGTTTGGATTTGACCCGGCGATTGAACCCGAGCTGGCTCTTGCTCTGCGCATGAGTATGGAGGAAGAGAAGGCCAGACAAGAGAAGTTGGCAAAGGAACAGGAGGAAGAGGCAAAGAAGGCATCTCTAGAAAGTGTCAAAGAGGAGGCCGAAGGCAGTGGCAGTGGAGGCAGTGCGGACAAGGACAAGGACCGCGGTGATAAGATGGATACTTCTTAATGAGCATCATAATCTTGGTGCCTTGATTGAAAGTGTATACTAAATATCCAGATCCAGTGGAACCTTAGAGGAGAAACGCTAGACATGATAATCACGATTAATTTGAGGACTGGATATTGAGTCTAAAGTTGATGCCTGATTCTCCCGCTCCACGCCAGCTACCGACCCTACCAACTCCCTTCTCACCGGTTGTTAATCTCTCTAATGTATGACAGTAGCTTTCGGTCAAAGATGTCGCATCGTACGGGCATCTCTAGAGAATAAAAGGGATTTTTCATGACGTAATCGGCGTACAAATCGTATATCTTCTTAATAGTCACGTCCACATTAGTCTGGGTGGTCTCAGTGAAGAGCAGGAATTTGGTGCCCGTTAGAGTATTAAAGCACTGCATTCGAAAGTTCTCCGTCTCCAAGACCTCTAGTCCAGATGATGGCTCTGGTCGGCCAGGTGGATCATTGGTGCCAGGAGCAGGGGGCTGTGCGACTGGCTTGACCGGATTCAAACGCGCGGTGATGGCATGAACACTACAGACAGGAGTAATGAGCCTCTGCAGAAGGTATATCCCCAATAGTGTGCGTCTTACCCGTGAAAAGTGCCGGCTAGCACAAGATAGTCGTTTGTGCTGATTTTGTTGAGGCCGCCGTCGTGGAATGTCTTGTTATATATCAGACCGCCGGCCTTGTTGATGATGATGAGAGAGAAGACAGTCCTGGGTGGGATATGAGTTAGATCTGGTGGTGTCTAGCTCGCGGGGAAACATAACGCATGACATACATCTTGTAGGTTGTCTTAAGGTATGGGTAGATGTGAAATGTTGTTCTCTATAAGGCCCTTGCAGGCTCATGAATCCATAGAGGTGAGACCATGAATCCTATGATGAGTAAGTTCGGTGCTCATGCCTGAACAACGCGGGCCGACAATTCAACCTGCAGGGGGGTACAGAGCTCGCATACCTTGTATCCACCCCTGAGCCCGTCTTGGTGTGTAATTCCTTCTTTTGCGGCCCTATATATTGATTCTCCGTGTGTTGTTGATCGCAGAGAGTGGCTGGCTACTTTGAAGCCACCTTCATGCGACGGCGGTGCTGGAATATAGCGACCGAGGAACAGAGCGCCGCTGCTTTTAGCGCGAAACTGTATATATCGTCCCTATAAAGCTTCCAGAGGCAAACAACAGCTTTGTTTGGCGGGAATAGCTTAAAATTTAATGGAAGCCAAAGTACAATCAGATATCTTATCTTCTGAATAGATCTTATCGCACAAGTACACCTTGCGTCATGAATCTATCAGGTCGCAGTTGCAGTTGCAGTCGCAATACGGAGAAATACCACGGAGGGAGAATTACGGCAGCGGCAGCGCTAGTTCTGTTTAGGCAACGTTGAACGCGCCTGGAGCACAGGCTTAGAAAGCGGCTGGTCGCCAGAACTTTGCGAGAGTCTCACCATTTTAAACTTGCTTGTTGCAGCTGCATGCCTCGGGGATTGCTCAATCGTTTGATTTCATAATTACTAAGGAGCAACCCCATCTGCACTCTCCTTCTGATGCCAGTCGCTCTCTAGAAACTGCAGCAGACGCACTAATCACAGAGCAACCATGTCTAATCGCACGTCACGCCCGAAGCCTCCTCCGCCAGGCAACGAGGAAGCCTCTGCGACCCTCAACCTGGGCGAATTCCAGCACGTCGACACCCTCACTCTTTCAGAAGCCGCGCTCGTCCTAAATGCGCTGGTTGCGAAGCGCCGGAACGATCGCAAGAACGTGAACGAGACAGAGTATGTGTGGAATGATTCCTGCAGCTGGAAGACGGAGGACGAGGCAGAGGACGAAGGATCGCTTTCTTTGACGGATGGCTAATCGTGCAATCGCCTTTTTCTTGTAGGATGCTGAACCAAACTCTGAATTACCTGGATCACTTTGCGCGTTTCACGCAGAAGGAGAACGTCGAGGCCGTTGAACGCCTGCTCAGTGCGCACAAGGACCTGGCGAAGTTCGAACGCGCACAGCTTGGTACCTCAGCCCCTAGATTGCGGCGAGAAGAGAGAAGGAGGAATATACATGACGGAATGGCTAACAATTGTTGTTTTTAAAAGGGTCACTTTGCTGCGAAAACGCCGACGAGGCCAAGACGCTGATCCCGTCCCTAGCAGACAAGATCAAGGATGAGGATTTACAAGACCTGCTGGACGAAATCTCGAAGCTCCAGAACCGATGATGACGAGGGGATGTGTTATGTTTTGTCTCTCTGCCGAGGTATATGGCCATCACGAATCGTTGATATATTGCTCCACGAGGAACCGAGAATACTAGACTGCTGATATACGGATACGCAAGACGGATGGATACAGCCGGATTAGGGCCGCAGGTGTTTGCATCGTCTTTGGCTTTTGACCTTTTTTTTTTTCCAATTATTTTCTGTTTTCCTACTACTTGGGCGCTTGGGAGAAGGTTATATAATTTGTTTTACGCGCGGACAATTGTAAAAGTACGGTAGGGCAGCTAAATACCCCTGATAACCTATGGGAAAACGAATTCGATTATATTGTCTTGTCGACTATGCTCTGTGCCTGCCCTGGAATTCGCAGAGGTGGTATGAAAGAACGAGGAAACTATTATTATTTGAACAGTCATTTGTCTCGGGCCCCTTTCTCCATGTTGCTGCTATTACTTCAAAGCATAGCTGTACCAACGTCAGAATTCATCGTCCGAATTTGCAACATGCTACATGGAAGAGCAGCGTATGCCATATGGCCTCTATCAGGTCCCCTTCTCTCTCCTTTCTTTCTCATACCCCCGAGAAAGATTGTCACTGCCGTACTTCTCGTACCCCTTCCCTGCATCTATCCGACCCATTCTCTACAGCTTATCCTAGGCTCTTGTACTGATTCCAGTGATTGACATACACCGGCTGGCCATCGTCTGTCGGTACCGAAGTGAGGTTAGCACGAGGGTCCGTAGCGGTGGCCTCTTGAACGGGCTCAAGACGAGATGCCTTGCGATCAGCCTTGCCTGGGCTCGACGTGCCCACAGCGGGTAACTCGACTGGGGCGGCGCTGCTTCCGTCCATCTCAAAAGCACCACTAGCTGGTCGATAAGGATCTTCAGGTTGATCTGCTCGACCTAGGACTTGTTAGTCAGACAATACGGATACATGGCTACAGTTTCTAAACGGGACTATATCTCACCTCCAAAGGGGGCAAAGGGATCACTGCTTCCTTGAGTGCCGTCGGCGTCAGCTGGCCCATTATGGGGGAAATGCTTCTCGTCGACAGCGTCATCTCGGCCGTTATCTTGGCGGAGAACAGAGTCGGTCTCCGATCCGCGACGCTTCTTGCGGCGTACCAACGCGAGCATCAGGACCACGGCAATAGCGATGAGAACAGCACCACCAACGGCTATTCCAACAATGGTTCCTGTTGATAGAGGACTTGCGCCTGGAGCCTCAGAGGAGCTTGCTGTGCTGTCGTCATTGGCGGGTGAGGATGGTGGCACTCCTGTCAATGTTGCTGTGATTGATGCTGTGGTCGGTGTGCTAGTTTTAGTCGATGCGGTATCTGTGAGGTCTGAGGTGGATGTTGATGGCCTGCCCGTGGTGATGGTTGTGTGCCTGGTGATTGTGACGATCGAGTTGTTTGGGATCGTGTGAGTTATGCCAGAGTCCGTCATGATTACAGAAGATTTCTTCGAGGTGGTTGCTGACTCTGACGAAGAAGTTGTCTCTATTGCCTGTTGGCTCTGATCATCTTCAGTTGGAGTTGGCGTCGCCTCGTCAGATTTCGGCTCTGAGGTTGTCGAACTGTCATCTTCGTTGTTGCCGTCTTTGGGATCTTTCAGTGATCCGAAGTAATCTGGGCAAAAGCGCAGGGCACATGGATCCACGGAGCAACATCCTCTAAATTTGTTGGCACCACAGGCGTAGAATGTTGTGCCTGGCGAGCAGACATCTTCTTGACGTGCAACAAAGGGGCTGGAAAACATTGTGGATGAGAGGCGATAGCCAAATGGGAGTTTCTTCTCCTCGCAAAAGAGAAGGAAAGGAAGATATTCGCCCGTTTCCCTGTGATTTCTTACGCCAAATAATGCTACTTAGGTAAGGCGGGCAAGAAGATTAAGTCGGGTTGCCAGCCAGCTGGCGAGTGTCTGTAGAGGTTTGGCTGGCACTGTCAGGGAACTCGGGGAATCGTCTGCGTTCGCATTCGACAAGCCCTAGAGCTTGTCCAAAACCGAGGCTGTGGCAACTATCCTACCCGTAGCTGTGTGAAACAGCGGGCAGAAAATAATCAAAAGAGAATTAAAAGAACAGGAAATGAACGAGAATGACGAAGAAAAGGTGTTGGTGAGGCAGTGATGCAGAGCCAGTGTTGGGCGCTGGAAGTGCTTTGGTCTGTGTGATAAGCACAATCTATCAGTGCTTTTAGAAGAGCTGAACAAACGTAGACATAAGAGTTCGCTAGAGTAGAGAAAAATCACTGAAGAGAAAAAAAGGGCAAGGACAAAGGAAAAAATGTTGTTTGGGATGAACACCTGGAGACCACAATGTGTGAACCTTGGGGGTGAACAAACGCAGGCGTCAAGCAGGAGGCAAACGAAACCAGAATTTGAACAGCAGAAAAAAAAAATTATGATTCTGCTATCAACCGAAATGTAGTATTAGAAGACGTCCAATCCCTTACAGAGACGCTTCTTTGTCAGCCAAAGGCGAGGCCTCTATGTCATATCAGGGGCACCTCTCGAGTTGCCTCGTTTCTTGATTTCCTGCCTTGATGTTTTCGTGCTACAGCGCCTTGCCTTGGTACGACTATGTGACATCTATATAGATATCTCGAGAACAGATACATACCGCCGTCCACCGTAAAATACTCTCAACACCTTCTATTCTTGGAATCATCTGCAGCGATTCATGCAGTATCAGTCAAACGCATCCTGGCGGCAACTCGGGCCAATCTGCGATCCCACATCTACCCCCTACATCAAGGGCCAGCCGCCATCAGTTCCCTCGTGTGACTTCTCGTTGGTCATATAAGTAGTACCTGTAAGTATTCCTCGGCCTTCTCTGACATACCTTTCTCAAACTCGTTAGGGGAATGATTCGTCAGAGCACAAACAACTCGGCTCCTCGCAGACATCCAAAACGCAAACCAACCGAAGCACCACATACTCCCCGCGAGGCTTCGCCCGTGTAACAAACAGCTGCTTCAAAAAAGCTTTCTCCTTGCCTGATAATTTTCTGCACCTGATTACGAATAGATAGTTTCACGGAATGACAGTTGTTGGGTTTTCAAACACTTAAAAATCATTATATTAGGCTGCTGAGGTGAAAAATGAAAGAACAGAGCGATATGAGGCGTGGTTCTCATTACATGCTCCGTCGGGAATATGAGAAATATGATGACCATCTACAGCCCTTCATAGCTTTTCTAACAGCAGCTTGCTACCCTTGTTACCCACAGGCGCCTCCGTCTTCTTGCCCTTCTTCCCAGCCTCATCACTCTCGTTGGCCTCCTTGGCGGCCTTTTGCTCCGCGGTGGGCTCAGTCGCCGCCGTTTGCAGCTGCTTCTTGTTCTTCTTCAATGTCTTCTTCAGTTCTTCCGCACTGGTGAATTCTTCGCTCTCAAGTAAAGCCACGACGACGAATGAACTAGGTCCAGTAGCCCAATCCATGATGTGCTTCTTCACAACAGGGTACAGAATGTTGGAAAAGCCCAATGGTGGCTCAACCAGCTTCACCTTTCCAGTGGCCCTGTCAAAACGACCACCTTGGATGAGAGACTTGAGCATGCGGCCTCCGAATGGTGTGTTGGCAATGTGTACCCTGGGAGCGAGTTCGTCTTCTGCTGGCTCCTGCTTGGGGCTACCGCTGACAGACTGAGCGAGGGCCTCGAGAGCTTTCTGCTTGTCTCCGAGTCCAGAAAGAAGAACATCGGCGACGAACTGGCAGCCAAACGGCGTTGCTGTGAGGTCAGAAGGTGAGGCCGCAATTGCATCTATCAGAGAAGGCGATAGAATTGCCGCAAGTTCTTTGCGTCGAACGTCGTCTTCCTTCTTGCTTGTGGTTTTGCGGATCTCATGCACCTCCTTGAGCACCTCCAAGTCGTAGGCGTTGCTGGCAGGGAACAGCGACTTGGAAAATCCTTCGAGTAGATAGAGAAGTGTAATTCTGGCATTGGGGTTGTTGGCGGCGGCAACAATGTTCTGTGCGACTTCCTCTTCTTTTTCTCCAACAATCTCCGGGAATATGGCTTTTGAGGTCAGCTTCGTGTCGTCAATAACATCGTAGGCTGTCAGGAGCACGATGTGGCCGTATTGATCTCCCGACATCAACGTGAAGGTATCCTTGTAAGCTTTTAGCAGCACCTTTCGATCCTTGGCCGTACCGTACGCAAGCAGCAGGCAGACGAGCCTTGCGCCAGAGCGAGTAAAAGCAAGGTTCTTCAACAAATCGCCTGCCTCGTCGCCCTTGATCAATTCCATAAATTCGTTGAATTCCTCGGATCCTGGCTGGGTATTTGTGTAATACTGGAGCATTGCGTCGTGCAGCATGGTGAAACCGGTCATTCGCTTCTGGACAAGTGAGTTGATAAGGTCCAATAGACTCTTCATGATTGGTCCTCGCTTGCTGGGCTCCTCCTCCAAGATCTGCTTCAGATCCGAAGTTGTCTTGATGTCCTTGGTCAACTCCTTCAAAGTGAACTCGGGTCCATACCATTCGCGCAATAAAAGGGCCTTCTGCTCCTTTGTCGCGACCGTCCGGTAAATGTCATCCAAGATCCACGAGGCCTCAGAGTGGTTTATGAGCTTTCGAACTTTGCCGTAGAAGTTGGGGATGATGATGTCGCGGATCTCATCATCATTGTGGATAAGGAGCTTTCCAATGAGGAACTTGGCGTAGCGTCCTTCAGCAAGCTGCGCATAAGTTCCCTGGAGCTCCTGGGCAATCTGTTTTCGCTGCTCCGGTGTGGAATATTTGATCGCGGTTTGAACAGCTCTGACAGCGTCATGCTTCAGGACGAAATCTCGGATGCGGCCTGTAATGATTTCGTACAACTCTGCCACCAACTTCTGTCGCTCATCCTTGGGAACGTGGGACTTGAGGCGCAATCGTTCCCAGATCTTCTTGGTCCGCTGAACTTCGTCGGCTAAAGGTTTGGCAGCTTTTCGCTCAAGAGCGAGTTGTTTCTGTTTCGCATGCGACTCCCGAGAGCTTTGTTGCTCTAATTCTAAATGAGAAACAAGCCAACAATACGGGCACGAGAAGAATAAAACATACCTGATCCAGATGCCTTCCCATTTGATGTCTCCTCTAAACGAGGCTTCTTATTCTTGAAGTCACCCTTTTCTTTCCCGTCTGAGGCAACCTTTCGTTTGCTATTATACGTAAGGGGTTTGGTCGCCATTTTGATTGACGTGTTACTTGTTTTAAACAAGCAATTGTATTTGATACTTTGAAGTCAGTCAAGCAGACTCAAAAGTCTAGACATTCGATATCAATGGGCCGTCGGCTAGTGGTAGGATAATTTTTTTTTTTGGAATATTGCCGGGCGGTGAACGCTGAAGTGGAACAAAAATCCTTTATCTTATCTTACAAGCGCCACCAATTGTGGCCAAAAATGGATCCACTCCCACGTACGAAATGTCCAGCGTCTAAAAGCCAGGCGTGAAACCTGACGTCTATGTATGTATGGGTATCATATTAATACTTTCTTGTGACATTTTTCCTGGATCAGGGGTAAAGTATTATATACTGCTGCATTATTCCTTGAGAAAACGCAAACTGCGACAAATCTACATTGTTGCCATTTTTTGGTATCAGTTCAGTCCAGACATCTTAATATATAAGTCCGCCAACTCGAGCAATATGTACACATGCATGCCAAAGATGATGAAATGCTACCAACTAAAGCAAAGAAATTAAGGAAAAATCCCATGAAACAGCTCAATTCCACTTAAAAGGTGGGCCCTTCGTTTTTGAAGAGCCAGTCGCTATTGGCGTCAATCATGAAATTGGTAATGTTAAACTCGTTTGGCTGGTACTGAGGATGATCCAGACTCGCGTTTCCCGTAGGCATGTCAGGGTTTGATATTAGCCCTTCGGTGGCTCCAGAGAGATTCTCTCCGCCAAATGGCAATCTTGGAACGTTAAAGAAGTTGAAAACGTCGAGATACTCCAATTCATTCTGTGCTGGCGTCTTCGCGGGGGTCAAGCCCCCTAAATGCCCGTGACTTTGTGGACCATTTCTCGGCTGTCGCGATATTAGGAAGTCTAGATCAAATGCCGTCCGACGCATGTCGGCGAGGATTTTGACCGAGCTGGGCGTGACTCCGTTGCCTTGTCTTTCGCTGTCTCGATGCTCGTCAAGAACTCGCTGTAATAGCCCAGAGTATCCAGCAGCCACAGGCCAGTATCGTCCCATCTCGCGCAAGATGTCGACGAAAAAAGAGATTTGGGGCGAGAGCTTGTGCTCGACCGTGGAACCATGGACTAGAAGCACCCGCGCAGCAACCCAAATTGTGAAGGCAAATGGTGGTCCTAGTTTTGGCAGGAAGCCATTGTTCACAACAAAGTCTCCTAGTGCAGATATATTTTCGACAGCGCCGTGGCATCTTTGAGCGGCAGAGAACGATGGCGTGAAGATGGCTGATCGAGTTGTTGGGTAGGCCGCCGAGGAATGGAGTCGAATAACAGCGGTATGGTAGGTCGCATGGAGCATGATCCAGTTACAGTTGAGATTTCTGCTTCCTGGCTGAAAGACTTTGCCCATATTCCCAAACTCTCCAGGAAGAGCGAAATTCCAAGATGTCAGCTCCTTGTCAAGCTCCTTATACTGAAGCTGCCACTTTTCGACATCGGTAAGCTTCCCGATATCAACAGGCCGCTTCAAGAACTTGTGTATCTTTGAAAGAATTCCGAGTATTTCAATGTAGTAGGCGAAAGCGCCCAGATTCTCAGGCCTCCCAAGTGTTTGCTGGTGGCTTTCGTCAACATTTTGAGCGCTCGTAACGAACCATCGTGTTTCTACTTTTTGGTTCTCCATCCACATGTCGTCACGACAAGGAAGCATTCGGTCAATCTCCGTATCGGCCAACGCAAACTCAAAGGCAGTAGCAATAGTTGCGTATCTATCGAGAAGATAAATCATCCAGAATATCCTCCTTCGTGACTCCTCTTCTATAAAATCTTTTGGCTCAGGGAGAATCATGGCGCGAAGCGTGTATATCGAGGTATAGTGAGGCGCCACACTGAAAGAATTGGTCTCAACAGCCAATCCCAGTTGCACCACCGACCTAGTGATGAGTGCCATAATGTTCCACCCAGGAGGGCCATTGCTACTACCGCATAAATCCAGGGCGAGTATGAGCAATGCCAGAAGCGATTTAACAGATGAGTTTTCCATTCCGTAAAGCAAGACTTTCTGCTTTGAGACGCGGTGATAATGCTGCCGCCGCTCTTCAGTAAGTCTAGGATCGCTGGAGAACCGCATAGTGGTTGCAACTATGGCATGAAGGAGTATTCTGTCTGCCTCTTGAAGATCGGAGATACCAAACAGATTATCCAGAGTAGTCCTTCGGTGAAGTATTGGACACCAAGTGTTGATATGTTTAAAATACAGGTCCACTAGATTGTATACTAGATTGTATGGTGGCAAGTCATCAGCATCGGTCAAGGGCAAAGGCGCGCCTGGCGTAGGCGTAACCGTTGACATGGAGATGCCTTGCTGAGCCGGAAGGTCGGATACGGGGCCGGAGATGGAACCGCCAGGCAAAGGCGTTCGGCCCTGGTACTCGTTGTGAGCCTGCTCGGTAGAGGCAGGTCCAGAAGGGCCATTGCTTGGATGAGAATTATAGAACAAATTGTTGTTCATGTGAGACGCTTGATAAAGCTTCGATGAGCCTAGATTATTGCTGGCCTCGCTTTGAGTATCGTGATCGCTCGCAAGATTCTGGCGTCCAGCATGCGCACCAGATTCGGAGTTTTCTGGACGGAGCGATGGCAACGGTGATGTTTGGAGCAATTCAGAATGTTTCCGCAGAATCTCTTCCATTTTATCCAGCCGCAGTTCCATTTCACGGCTCCTGTTCTCCAAAAATCTTCCAAAGCCTGCTCGCAAACCCGGCGGTTTTCGTTCCTTGTATTCGCATTTCTGGCCATGTCGTTTACACCAACCACACGAGGGCTGGCCGCGATCACATTTCACCTATAACGTAGGAAAAAACGCGTTAGACTAGGCAAAGACTTTCGAATATTGGGGGAATAGAAAAATGTAAGAAAAGATAATACCTTGCGCTGCTTGCATAACTCGCATCTGTCGGTTAATTGGTTAGCAACAGATTGCAATTAGAACGAAATCAAGCAAGATGAAGTTTGTTGGAGCCACGATTGAACCAAGTCATGGTTTCGTGCTTTGAGCCAGGGTTTCGCGCCAGGATTGAATTTCACACAAGGGGTCACCCATAACGCCAGAGAGAAGATAGGACAGAAAACGTACGAAACTGAGATGGGCCGCTTGCGCTTGGCCGTCTGAGAGGTCGGGTCCGCGTCATTGTCGCTCTGGTCGTCGCTGTCAGGCTCAGGCTGGCGATCCGCGACGGAGGTGGAGGACGGCGGTGACGGTCGTTTGTTATCCTCGCTACCGCTGCGCATGACGCCTCAGGCTGACAAGAGACGGAGCCTCGTAAGGTGAGCCCAGGTTGCTCGAACGAAGCCTTGTTCGGTGGATTGACGATCCGACACCGACAGCCGTGATGATTGGGTGGTCGGTAAGCGGGGCGAGCAGATAGACGGCGAGCGGTGAAAGGCGAGCGGCGAGAAAGGTTTGGAGCATGCGCGCGCGTGGTTTCGGGATAAAGACGAGCGGGAGGATGTTGGGCGTCCGGGTCAATGATACTAAGCCGATGATGCGGAGCTGATGTTTGTCCTGGGGCAGAGACGGAGCAGCCAGGCCGCGGCAGAGCTGACGAGAAGCTCATTGGTGGCTGCAAGTTGACGAGAGCCGGAGAGTCTGGCCTACTGCGGGTTGCTAGTGTGCGGAACCCACAATGTGGAGATGAATGAACTGATGGGGAAGATGAATGAGGAGAAGAGGAGATTTTTGGACGAGAATTATACACGTGAGGCTGCCTATCGAATTGCTGAAGCCGATTTCGCTGAGCTATAGGTACTCGAACTCGTAGTTTTTGAGTACCTACGAGTTGTCCATAGGTAGATGTCTTACCGGATCCTTATAGGCACCATTTCGAAACCACTGCTAGAGCCGTTCATCGCCATGCACCATTTCTTACCCTAGGGGTTTAGGGGGAAACCTGCTTATTATACCTAATAGCCAATGGAGAGCCATAGGGCTTAGCAGCGGGATACAGCAGGTGAACAGGTGGGATATTCATCGAATGCTGTGTACTTAGGTAAGTCGGGTATTCAGGCTCATCATAACAGGCTGTGTAAAAAGATCGGGCAGGTAATTACTGCTCACTGCCTGCATGTGCATGCCAATTCTATATTATCTATTATTACTATTGGGTTGGCAGGCACTATCTTGCCGCCGAGTCTTACCTCTCTATCTTTCAATCGCTATCTCTGTAGCTCGTAGTTTTTCTTCACGACTCGTAAAGCGCCCGTCCCTGGTCCGAATCTGCATCGTTCGACCACGACACATATCGTCACATCTCGACAAGGCGGCCTTCGGGTCATCTCAGCCCGATACTCGTCAACACCACCAGCACCCCACATGTGTGATTTGTACACAGTTACCCGCATCTCCAGTGGCCGCCTCAAACCCATCTCTACAAATTAAATTCACCAGATCTCGTCTTTTTTCCGCTGCTGCAAGTTATTCCTTCTGTCGACTTGACCATTAATCATCATGCAAGGCTCTGTAAGGCAGTTTCCTACTATTAAAGCCATTCGATCCTACGTCATTGGCGGCGTAGGCTCCGGTATGTACAGACTTTAAAGATAATTGCGGGCTCAAGTCTCATTTTACATGTTCTTACCATTGGTGTGGAATAGGCGGTGATTATCACAATGTCAAAGGAGGTCACTGGTATGTAACATTCTTATGACGGCTTGTTGCACTTCCGAACGATGGTCGCTGACTCTCTCTGCAATAGGCTCATTGACAGTGACATCTCCACGCCATGCTCACAATGGTCTCAGTACCGCAAATCGCGTACTAGCTGGGGTATCAACGTTCTTGGCTCTTTTCTGGTTGAGATAGAGGCATCCGATGGGACTGTTGGCTTTGCAACTGGCTTCGGAGGTAAGAATCCTAGCAACTTAACTCTAAAATCGAATCTCCTCGAAGTCCCAAAACCATTGGAGCTCTTCCGGTGCTAAATCATCTCCTTTTTCATTAGGACCTCCTGCTTGCTGGCTGGTTCACCAGCATTTTGAGCGATTCCTGGTTGGAGCTGATCCGAGAAACACGAATCTTCTCTTTGAGCAGATGTATCGTGCTTCCATGTTCTATGGCCGTAAAGGACTTCCCATTGCCGTCATTTCTGTCATCGATCTTGCACTCTGGGACTTGCTGGGCAAGGTCAGGAACGAGCCTGTCTATCGACTTATTGGTGGGGCAACCAAAGAACGCCTCAACTTCTACTGCACAGGACCTGAGCCAACCGCAGCCCGAGAGATGGGCTTCTGGGGTGCTAAAGTGCCGCTTCCCTTTTGCCCTGAGGAAGGTCACGAGGGACTACGGAAGAATGTAGAGTTTTTGCGCAAGCACCGTGAATCTGTGGGCCCAGATTTCCCCATCATGGTGGACTGCTACATGAGCCTCAATGTCTCCTATACTATTGAGTTGGTCAAGGCGTGTTCCGAATTCAACATCAACTGGTGGGAAGAGTGCTTGTCTCCCGATGACACGGATGGCTTCGAGCAAATCAAGCGTGCGCACCCGACGGTGAAATTCACGACTGGTGAACATGAGTACTCTCGCTATGGGTTCCGAAAACTCATCGAAGGTCGCAATCTTGACATCATTCAGCCCGATGTCATGTGGTTGGGCGGCATGACGGAGCTGCTCAAGGTCTCAGCCATGGCTGCGGCATACGACATTCCTGTAGTTCCTCATGCCAGTGGTCCTTACAGCTATCACTTTGTCATTTCGCAACCAAACACACCATTTCAAGAGTATCTCGCCAACTCCCCCGACGGCAAGAGCGTGCTCCCTGTCTTCGGCGACTTGTTCGTCGACGAACCTATTCCAACCAAGGGTTACCTTTTGACAAGCGATCTGGATAAGCCTGGATTTGGCTTGACCATCAACAATGCCGCACGCTCTAAACTCATCCCTTCTAACTACCTCCTTAGCCCTCCACCTGTACAGCAGCCCACACCCCCCGTTAATGGCGAGGGCAAACTACACAATGGCGATTCAGAACACGCGTCAACGGCATAAATGAAGATGCATGCTGGAAGGAAGTTTCTATGGTGATGGTCAGCAGTGTCTACGTACATACATGTATATAGATGCGTCATCAGGCGATCTAAGCGAGCTCATGAAGCTAGGAATATTGTTAATAGTTTTTAAAGAGGAGTGTCAACAGATAGCAACGCAAGACTGTAGCAAAATTCACACATATGTACAAGTTTCCGCAAGAGCAAAATCCAATCGCAGTTTTGCCAACAAGACGATTTTGTCAAATTCTTTTTCTCTGTATATCTCAGTGTTGAACAGGGCTCAGCTCTCCTACTCCTTGCGCGATAGAGACTTGCTTAAAGAATCGAGCGCAAAGTGCCCGCGAGTGTGATATGCATACTACGAGTAATACTCCATAAAATTGCATCGTGCTAAAACCTGGGGAAGTTTTGGGGAATCAGCTTGAAAAGGCATCGTGACCCACCAAATTGAGATGACTTGCCTGCACTTTTTGCGCTCACTCCCCTCGATCGGAAGAGATCGTGAAGAGCTTTACGGTGGCCGTTTCGACCCGCTCTCCAGCCAGGACCCAGAACTTCACGATAGTTCACCATCCCACCGTATTGTGGGCCAAGCACAAACGGTGGCTGCTTAGTCGGGGTTTCCTCGCCCTAGCAAGCCCCGAGAGCTCGGATTGATTTCTGCCGCAGATTAACGGATCTCGTCAACGGGGAGCCGCATTTATAGGGCCATCGGAATAACCTCACGACAGATCTGGCATCCATCTGTAAAAGAGGAACATTGACCAGCCAAAAAGGTGCCATTAGCCGCCGCGTCTACCTTTTGCATGCGCCTAATTAGACTGTTTCCCCGCATTGTGAATTGCAACGGCAACAAACGATTCTGTGAGACCTAGTGGCCACTATTTCCTGCTGCATATTGATTGACTTTTGAATAAGTTCTATATACGGGCAGTTGATTGCTTAGATTCCACTTCTACCAGGAAATAGCAAGTTTCATCTCAGATCGACACAGGACTAGAGTTGCCTCTACTATCGCCATTATGCCGCTAAAGGGCCTTCTGGCAGGCAAAACCGCGATTATAACAGGCGGAACAACTGGCATCGGACGGGCCATCTGCCTCGGCTATCTTCGTCAGGGATGCAACGTTGTTGTTAACCACCTCGGCCTGGAAAAGGACCAGAAGCACTTAGACTCGCTCATCGCTGAAGCGGGCGCCATCCTAGCAGAGGACCCTGCAGCTGGTCGTCTTGCTCATGAAGCTGGAGACGTGCGTCAGGTTGAGACAGCGGCCAAATTGGTAGCCACGGCGGTTGAACATTCAGGCCCAGCACGGCGCCTCGATATCTGCGTCTCCAACGCCGGAGTGTGCACTTTTGCCGACTTTCTGACGCTGTCGCCGGACTTGCTCGAGACAACGTTTAGGACGAATGTTGATGGAGCCTTTTACATCACACAGGCGGCCGCTCGACAGATGGCACTACACCAGAGCCCCTCAGGCGGCAGCATTATCGGCATGTCGTCCATCTCGGCGCTGGTTGGTGGCGGCCTCCAGACGCATTACACACCGACCAAAGCTGGTGTGACGAGTCTGATGCAGAGTACCGCGGTAGCTCTAGGCAAATACGGCATCCGTTGCAACGCGCTGCTTCCAGGGACCATTCGAACGCAGCTGAACGAGGAGGATCTGGCTGATGACGCCAAGCGGAGCTACATGGAGGGCAGGATACCTCTTGGGCGAACGGGCGATCCGGCGGATTTGGCGGGGCCGGCCATCTTTCTTGCTTGCGAGGAGCTGAGTGGTTACGTGACGGGTGCGCAGCTGCTGGTGGACGGCGGTCTGTTTGTTAATCTACAATAGATTTGGCATCTTGGGCAGCGTGGCTGTTTATCTGGGTTGTTTATGCATGGTTGTTTCAGACACTTAATGAGAGTGTTGTATTACACACTTTACATGCAGACATGACTTCCAAGTCTCACCACAACAAAGGAGCCGGTGAAAGGCCATCTACATGTACTTGACTCTGTAAGAATGGTATAACTTGGCTTGCTTCATGAAACAGCGGCGGCACTTTTGCGGTAAGAAGTTCTGAATCAAGGAAAAAGCGCGCAGGGTCCGTATGTCATTATGGAGCTCTTGGTGTTTTGAGCCCACAGCAGCTTGCTGCCGCCATCCCTGCAGACCCCTGAAATCTGTGACGGCCAACGGTGACTGTTACATACAGAAAACGCTGTCGACGTCCCAGACAGGCAATGCTCCGAGCTTTCACTCTATTGTAGACGTACCGTTATTGCCGTCTTTCATTGTTGGCCTCTCAGTTTGAAGAATCAACTACCTTGTCCGTTGGTTTCCGTGGGGGATCCGCAGCCCCGTTCCGGAGCCGAGCGTGAGCAGCTACAGGCTGCCGTGCCGGAAAAGGTGGGTCGGTGTTGACGTCACGGTGGAACCGCCAGTCTGGATGCCTTTTTTCACTTTTGCATGTGTCAGTCAAGGCGGTACTTGTTCCTCACCAATTGATCAAGCCAGATTGGAAGCGGTCTACATGTACTCACCAGGCTTACGGCGATCCATGCGGGATGTTGGCGACTTTGTGGTACTGTGCGTATCTCGAGACATCCCCAGACATCATCATACATAGCAGGCAGCTTTAGGTACCAGCATCACTAAAACTGCAGTCGAGCATCCTCCTGTTCCTAGATGTCGCTCAGATCTACGCCCTAAGGTGATATGTAAAATCTCAACTCGGCCGCTTATCATCTTGGCCTCGTTCTCTCGTTCGTCGTAAAATTTTTCTTTCCGTCCAAGCCAATAGGTTGGCTTCCCCTCCCACCATAAGAGTTACACGAGCCCAGGGGTTGTAAGACGTCTCCGATGAGATCGCCATTTGCCTCACCTCATCCGAGCCAGCTGTCACGGCGGTCTTATCAGTACTTCGTTATCATTCGTTCACTGATACAAAAAATGCCGCTGGAAAGTTCCAAAGATATCCACTTTGGAAGAGCGGGAAGGGCGATTGGAGGGAACGTCATGATACGTATACTTTCGTACTGTATCCTGTTCTTGGCGTTTGCCACTATGAGCGCCGTTCGCATGTGGTTGTGACGACGTAAATGGCAATGATCCGCGGCTCTCCCACGTCCAGTTATTTCCAAGCGTGAAGCTGATAACAAAGTATGCAAACACGGCTGTATACCGTGGCAGGTAAAGTATAATTCAAGTACTGTAATAGTACCCAATTAGGGCAATTCTTGTGGCGCCTCTATAGAAGAAATACCAAATCGCTACCTAGGTATTCCCCGAATTATCGCCAATGACATGTCAAGACCCATCACCTGTCATCACCGAGAGGCTTCCTTGGTTTCTTCGTTCCTGGGACTATTTCCAGCTAGGTAGTTTCACCAAGGCTCTTCTCAGACCGCAAGGCGCAAGCCTCTTCAGCCCGCCTACGTAGTGTCTACGCGCACTGCTCCACAGCGCCGTCATCTTCCCATTACCATAGCCCACGACTTCACGTATGTGGAGCCAGAGTGTGGATAAACAACTGGAGACACTTCACTGCTTGCCACTTTTCTTTGACGAAATACAGACAATGAAAGACAGAAAACCTGGAGAATGAAATGACTCAAGATACTCGAGCAATACTCGAGTGGAACCACGTGGAGACCCCCAGAAACTCTGTGTGCACTCAGGGGGTGCGAGATGGAGGGAGAGATCGAGACGGCGAGAGGTATAAAAGACCTAGATATCCTCACCGTTCGAGACGGTAGAACCATTGCATCCCCAGAAGCCTCACTAACTATCTAATACCTTGAAGAGTTGTTATTTTATTTTCCCCATCACTCTTCCACTTTTACCCCACAACAGCATTGAATCATTACACCATCAACGGCAGGCATCAAATCCATCAACATGGCAACTCTCAGCAAGGAGCAGCAGACCGAGTTCTACCAGCATGTGGCTCAGGTCAAGAAGGACATTGATGAGAGAGTAGCGGACTCAGACTCCATGCCCAGCTCACCCGAATTGGCGTCGTCAGTTAGCTCTAGAGACAGTGTCTCCTCCGACGTCCCAACTCCCATATCTCCCATCGATTCTTCTGCCGTTGCCGACTCTTTTGTCTTTGCATTTGATATCGATGGCGTGCTTGTCCGCGGCGGCCGCCCGATCCCAGAGGCTATCGAGGCGATGAAAGTCCTTGACGGCGAGAACGAATACGGAATGAAGATGTAAGTCAACATCACAACACGCATACCCATTGAATCTTGTGTCTGACCTTGAATTTGTCCCCAGTCCTCATATTTTCCTGACCAACGGTGGCGGCAAGACTGAAGAAGAGCGTTGCCAAGATCTATCAAAACAACTCCAGCGAGAGATCAAGCCCGGCCAGTTCATTTGCGGACACACTCCCATGAGAGAAATGGCTGAGAAGTACGGCACGGTCCTTGTCATTGGAGGCGAGGGCGAGAAGTGCCGTCTCGTCGCTGAAGGATACGGCTTCAAAGACGTCGTTACACCAGGCGACATCATCAAGCACAACGCCGCCACAACACCCTTCCGGAAGCTGACACCTGAAGAGCTCGCCAACTCCCGTGAGCGAGATTTCGATGATGTTGTCATCGATGCCGTCTTTGTGTTCGCCGACTCTCGTGACTGGGCTGGTGACATTCAGATCATGCTGGATGTGGCCATGTCTAAGGGAGGGCGACTTGCAACTCGCAGCGAGACGTTTGATGAGGGCCCCCCATTCTACTTCTCTCACAACGATGTCGTCTGGTCTGCTGCCCACGAGCATGTTCGTCTCGGCATGGGAGCTCTCCGCCGCATGTTCGAAATCACATTTAAAGACCTCACTGGCGGCAAGGGCAAGCTGCACACGCACGCCTTTGGCAAGCCCCAAGTCTCGACTTTTGAGTTTGCTGAGCGCCTGATGCAAACCTGGCGAAGCACCGAGCACGGCATCTCTGGTCCTCCCCAGACGGTGTACTTCGTTGGTGATACACCGGAGAGCGACATCCGTGGCACCAACGCCATCAATGACGTTGCCGACAACGATTGGTACAGCATCTTGGTCAAGACCGGTGTGTATCAGGAAGGCACAGAGCCGACTTACAAGCCTCGCGCTACCGTGTCTACCGTTCTTGATGCCGTGAACCACGGCATCCAGCGAGAGATGCGCAAGAAGGTGGTGTCGTCGCTCAAGCGAGACGTTTTGGGCAAATCAGACTGTGTTGCAGCTGACCCAGCCGTCTTTGATGAAGACATGCTTGTCTCTGCATAAAGGTTCAACGATATAAACACTTTGAAATGGCATTTACGAGCCGGAGTATTCGGAGTTCAAAACGAGGAAATTGAAACACTTGGATTCGCTAATGCGACACGACTGATTCTTCCTTTTCTTTACACTTTCTCTTTTTAGATTGGCTTCAGAACGCAAGTGTTGGCCAACACTTGCATATCATGACGAGAGAAGATTACTATAGTCTTCTCATTATTTTCTTCTTCTCTTTTCTTTCTTTTACACTTTCTTTCTCATCAGATGGACTGATGCCCCTTTTCATATACCCAAGCGATTATCAAACTGCTATTAGAGCGCATTACAATGATATACTAGAGACAGTCTCTTCTACATAGATAGATTCATACACTGGTGTATAGATAACTGGTCTTTAACATATACACAATTGTCTACAAGATCCATGCATAGCCTTTGCTCTGTACAAGTGACATGAATCAATCGTCGAAAGTAAACTTTCCCCATGGTGATGATGCAACCCAACCAGCGCTGTCAACGACTTCCTGCCTATTAGAGCGCCTTTCAAAGGCCTCTTCCATAGTCACTCTCATAGAATATTCCGCAACGTGATCACGCTCAACATGAAGCCAGCCTTTCCATCCAGCAGCCAGGTCACCCGTCCCTAGTCCGCCTAGCACAATCGTACCCCAAAATTCACGAGAGAGAGACGCCGCCGAGGAGCAGTCGTAGACTAAGGAGCGTTCAGCCTCTGCGATGAGTGATCGGATGAGTTCGACGTCGGTGCCTGAGATTTCGCCGTATGGGGGCTGCTGGACGTAGACATGCTGCAAGTCATCATCTGTGCATGTGAGGCGAGTAGCATCAAAACGGCCGTCGAGATCGAGGACAAACAGTGTCATGGAATGAGGCGGTGAGACGAGCGTTGATATTACTTTGTATATCAGCGGGAGGCTGCGGCCAGACACGGATATTGTGGGCGCCTGGGTGGCTCGAAATTGCCGGCCAGCGAGATGATCAAGCTCATCCAAGTGCGTGCTTTTGACTCGCCTGGTACCGGCTCCGATTGCTTGGGTCTTTTCTAGGGAGAGCGACGAGCGAAAGCTGTCGAGAACCTATTGCCATGTCTCAATATTAGCATCGATTATCGTGAAGAGTAGTGGGCGAGTGGATGAGTGAAGAGGCAGACGCCCGAGACAGAAATGAATGTCCTTTTTCTTCTTCTTCTTTTTCCTCTTCTCCTATTTTATTTCTCTTATTCATGAAAATAGACCTTTGCTGCTTGTTCTAAACACAGAAACCCAAATTTGTGAAAATTGTGGCGATTTGTTGCACAATGGGTGATTTTTCGCACCTCCGGACACAGCTCTCGGCGCATACGGAAACTTTTCCCAAGCAACCAGCGTCGGAATCTCATCAAAAACTCACCTCCTCCAAACTGGCCTCCTCAACAGCCTTTAGCAACTGTCCGCCTATCGCCGCCTCCATCCTCTCTCTCTCTCTCTCTCAATTAGGATTTCGATACAGCCCAGCCGCAAATGACGCCTCCCTGCCGCTCATTCCCCGCCTCGGAGCTGCCTCTTCGGATCCAGCAGGACGCCTCGGGCCGGCGCCGGAAGGTCGATGGTGCAGGCTCAGTGTCTCGCAAGATTGATCTTTCGGCGTGTGAGCTTTTTCAGATGCTGCAGTATAAATGCGAGGTTCAGCGGCCGCTGTCGCGCGAGAGCCCGGTTCGGTGCTTTGCCGTAGATCGGCTGTTTCGAAGGTAGAGTTTGGAACCCCCACCAAAGCATCGGCAATGATTTCTAGGCTGCCCCTCGGCTGAAGCATTGAGTCGCCTGGTCAGTTCTATTGTTACTGACAATGAACAAAAAATAGGTGTAAGGACAAGCAAGGCACGTTTACTGTAGAGACAACGGCGTGGGAAGGGGAGAGAGCTAGAGTGGACAACGGCTCTGAAGGTACCAAGACGAAAGAGCCGCCTAGGCCGCACCAATGGTCATCGAGCTGGCATGATGCTGACGAAGCATCGCCATGATGCGCCTGACTTGTTACATTGCGAGAGACGGTATGAAGAGTTTTTCACTGGCCTCTTGATCCAAACCTATGACCCCTGAGAGGGTCCCCGCGTCACCAGGATGAGCAGTATTGGGCATGACCTGAGCATGCATCTTAGACCCAGACGCTCACATGATGCTACACGCTGCAACCACCTGGCTCAGCGAAACGATCCGAGAGGCTCTCTGAACTGGTGATTGCGCACATATGATATTGGACGTTGATTAATGAAGCTTACAAAGCTACCTGTCGATGAGGAAGTTATAAATAACCCCCTCGGCACAAGAGTCACATAAAATGGCTTTGGAGAATTGGCTTCGCATAGCACATAATTTGTACATAATTGGAAAGAAACCACCAGCACTATTTTCAGCAATAAACAAAGGGTAGTCGGCACGGCAAAAACATATAATAAGCCAGTCGAGATGATTGAATCGTATTGCCCCAAGACTTATTAGTCTAAGTAGAGGATCGCCTGGCTGCCTTTCTTCCGTGATATTCGACATCTGTCCAGCAACTATGCTCCTGCAGGCGTGAACAGTCCGTTGGCCCAGTCATTCCCCTTCTATTCGACCAGCAGTTGTCCATGCCGCATTCCCTCTCGATCCATTGATTATACAAATGCCCTCCTTACTGTGACGCAGCGGCGGCACGCTCGGCCTCCTTCTTGGCGTAGTAGGCGTCTCGGCCGTTGGTTCGGGGCATGTGGTAGCCGTACCTATCCCGTTATTAGACAGTCTTTCCTTGCAAATCAGAGTCGGTTCGCTATTTTCAAGTTCCGTACCAGTACCAGTTGGCCATGATGAATCCGGATCCTATAACAAGACGTGAGCCAAAGCGCATAAAAAACAAATAGTCCCATAGCTGTGTTAAAGCTTTGCGGACAATCGGGGGTCAATATTTACCAAGACCGACGCCGAGGTCAAGGATGAGCTGTCGCCGCAGCATCTGCACCCTGTGTTAGCTACTCCAATGAATTTATAGCGGGACCTGCCGCAATTTCCAGTGCGACACTGCGCCATTGGCCGGAATAGGGACGTACTCCAGTGATCGGTGCGATAGCCATTGCGAAGAGAGAGCTTTCGAAGCTGTTGTGAAGCCGTGAGATGCGTTGTTTGGCGGTTTGGTGAACTCGGTACAGCGGAAATGGAGAATCTGCTATGGATCAAACCATGGTATGGTCTGATGTTAATCCCGCTAAGGCACATCACGTGATAGCACAATACCGGCCGTCGGCGGATTCTCGGGTGTGCGAAAAAGAGCGTCTCAAGCTATGCGATGGGTTTAGTAAATTGGGAAGATTGAATCATTCGTTTTCTTCAATGGGTTGTAGATCAGCTAGTTGAGACTCGTTCTTCTTGCTGCTGCCATCTCGGATCCAATGAGTCTACGGCTGGCCACTCGGCGGCTGGCGCTGTCAAGTAATACCTCTACCGAAGAAAATAACCGTCTTATATCAAGAGTTCGCTGGCTAATAAAAACCATTAATTGGACACAGGCCCATCTTCTCCAGCCTCATTGCTGGCGCCGATTAATGGAGTTTCACACGGAACCGTTGGCGTACTGAGTCAACGTCGTCACAAATGGTCGATCAATGTGTTCAAAGGATGGGGTAAATCTAGTTCCAAAGAATCTGGCGACAGAGGCCAGGACCCCTCCGCCTCTGAATTGGACGATCCCAAGAAGCGACAGCAGTTCTTGCAAAGGAATATGCGGGGTGGAGTTGAAGACAACATTTTCCAGGACGAAATCGAGGCCGCGAAGCCGGTAACCGATGCTCCAGCCGCCCAGACGACAGAGGAAAGGACGAAGGAAAGCCTAGCAATGGTGGTCGATCCAGATGCTCGGAGCCGTATCCGGTGGCAGCGAAGAAAGGTCATCCAATCAGTGCGCCGCAACGGGCAGCTGACGAGAGAGGAGAAGATCAAAATGACGGAGCGCGAACTCATTCACAAGAGCGACTTTTTCCCAACCAGCGTCAAGAAACTGGTCATGTTGGCACGGCAGATTGCCGGCAAGCCAGTCGACGAGGCTATCCAACAAATGAAGTGGTCAAAAAAAAAGTTTGCGGCCGAAGTCAAATACCACCTGGAAGAGGCGCGGGACATGGCTGTTGTTCGGCGTGGTATGGGCCTTGGAAAGGTCAACGGTGACATTCTAGACACGCCTCGCAAGGTGAAAACCAAGGATGGCAAATGGATAGAGATTGTAGACCCGACCCGCCTCTATGTTGCTCAGTCATGGGTTGGACGCGGCCCCTGGCGTGGAAAGGAGATTGACTATAAGGGACGAGGGAGAATGGGTGTCATCCAGCATCCCAGCACGAGTAAGACATTACTAGTTCCCCTTTCTTTCAATAACACACTTCAGATTCGGATTTGCTAACCCGTGTGATAATATAGGCTTTACAGTCATTCTGAAAGAGGAAAAGACCAGAATTCGGGAGTATGAAGAGGAGAAGGCTAAGGAGGCACAAAAAGGCCCTTGGGTTCACTTACCAAACCGCAAGGTGCATGGCCAGAGACCATACTATTCATGGTAAAGACAAGAAAATGAGGATGGTGGGAATTCGGAAGCAATAGAGTTTGCATGACAATGAGCATGTACCTGTATCAACATATGTACAATGAAACGAAACAACACACTCGGGCAACTGGATAGAGTATTTCAGTTCTGGTTTCCTGCACCACGTAACTTTAGACTCTTTGAATAATATCCGTGCTCAAGGGATGAAGAATATAAACACCCCGTTTTGGTTTGAAGCGGCCCATCACCGATTGTACTTTGTAGCAAGCGTCGGTTAATACATTACACAGAGGCTTACTCCGGGAGAAGGAAGGCGTTGGTCTCCGGCCGTCACTTTAAGCGCATGACTAGAGTTTGCAACATAACCCATACAGTTGAAACAAATGGAAATTGGATCAAAGCTGGTCCTCACTTGTGAGCTAATCCCACTACCAGAGCACAGATGGCTAGTTCACCTGAGGACTATCAAAGACACAAGCTGCAGCTACACCATGGCTCTTGGCTGCTGCCGAGGTACCATGTCTTCGTACCGGTTGGAAACCAGTTCGAGATCATTCGAATACTTTTCAAACGCGCCTTGGCCACGACCGGAACTAGGAGGCGGCGCAGAGATGTCGAAGGAATCGTGAGTTCGGCTGCGATTTTTCAAGAAAAAGAAGACGCCGGCAAATGCAATTGCAACTACACCACCAGCAACTCCGACTCCAATTCCAATAGCCGCACCTTGGGACAAACCACCTGCCGGAGCAGCTGCGGATGTTTCAGTAGACGTGGGACTAGAGGTAGAGATAGAGGTGGAAGAAGCAGCAGAGGTTGTCGTAGGAGGCGGGGAAGTTGGTTTAGACTAGGTTACCCAAAGTTAGCAACGTTGAAGAGCCTAGGCTATAGGACGAATGTGAGGACACATACCGCGGGGATTGTAGAGTTTGAGTGTAGAGGGGTTCCTGTCGGCGGAGCAGAGGGTTGAGTGGGAACGGAGGCCGGTCCTGTCGTGGCCGACGATGCTGTAGTTGGTGGCCCTGTGGCCGGTGGCGATGAAGACGGAGGTGCAGTTTCTGAGCTCGGAGCAGATGTCGTCGGCGGCGATGTTGGACCTGGAGTTGTTTCGCTTGGAGGAGCCGTCGATTCAGACGCGCCTGGAGTCGCTGGTGGTGTTGAGGTCGGAGGAGCTGATGCACCAGTTGGTGTAAACGCCAATTGTTGACCTATGGATGGATGAGTATACAACATATATTGTCCATACATTTGGATCCTTACCCTGACAAAAGTTCCCAGCAAGAAAGGCCTGGACCTGGACGTCCGTAGAGCCGCAACCAGTCTGACCACAGTCTCGAACGCCAAATCCGAAGTTGGCGTTTGCACAGAGACAGGCAGCGTCATCTGCACTGACGCAACCATACTGAGTGAATTGACCTCTGACAGTGTTCGCACAACCCGGCTATGACAAGGTCAGATATTGCTGAAGCTCTAATAGTCGAATTGACCTACCACACAGGTGGGTGTGTCCTGGGCAGCAACACCATCGACGTAAAGCAGGCTCAGTGCACCAAGCACTGCTGGAAGAAGGTAGCGCATATCGAATAGATGGCTCTTAGTCGCCGGACTCGCACGCTGAGATTGAAAATTGAAAAGAAATTGAAGCCTGTTTTCTAGAACGAACTAGATGATCAAAAAGGTAGGCTGGAGCCACCAGACCTATTTTTTCTCTCTCTCTCCTTCTCTCTATCCCACTATCCCTCTCTTTTTTATGCAACGTCACGAAGATCCGGAAGAAGAAGGTTGAAAGGACGGGGAATCTGGAACAAAATGTCGACCGAGAGTTACCAGCACACACGGTCAGACAGTAATCGAAAACGGGCTCGTAACAGGCTGCGCAATGTACGAGCAAAAGAATGAGGCTGAAGGAGTGGAATGTAGATCTCGCAAGTAAAGGGAGAACGAGTTAGTGACAATAGTCGAGATCCGCGGATGGAATGGCCATAGAAGGGGGCTCGAAAAGGGAGGCAAAAGGAGCGTAAGAAGTGTAAAATTCGCAATATATTCGTAGGGAGCGTGGGTGGTCTATACAAGACCGTTGTAAGTTGAAGAGAAGAAAAAATGAATGAATGAGGTGAATGCAAGGCCGAATCGCAGTCGCTACAGAAAGACACGATGGAGGATGAAATTCAGCGAGAAAGAATGCCAGTAGTGGTCGCTTTACTTTAACCCCCAGCTCCGTGTTGGGCTCCGTAGATCATTAATGATAGGGATGCAATCCCGGTCTGCGGGCCCACCTCCAGCACCTAGCCAGCGCTAATAACGCGCTCCAAATGCGCTGCTGTTCCTGGCTCCGTAGCGGTTGGGTACCTGCTGCATTCTGCAAAGTAGGGGGGTTGATCTGAAACAAGGAATCATACAGGCAGGTCACCTTCCACGGTGGCTTCCAGGCGCCGTACGAGGCGGAAACAGGACTAGCATGGGAGTGTTAGTGTCGAGCTGGTTATTGCTTGACAATTTCATGCCCAAACAATTACGAGGCGTCCATCTTGTATATTTATAACTCTAAAACCCGAGCTACTGTTTCCCCGATGCGAACAATCTACCAGGTAGTAGGTAGGTAGAGAGGTATCGCTACACATTACTTATTCACAATGCGCGCCTTAGGGAGCCGAATACTTTTTCTCAGTAGGTACATGTAATTACTGCTATCCACTGATCTGCGTCATACACTACCTTCGGTAAGGGCTCAACTGTCTGGGAGTCATCACAATTTGGAACATTCAATTACCATCAGCCGCGGCTGCAGAGCTGCCTATTACCTGGGCTGCCTAACACTTACCTTAGTTCTACGACCTGGAAATAGGTACCTATTAGGTACTTTGGTAGGTAAATTACCAAGGAAATTCCACCAGAAAGCCGTGAGAGGAACACAGGCAGGTACCTGCCGAGGCCACCGCCAAGCTAAGGTGGGTAGCTCGGCCTTGCATAAGGTAGCGTAGAGGTACCTAAACCAGGTATTAGTAGAGCAGCACAATCAGCTTTTTGAGTTTGCAGATCCCATCCATCTCAACAGCTTACCATCAACATCATCCGAATCTGCTCTTCTTCTCACCCAATCTCGACTTCCCTTCCATCGACTCCCACATTGCGGCAACTCTTGATTTATGCTACAGGCACTGTGATGCCGCATCGGAACGGCCGAAGAGGATGACCATGGCCAATCCTGTAGGCGAGGAGAGCTGGCTGGCCTATCTCGACGAAACCACACGCAACGCCCCCGATCTCGAGCAGCGCGTAAATGTCGTCGAACTTTTCAAACGCGCTGTCGGCGCGGAGCCCGGTAGTCTGCAGATATGGCTGGCATATTGCAACTATTTCTGGTCTCTTTGGGCGGATAGTCAATCCGACGCTGCTGGGTGGCCAGAAGAGGAACAAATGATGGGTCGTGAGCTTTTCTCGTTCGGATCTGCCCTTGACCTGTGGCAGCAAGGGTACGAGGCTATCAAGTATCGCATCAACGACAGTCATATTCTCTGGAACCGCTGGATATCTCTAGAAATGGAGCTCCTAGAGAAGACGAAAACTCCAGAGGGTGTTAAGCGCATCACGCACCTGTACCGTGACCGACTTACGACGCCTCACATCACTTGGGACGAAACATCGCAAATGTTCTCGAGCTTCCTGTCGGAATACAATCGCGCAGCGTGGGAAGACTCCATGAAGGACGTCACCGCACTATCCCAGGATGCAAAGCGCCTGATGGCGGAGCGGGATTCTTTTGAGCTCAAGCTCCAACAGGCATCCAGGGCCGACGATGCGGAAGCTCAAAAGAAAATCATGACCGAATATCTTGAATGGGAAGCGTCACGCGCCCATGGTGGACAAGGCATCGCTGACATCAATTTCAACCTTTGCTGTGGACTCTATGCTAGAGCCTTGACCGGGGTATTCGCATCCGACGAATCGGTTTGGCACCAACATATAGTCTTCCTCTCATCCTCATACGCCGATACAAAAGCCCCTGAATATCTACTCAATGCCCTCCGCCGGGCCGTTCAGCATTGCCCCTGGTCCGGTCGCTTATGGAATAGGTTAATTCTATGCGCAGAAGAGGCGAGATTAGATTTTGCTGAAGTGGAGTCCATTAAGCATGCCGCGACGAGCGAGAACCAGCTGTACAAGCACGGCATGGAGAGTATGATCGAGATGTATGTGGCATGGTGCGGTTTTCTAAAACGAACCGCGATGGATGCGAGCGCTACAGATGAGGCTGTAGATGTGGCTGATGTAGGGCTGAGTGCCGCTCTCGAGGACGTTGAAGTTGTGGGCAAAAGATTATATGGCAAAGACTTTCAGGGCGACCCCAAGTTCCGGCTGGAGCGCATCTATATCCAATACCTGACAGAGAAGAAGGGAGCGATAGACGAGGCAAGAATGCAGTGGAATAAGCTAGCCAAGGCCCAAATTCACGCCGACAGTCACGACTTTTGGTTCCGCTATTATATGTGGGAGATGCTCATATTCTCTTCCACCAACACAAGCAACAGCCCTACACCCTCTTCTGGAGGTGGCAATTTCCGGATACCCGTGCTTGCCACCGCTGTTCTTCAGCGCGCTGTAAACCGACAGACTATTGACTGGCCCGAAAAGGTGCTGGAGGTTTACATGCAGCATTGCAATGATTATGAACAGTCGCACTCGGTACGCAGAGCAGCTGATGCCGTGCAGAAAGCTGAAAGCAACATTGCGAAGCGACGTGCTCTTGAAGAAGAGGAGAAGGCTGCCGCATATGCTGCCTATTATAGCGCACAGCCAGCAGGACATGATGAAGTAATTTCAGGGGATGTCTCCCCAGGCCAGTCTAAGAGAAAACGGGAAGATCCAGTGGATTCACAAGAGCCCAACAACACCAGCAGTAAACGCCAAAAGAACGAGCACGAAACGCAGCCTGGGTCACGGAGGGATAGAGAGAACACCTCCGTGCTCGTCTCAAATCTCCCTGCAGAGGTCACGCAAACAAAGCTTCGCCAATATTTCAAAGAATATGGCCATATCAATAATGTCACAGCGCTAGTACGGGAAGCAGACGGCCTCTCATCAACGGCATTGATTGAGTTCAGTACTCCAGAAGAAGCTCAATCTGCATTACTCAGAGACGGCAAGTTCTTCGGGGAGTCCCAGATTAATGTGCGATCAGCGCATGATTTAACCATCTATGTCACCAACTACCCACCTGCGGCTGATGAAAAGTACATCCGACGATTGTTCAAGGATTGCGGAGAGATTTTAAGCATTCGATGGCCCAGTCTGAAGGTGAATACGCATCGCCGATTCTGCTACGTCTCTTTCCGTGAGAGTGAAGCATCCGCTAGAGCAGTGGCAAAAGAAGGCACCATTCTTGACGATAAATATAAGCTCGTGGCTAAATATTCCGATCCCAATCGCAAGAAGAACCGCGAGGGTGCTGTTGCTGAGGGCCGAGAAGTTCATGTCTCTGGGTTGAGCCCCTCCGCTACAGAGGAGGAAATCCGCACAATATTCTCAAAATATGGAACCATTTCGAGAATAAACGTTCCCCGAAACATAGGCGGGAAGGGTCGGGGCTTTGCATTTATCGACTTTGCAACAAAGGATGAAGCTGAAAAGGCTACCTCAGAACTTGACAAGACCAAGTTTCTCAACCAAATAATCCGCGTCGAGATCTCAAAGACTTCTAATGTGAAGCCCACGGCCCATAGCGGATCACACGACCGTGCATCTCCTGCACAACAAGCGAGCGATGATGCCGATGTTGATATGGCTAACCACGGGTCTGTCAGTGACAAGTTGTCAGGCCCTTCAGCTAGCGACATCGCCGCGCGTACTATCGCCCTCATGGGCCTGCCTGACACGGTCAATGACGCTCGAGTGCGAGCGCTTGTTGAGCCGTTTGGGCCTATCGTCAAGCTAATTCTACAACCAGGGCATGGTGGCGCGAAGATAGAGTTCGCAGACTCTTCCGCTGCGGGCAAGGCAAGCCTGCAACTTAGCAATATCGAGTTTGAAGGCCGCAAACTGCAGGTTGGGTCTCCTGATGACCTCCGTCACGCCAAGGTGGAGAGAACGGAAGATCGCATTGTCCCACGTAGCCAGAGCTCGGCTAAGAAAGACAAGCCAACTGGCACCACGGCGAACAGTTTCTTGCCCTCGTCGGTGATGAGGCGACCTACCTTGGGAAGACCAGGTCCAAAGCGAGGGCTCGGTTTCTCTGCCCCGAAAGTAATACCCAAGTCTGATGAAAAAAAGGATGGGGAGAGCGCAAAGCCAGCGCCAAAGAGCAACGCTGACTTCAAAGAGCTCTTTTTGAGAGGCTCAAACCCCAAGAATAATACCGACAAGGCCGATACCGAGAAGACCGACTAAATCGGAATGTCTTTCGTGGCTTGCCTCCAATTGAACTTGATATATCAGGAAGTAGCTATAGTGTTTTCTACTGAATTGACAAAATGAATTCTATCAAGTTCCAAACCTAGTATTCCCTTATTATCTTGCTCCGAAATTGCCATTTCGCCCAAGCAGTTGTCCCCTATCCCAATGTATGTTCCCTAGTAATTCTATGTTCTGTGGCTGGTCTCTGTAGTCCAGCTCCAAACGCAATGTTCTAATTCAGGTCCAAGTGAGTCTAGAGACTGACGGTGTTGACAATCTTATCTTGGTTGAAGTCCTGGGAAAATAGACGCTGCCACACGTCGAACCATTTCTCCTGCTGTGCAGTTAGCAGCTTGCCGGGTTGCTTGAAGGTCCTAGTAAGTAGTTCTCGCAACCGCGTGCGCAAGACCTTAATGACGAGCATTGTCTTCCAATCCGGTATGGCGAAGCGACCCCGGTTACCATCCAACACTATAACGCCAGAGTACAGCTGAAAACAAATGGTATCAGTACAGTAACTCAACTAATATGGGCAAAAGGCAGGCCATAAATAGAAATCCTCTTGACTTACATCGCAGCGTACGTCACCACAAAGTAGTGCTACCGCAAAAGGTTCCGTGGCACTGGTTTCATGTGCACGATAAACCCTAAATCGATCATCAGATAAGTTTCAACAGAGATAGAAGGATATTCGGCAACTCACGATTTAGTTTGCATTATAGTATAATACGATAGCCATTTGATCTCGAACAGACCACGATTGACAGAGCTTGGGTGAAGGCTAATGGATTGGTTGTTTCCAATATTGCGGAGCCCCTTAGAACCCGGTGCATCTCTCACGAGAAGCTTGGGGTAGAAGCTCCATGCAATAACGGAAGTTGATACAATATCGTTATCGCTGTTGAGGTTGACTCGCTGGGGTACCTCGACAAATTGCTGATGACGACGGCTGCGACCACCGGAAGAAAATCGAAGCTTCAATAGAGCTCGCCGCTCATCCTCCGTCAGGGATAGAAACCCGGAGTCGGCTAGAGACGTCAAAAGTTGCCCCTTTAGATCTTCAATGTTGGTGAGTGTCTGCTGATTGAGATAGTTCTTTCTGCAGAATTGAAATTCTTTTCCGTAACCCCCATTCGCCTGGCATACTCGCTTCCACGCTACATATGCATTGTAAGTTGTAAGGACATCCGAGTCTGCACGGCGGAAAGCTGCTCTCGCATTATTTGCTTGCGTCTGCTGTCCGAACGGAGCAGAAAATGGCGATTTGGACGATAAGATTGCCGCGACGGTGATGGCCATGTCTAGGCATTTAAATACGCATCCCAAGAGGATGAGTTTTCCCAAGAAAACATCCAGAGGCAATCTTGCCAATTGATAACCAAGAGGGGTGAGATCCTCTGTGCCAGTCAAGGCCCGCACATCCACAAGTGCGTCAACAGCCCGACGTATATTCTTTGCCGAGGGAGGGTCCAAAGCGTCACCTAGTGTCTCTTCGATGCCGCCTATCTTACAGATCTTGACTCGTATCGCCAAGTCTTGCAAGGAGAGCCGGAGCATCTCCGGAGTTTGCTGATCACTCATAAGTGTATCGTGCCTGTACCGGGAGAACATGTGGAAACACAGTCCATTCTGCACACGACCAGCACGTCCTCTTCGTTGCTTTGCATTGGCTCTCGATATGAATGTGTCGATCAGCCGGGAAAGCTGCTTCTTCTCATCAAATCTCATTTCGCGATGTTTACCTGTGTCGATGACACAGGTAACATCTGGAATAGTGATTCCAGTTTCTGCAATATTTGTCGCCAAAACGATCTTTCGCATGCCTTGAGGTGGTACAAGAAAAGCTGCTTCTTGGTCCTCCATGGCGATCGTAGAGTGTAGAGGGTAAACAAGCCAGCCAGCAGAAAACCGGGGGTCTCCCAAAAGCATATCGTTCAGTGATCTTATGTCTGCGATTCCGGGTAAAAAGACCAGGATTGCATTACTGTACTGCTGCAGTGATTCATCTATAGAAACTCGAGCGATCAGTTCCACAATAAGGTCGAGGTCGATTTGGTATTCGTTCATCTGAGCGAGAACCGTCTTGGTCCTGTTTGAATAGCCTGCGAGGCTCTGTGCCATTTCTGTTTTCAAGCCCTCTACTTCGATCTCGCCTACATCGTCATCGAGATCAACAAGCCGATCAGATTCCGAATTGGCGGGGGTATAGCCAGTAAGCTCAACAGCATCTTCTAGATAGCGGACCATGACCGGGAATGTTCTTCCTGGGACGTTCAGAACAGGTGCACCGCCTAGGTATGCAGAAAATCTCTCTGCATCAACAGTAGCAGACATCAAAATAACCTTCAAGTCTTTCCGGCGTTTTAGGAGGCGCTTAAGAACGATGAGAAGGAAATCGCTATCAATGGAGCGTTCATGGACCTCGTCGAGTACTAGGTGTGTGACTTCGCCAAGGTCATTTGAACCTTCAAGCATTCTCATAACAATTCCCGTGGTAGCATATACCAGCCGTGTTTCTTTGGACGTGTTTGATTCAAGGCGGATAGAATAGCCAACGAGGGATCTAGAAGTCCCCAAGTCACCTCTTTCATCGCCCAACTCCTCGCTTACTCGACGAGCTAGGGATATGGCTGAAATTCGACGAGGCTCCGTGCAATATATTTTACATTGCCTGCCTTGTGACAGCTCATGCTCCAGCAAAAACGCCGGGACTTGTGTACTTTTGCCGCTGCAGCACTGTAAGCGAGGCACAATTTAGAAAAAAGACAAGCCCTCAACTTACCAACCGGTTTCTCCGCAGATAATTATAACTTGATTTTTATCTACAGCATCCAAAACATTGTTTTTGAATTTCCACATGGGAAGCTGTACTCGATATTCCTAACAGGCGCGTCAGTTGGCTGTAGCGGTGCACCGGAAGAGGCATATGCTGATAACATACTAGCATGGCTGCATATTTCTTCCTGCCCGACTTCGATGCCCATAACTTTTTCAAATTGTCATCGCTCTCAATGTTCTTTGATCGCTCGACATGTCCTGATTCAGCAGCCTCTGGCGAAGCCTTGGCATTATTGCGACCCCGGAACGCACCCTGCAGAACAACGCCGTCTTCAAGCTCTTGATCCTGTCTTTGACGGACAAGGGCCTTGAGCTGCTTCACAGCTAATCGATCTTGCGCATCAAAATGGCCCTTTTTGGCTTCGGCCATCTCAGACCAAAAATCGCGCCAGACAGTTGGAAGTCTAAGGTTAACCTTTTCTTCCTTAGGATTACCATTAAATATATGGAACAGCGCCGCTGTGGCAATGTATGCCTCTGATTGCTTCGTATCCGGTGTAGCAACCTTGGTCATAGTAAACCTGAAGTGTGAAGGGTCAATCACTGCTTCAACGTCCGCGCTGGCCACAATCTGGGCAGGGTCCTGCGGTTTTGACCACAAAATATCCACCGAATGGCGGTTAGCAAAAGTAGCCTCGGAAACAACTGTGAACTTGATATTGACAGATGGGTCTCTGATGAAGGTTAGCACTTTGAGGAGGATGCTGCAGGCGAGACATAGTGTATCAACTTGCCTAGAACGACAGGCGTCTTCCAAGATTCGTTTTGGGGTGACTCCTGTCCATTTAGAAAATTCTCGAATAATAAGTTTTACTCCATCTGAAGAGTTTACTACCGTCTGGAGCTTTCCTGTGGTCGGGTCGACTTCGCTCTGTGGCAGAGATTCGAATAATCCTGCGATATCGTCGTCTTCATTACTCTCGGCGAGGAGTTCTTGAGCCATCTTCTCAGCTATAGCAGTAACATCGTCTTCCGCTTCTAATGTTGGCGCGGGATCTTCAGATTGTGATGGGCTGTTTGAGTCAGCGGCAGCACTCTTCCTGGCCACAGCAAGTTGCTTCTCCAGAACAACTTTCTCTTTCTTCCATTGTTGCTCAGCCAAGAATTTGTCAAACAGAACATCAGATTCTATGGTTTTAAGTTTGGATTCCAGGTAAGCCACTGCTGCCATGTCCGTCTCATTTTCCTTGCCCTGCGGCTTGGTGGATTTGGACTGCGCTCCTTTTTCCAGGTGGCCCAGCTCGAGTAACTTTGCCTTTGTGGCGACGTATTCTGGTATCAAATCCTCCGGCTCAATATCACCATCGAATGTAGCAATTGGAGATGCCCGGGCTTTGCCAGGGCGAGTATTTGGTGCATTGCCTTTCTCCGTACGACCGGCTTGAGACACGTTTAACTTGGGGGTGCTTGTGCGAGACGGGGGCCCAGATGCACTATCGGTAGCGTCTAAAAGAAATATATCAGAAAATGATGGGGATAAGGCCTACCCCTGGATCGAGTATGGAGAGGCTGACCTTTGGAAACTGCCTTAGTCCTGGTCCCGTACGTGGGGAGATCTTCAAGCGGAGATTCACGAGCGAGCCATTCCAGAGCTTCTTCTAGACCCCATATATAATCTCGAGGAGCAGCCGATATGTTTGGTGCGATATCTAAGATATGTTGTATAGCGCTTTCGACAATTTTTTCGGAAAAAGCGGCCCCAGAGAGCGTCTGCTGCAACGTCCAGATGCGTGATACCAACTCTTCTTCAGACGGCATCTTTCCAGGCCCAGCGTTTTCGGATGAAAGGCTAGAGGCATAGAAGCGACTTTCAGCCTTGATCAAGTCAAGGATATGATCCATCAATTCCCGAGGCAGCCATTTTGGAGTGTTGATAGTTTCAGCCTGGCTCCGAAGCAGGCGCCGATCGGTCTCCAGTCGAGAGCACTGGCGTTGAGCATCTCGCTTGACTTTCTGCGAGTATTTTTCTACAAACAGTTGCAGTTCCGATTCTTCGAGCTGTCGTTCAAACTCTTCGGGGCTCAGGACGGTTTCCTTGGCTGTTGTTTGCTCGCCACTCGCCGCGGTTGGCTTCGACGATAGCGGGGTTACTTCTGATCCAACTGGAGGGGCAGTCTTGGGGGTGCTGACACCCGAAGAAGGTTGAGATCCTGTCGGCTCTGCTATTTCCAGGCGAGGCTTGGACGCAACAGAGGTCGTCGCAAAGCCTCGCGCCGGATTGGCTGCCGGCTTCTTCTTCTTCTTTGCGCCAGCCATGAGGTGGCCTAGGAAGAGACGTTCAGCGAACGGAGGAGGGGGAAGAGAGGGATCGGGATCAACAGGTGCCTCTGGATAAGAACATGCTCGAAAGGCAGGGGTATTCAAAGGGCAAGTGAGCAATTCGTAGATATGCAACAGTAGTGCATCAATATTAAGGCCTTGCGTTTGCTTTATTCTAGCTACCCGGCAATAAGTTAATATTGTTTAATCTGCATTATATAAGCATTCTGACCTAATATATTGTTATTAGAGGTAAATGGGTCTTGGTCTGCACGGACATAGACATTTATCAGTCAATTTTTCAATGAAAAATTTACATATATAACTTATTTCTACGTGTAAATTCACATGGAAAAGTTAAATCTTCATTTTTAACGATGACAGAAGCCATGGCTTTTCTTAAATTCCATCTTTCAAGTCTGTGAATTCTATTTTTAGCCACTACTGGTGCGGAGTCGCATGTGACAGCGTTCGGATGGCCGCCGTACCTGGCATGCATAATTGCTCGGTACATGGAATACGGGTAAAGTGGTCAAGGAGCAAATGCCGAATCTCCAGCATCTCATCGCTGCCCCGGCACTTCCACATCGAGCCAATGCTCATATTTTCTCATCACAAAATCAAGCATTTTGTCAACACGCTTAAATGGCATCTCGGCTGTGTCAAAACTCCTATCCTTGCCTACCTATTTGGCGCTACACTAAATCGTGTCGACTAGCGAACCTAGTAGTTAGCCAATACTTTGACACCTGCGCCTCCTTGTCCGTTGGCCATGACGCCCGGGTATATTTGGTCATTTCGACCCCATCACGCTTTCATTCAGCTGGCTGACCTCACAGTCATTTTGCTCCCAAACTCACGACATCATCGTTTGGTTTTGTTGGTCAATGAGCGGCGCTTCAAAGTGCTCAGAGAATCGTTCACAACGTACTCAAGGGTTCAGCTGAATAACCCCCTCTTTACTTGCCGGACAAGGTTTAGGACTCAGCTATCGTTTGGGTAAAGGAGGCGTCTCATTTCCGCCTTGCTGCCTGCATATTCATATCCTCGTGATATGCTTCATGACTAGAGTCATTCGTCAACTGCCTGGATACAATGTTTGCCTTCGACCAAGCCGCATTACCCCAACTCACAACCCGTAAGGCTCTCATACTGGTTGACTTTCAAAACGACTTCCTTGATCCTGTTGACGGCGGACTGCCTGCCACCAAGCCGGAAGGATTTGTCAATCGCGCAACTAAGATAGCAGCCGCTTTTCGCTCGGTGGGAGACGTCATCTGGGTTCAGTCTCAGTTTGACAAAGCTCGTCCAGTTGAGAGCGACCAGATTGTGTTGTCTGAGAATGGGCCCGTATCCCAGTCTGGACCTGCTCAAAGCCGCAGGAGAAACGTCGTGGCTGAGGCTTCTTCTGATGAGCCACTGGACAATGAAGCCTTTCTGAGTCATGAGGAGCCCCTTTGCGTGAAGCCTGCCCACACGGGATGCAACATGCCCCCGGCCGTTGCGGAGGCCATCCAAAAGAGGGACACGAAATTGACAAAGTCTTATTACTCCGCGTTTCATGGCACGCAGTTGCTGCGCGCCCTTCGCGGTAAGATGGTCATGGAAGTTTTCATCTGCGGCTCCCTGGCCAATATTGGCGTCTTCGCCACCGCCATGGACGCCGCAGGTCATGGCATGGCTATTACAGTCATAGAGGATTGTTGCGGCTATCGCCTAGAATCTAGGCGGGATTCAGCTATAAAAAGCCTCGTCGAACTGACCGGCTGTGAGATTTTATCCTCGAAAGAGGTTCTAAGTACTTTACCTTCAACTCCAGCAGTAGTTGAAGAACCCAAGAAAGCACCAAACGCGCCACCCGTCCCGCAAGCAAAAGCAGCTGCTGTTAGTAGTGATAAAGATCTTGTACAGTCACTCCTAGAACTCAAGCTGGATTCCAGCTCATCTGGAGCTGCTGCCACCGTGAATGAACCAAGCTCGAAGACAATTCCCAAGACACAACCTCAAGATCCCGAGAAGAAAAACGAGCAAACGAAGAAGATGGATACGGAACACAAGACTTCGGCTGAGGCCGGCACGGCAGAACATGTTGAGCCAGTTGAAAGTTCTGTAAACGAAGGCGATTTATCCACCCAGCAGAAGCTTTGCGAAGGCGATGCTGATGTCATTCTCAATGCGCTGCCAAGTGGTCTAGCGGATGAAGCTTTTGAGAAGCTTGAAAAAGAGGTAGTTTGGCAAAGGATGTCACACCAAGGCGGCGAGGTTCCTCGACTTGTCGCTGTCCAAGGCGAGGTGAGCGAAGATGGCACCATGCCAGTCTATCGTCATCCCGCTGACGAATCTCCACCACTGCTTCCATTCTCTCCAACCGTTGGAGCCATCAAGGCTGAGATAGAGAAGCATCTCGGCCATCCCCTGAATCACGTCCTCATTCAATTCTACCGTGACGGAAACGACTACATTTCCGAGCATAGCGATAAAACCCTGGATATTGTCAAGGGTTCGTACATCGCCAATGTCAGTCTTGGGGCGGAAAGAACCATGACTCTTAGAACTAAGAGGCAGGTAAAAGATTCTACTGGAGTGGTATCGGATGATGGAAAACGAAAAATCGAACGTGCCAAACTCCCACACAACTCACTCTTCCGGATGGGCCTGCAGACAAATATGAAATGGCTGCATGCCATCCGACGAGACAAACGTGCAGACCGTGAAAGGTCACCTGCTGAACTGGCTTATTCAGGCCGTCGGATATCTCTCACGTTCAGGCAGATTGGCACATTCCTTGATCGTGAGGAGACTATCATCTGGGGCCAAGGAGCAACTGGAAAAACTCGCGCAACTGCGCATGCCATAAATAATGGCCAGAGCCCTGATGCTGTGAAGATGATTCAGGCGTTTGGTATGGAAAACCATTCGTCGGATTTCGATTGGCAGGCGCATTATGGCGGTGGCTTCGACGTGTTGCATATTAGCAACTCTCCAAGGTTCTTCGCCTCTGCGGATCCTGTAGTCAACATGCGCATTGTGCTTATGCTGGCCGAGTTTGGTATTCAGTTTGCCAAGGGCAGCATGGCTTCTGGCAACGATCTTCCCAGCGGCAATCAAAGCAACCCTCCAGCGTTCTGGTCTACGCCTGTAAAATTTGTTGATAACGACGCCGCTAGATCCGTCGTCCAGGGGGACATCGCTATCATGCTCTACCTGCACTCTCGCTATGGGCATGGGCGCGCTACTGAGGCAGATCCCGCTACTCAGAGTCCAGAAAAGCTTGCGAGGCTATATAGTCAGATGCAACAAGGGTTGAATCTACTGCACGCCTGGCGGCAACTGAAGAGCGATGGGGATACTAACAGTCGAGCACTGCCCGGGAAGATGAAGCAAGAGCTCGCTGTTTGGGACGAATACATCGTCGACAACTCGAAACAAAAACGTCCTCCATATCTTTGTGAGGACAAGTTGACCCTTCCCGACTTTGCCGTATGGCCAGTCTTGTATTCCATCGTAGAAGAATATGGCCCAGAAGTAACATTCAAAGGTCTGGATGGATTACGAACATACTACGAGACTGTTCGACAGCTGGACACTGTTGCCACGGCTTTAGGAAATCGATAATTCCCCAAGTCTACAAGGGAATGTATTATTTCTGCTCCCTACCACTAGATTGATTTCTTGCTTGTTTCTCGAATACCCAGTCATTGGATATTCGCTTTTGCTCTAATCTTGTTGAATGGTCGAAATGGTAACGTTTGGATTCAATAGGTGCCAACTCCCCCACCTCCTTCATTACACGCTGTCTTTACATGTAAATACCCTTTGAAGCTGCACAGAGCAATCCTTATATTTAGTGTTGAACAACAAATAAGAGCGGCGTGTGAATGATCGGCCCACAACCTGTATACCCACAATAGGAGACGCAATTCTCCGAAATAGTACATTTTAATATAGCTTCAGAAAGGAATTTGCCGTTTGATGTTACATTTACTGAGCCGAGTCCCAGGGAAGAGGATATGTGCCTACCCAATCCGCGACTTCGCTCCTCAGCTGCACAATCTCTGGATCTCTATCCCCATTGCCAAGATGGTCTACAAAAAGCTTGAGTTTACCAGGCAACTTTTCGCCTCGCTCCTCAGCTGATGCTCTGACTGTCTTGTTAATACGGGTCGCGATGGTGACGGCGCGGTCAACAACATCAGCCACTCGTACAAAGTCGTCCTCGTGGAATCCGCGAGTTGTCATGGCGGGTGTGCCCATCCGAAGACCACCAGGTACCAGAGCTGATCGGTCACCCGGCACGGTATTCTTGTTTGCAGCAACGCCAACCAGTTCCAAAACGCGCTCTACTCTGCTGCCGTCGATGCCGTGGGGCTTGAGGTCAACAAGGACCAGGTGGTTATCGGTGCCGCCGCTGACAAGGCTATATCCAAGACCGCCCTTACCCTTCTCTTCTCCGAGGCGCTTAGCAAAAGCCTTTGCATTTGCCAACACTTGGGACTGGTAGGCGTGGAATTCGGTCGTCTGTGTCTGCTTCAATGCCACGGCAAGAGCAGTGATGGTATGGTTGTGGGGACCACCCTGGTGGCCCGGGAACACGGAGTTGTTGATTGGGCCCTCAAGGTTATACATTTCATCTTCTTTCGTTTTCGGGTTCTGTCTTCGTACGCCCTTGCGGAAGAAAATCAGGGCTCCTCGAGGTCCTCGAAGACTCTTGTGGCTGGTAGTAGTGACGATATCGGCGAAGGGGAAGGGGCCCGGCAACACCTTGGCGGCGACAAGACCGGAGATGTGTGCCATATCTGCCACCATATAAGCGTTCACCTTGTCGCAAATGTCTCGGATGCGCTTATAGTCGATCAATCGGCTGTAGGCACTAGTTCCAGCGACGATGATCTTGGGTCGGTAAATAGTGGCCATTTTTTCAAGGTTATCGTAATCGATGTAGCCGGTGCGCTCATCTAGTTGATAGGGTAGAGTTTCGAAATACTTGGACACAGCGGATATCTTCTTGGTCGGCGTCTGATAACCATGAGAAAGATGTCCACCGTGAGGCAGATCAAGGCCCATCAGTCGATCATGCGTATCCATAAGCGCCGAGTACACATAGAGGTTGGCCGGGGCACCAGAAAGAGCTGCAGACAGGGTATCATTAGATCGAGTGCTAATAAGAGGAGATATGTTGGAACATCAATATTAAACCTGCCTTGAACGTTGACTCCCCAAGACTTGGAATCCAGGCCGAATGCCTCTAGAGCTCGCTGCTGGCAAAGTCTTTCAGACTGATCGATGAACTCGTTGCCGCCGTAGTATCGTGCGCCGGGGTAGCCCTCAGAATACTTATCTGCAGGTAATGTTTGTTAGCTTAGTACTTTGAGTGACCATCCTAAAGGACGGAGAGCTTCGGTGACTTACTCTGCATGACGCTGCCCAGCGCATCTAACACGGCTTGAGAAGTGAAGTTTTCTGACGGAATGAGGTTGATGAAATGCTTCTGTCGGTTTTTCTCCTGCTCCAAGGTTCAGCATGCGTAACAATCGCTGCGCGATTCCAAACCTAGGTAATCAGAAACACGGACTTTTTCGATGATGTCAAAAACAGCCGGGTCGGCCTTCTCCAGATGCGCCGCAAGAAGCTGTCAATCCCAGTTAGCATGAAGCGCATGTCGTTGCCAATTGGACCTCTCCTGACCTGTTGCTGGCCATCCTGAGCGAGCGAGGCCTTTGTCCGTCGAGCAACGAGACATGCTGTGCTCACAGACGGCTTCGCTGCTAGTCTCTTCAAGCCGCTGAGAGGAATCGTCGTGCTTCGCAGATAAGAGGCTGCCATGATGGGCGTTGGAATAAACAGACCAGCCTTCAATGGCGAAAGAGGGGAGAAAAAAAAAGAGACAACAAGAAACGGCACGAGCAAGAAGTTGCGCCTGCGAAGCTTATGACAGAATAAAAAGTTCTGGAATATACCGGCGATGCTTGCCGCACATGCAGTTCCGATCGGCGCGATTCAAAAGCGGCGCTGCGTAGCCTGACCGTGGCTATCCGCCTCCAAAAAGTCTCGTCCCATCCCCCGCATACGAGCCCTGGCACTACGCCTACAGGATCGTGCACCGTTACAAATAGTTTCTGTGTTATAGTGGAATGAATTACATAACACACAACTCCGTTACGTGGAAATAATGGAAAATACAAGCTGGATGTCTTCAATTCCTGTTATCTAAGTGGACTCTGGGCCAACAACGGCCACAAAGTTCAACCGCTGGTGCAGAGCAACGATGTAGCTGGATTAACAGAAGAGGTATGTATGTACTCGCACATGCCACCAAAGCTTGCTCATCTGGCGATTCACGTCGGCTTATCCTTTTCCCGCCTCCCCACAGCTCCCCATCAGGTCCACGCATCGTGCTTATACTCTCTTTCGGGGGAAATGAGGCTGTTGGTGTTGGCTCTGTTCATTGGAATCCCACTCTCGTTCCACGGGAGGGAGCATGCCGAATTGCTCTGCCGCCTCTTCACCACCTTATCTTGAACGGGGCACTTCGAGGGACCCTGATTCAGCCAAGGATTTCATACCCCGCTAGCTACCAAATGGCGCTCGGACTGATTAGATATAACAAATTGGATGTGATTTTCTATCTCACTGTTTCTTTCACAAGCCGCATTTCACCCGTTGCTAAATCATACGATATCTTTATAAGAAACCATGCTTCCATTCCATATTTCAAATCTCTCGTGTCTATGTATCACCAAGAGTCATCAAGTCATACCAGGTTCCTATGCCTATCACAGGTACGAAATGCTCGATATAGTGCAACACAGATTGAACGAATGAATTACCTCGAGCATTTACCATTTCATTTTTTTTCAATGCTACATGCCACAAACCCACCGGTACGACTGTAGAAACCAGAAGGGCGTAGAAAAAAAACCCAACCCGTAGACTCCAAATGCAGCCCCTCAGACCGAGAATGTCCTTCAAAATGGTTTTACTCGTCATCCGCCAGCAGGGCATTTCGCTTTGCCGCCACTCTCTCCAACTTGCGCTCACGGGCAGCCTTGGTCTTCGCACGCTTGGCGTCCATCTCATCCTTAAGGGCCTTCTCACGCTGCTTCTCGGCCTTGGCACGGTGAATCTAAAAGGGATTTGTTAGAACAGCATTTCTCTCACGAGGCCAGCCCAAAGTCTGATAAGAAAAGGTGGAAACGTACGTGCTCAACCAGAGCACGCTTGTGCTTGAATGTGTTACCCTTGCTCAGGTGGTAGAGCTCGTGGTAGAGGTGCTTGTCGATCTTGCCGCTGGCACGGTACTTGACCAGAAGGCGTCGGAGGACTCGAAGGCGGCGCATCCAGAGGACCTGAGTGGGCATACGAGCGTCGGCAGTACCCTTTCTCTTACCGAATCCACGGTGTCGGCCTTCTCTTCGGGACAGGTTGAGCTCGCGGGCGCGGGATCGCGAGTGCATCGTCACCGGCTTTCGGATAATGAGGCCATCGGCGACGAGCTTTCGGATGGTCTGGCGAGAGTTGGCGTTTGAAATCTCGCTCTGCTCGCTGGGATCAAGCCAGATCTTGCGCTTGCCGCAGCCAATGACCGACGCGGCAAGGCGCTTCTGAGTTCGCAGGTTGACCCTAAATCGCAAAGAAAAAAAAACTTGTGTCAGCACCACATCTCTTGCCGACCAAAAGATTTGAGCTCAATCAAGGACCATCGTCTTCATCGCCCAGTTGATATCCATCTAACGGCAGTGGAATAAAGGCTTACATCTTGAATAATTTCGGTATTGATGGCCGGCCCTCGATGGCGATGAGGTTGGATGAAGTTTGGGGGGAGGGTTTACGAGGCCAGAATTTCCGGAGGCTCGTAGCAGTTCTGCTCAAAGTTTGTGGGTTCACGTGCACTAGGCCCGGAATTTAGCACACTTTCAAAGAGTGGGCTAAGCGAGGGCTCTGAAAAGTACTTAGTCTGGCACTTGCATTAATCATATCACGTGACTCCCTGAACAGTTTGACGTAATCTCGACATTCGCGCCCTAAGTTTCACTCACGTACTTAGTGGTGCAGCATTATCACAGGCATCACAACGCCGCCTCTATTGTCCTTGAGATATAAAGAGGGCCTTAGTACCAGGTAGTCTCTGGATACGCTGTTTTCTGTACCTCTGTATTACACGAACAAGCCCCCATTGAACCAAGAATAAATCACGAATAGCCTGATTATTCTACCTTACCCATCCATTCACACAGTCTTCTTAAAACAATGCTGGAATGCCACATAACATGTGTAGCTAATTACATCTCATTTCAAGTATTCTACATGATTGCTTTTTTCTATCACGTCAATAGATACTAATACAATCCTGCCACCTTTCTTGGGCATGTATCTGCTTATGCAAAGGTCTCTCCATCAATTTCCACTTTCCCCACGCTCCATATCTCCCGCTCATCTTCAGCCTCATCATTCGACAGGCCTAAGCTTCCTTGCCCGCCTTCGGCCTCCCTCCGCTCCCTAGCTTGAACACCAAGCCTCATGGCAACTCGTTTGAAGTAGTCGCCCATGCTTCTCTTAACGTTCGGCGGTAGATCATTGCCCGGGCCCGCCATATATTTATCAAATATTCGGCCCTCTTCATCTGCAACGCTGAACAGCTCAATGAATGCAGCTTCCGCAGATAGCTTCACGGGTATCACTGGATCCCTCACACTCGCGAAAATCGGTGGTGCTAAAAGTGACACATGAGGTCGTACTAGATCGGCGTTTTTCCTGCTCAATGTTCGAATGATGACCAGTGCCAGCCGTCGCGAGTCTGTGGCATTTCCAGGTTGGATGATAACTGCCAATGTGTCGAATATCTGCTTGATATCATCGAATGACTTGGGGGGTGACGAGAGTAGAAGTTTTCCCGTGGCAAGTATGAAGTTGTCCGCAATATATGGCTACACGAAGTTAGAATAAGGATATTAAAGGGGGGCTTAAAGGCAAACTTACTCTTTTATCACTCATTCCCCCACAGAGCAAGCTTGGCAGCTCATCGATGATACCACTTGACTGCAAGATACTTGGCGATTCAACCAACACAGAGTTCAAAGCCAAGGTAGATGAGTGACTTGGCTGAGGAGTAATGACTCGGTTCCGAAGCAGGCTTATGGCAACATCCTCGGCCACATTCTTAATCAAGGCACCGAGAAGCTTTGCATTGGTTACTACCATGGCATCATCTTTCTCATCAGCGTCCGAGTCAATCAATGACAGGATAGCTGATCTGGAGGATTCGCCCATGTTCGCGCCAGCTCTGCTGACAACCTCATACAAGGCCTTGAACATTGCCGTCCTCACACCGGGATCAGTTGTCCTTGCTCCTGTAACTAACTCGGTTATCAAAGGATCGATTCGAGGAGTGTAGTTGATCAAAGTCCCCAAAGCTTTTGCGGCTCTGGTCCTCAAAACTTCGCTAGATGTGTCTGCTAAAGACTTGGCAAAAGTGCGCTGGAGTTGAGGTAAGAAAGGCTTTAGTGCAGTTGGCATCTTCTCGAGCAAGTTGTTGAGCGTTAGCAAAATAGCCGATTTGACCTCTGTAGCACGTTCTGATACTACACGAATGAGCGGTCCTGTGATTTGAGTAACAAATGGCTTCAGCGACGCTTCGCTTGTACGGTCCACGATATCCGAGATACCAAGTGCCGCTTGTACTCTCTGGTCAACAGTCCCGTTGATGAGGCCCTGTAGGAAGATCGGTAATATAGCACTGATTCCCTTAGGAAGCTCGAATCCACGCAAGTTAGCACCTGCAACGCCAACACGCAGAAGGGTTTGTCGAGTTGACAAAACGAGCGATTCCATTTCTTCCTTTTTAAGCCTCTTCGTGAATTCAGTTAGAGCAGTCCAAGAAGCCTTCACCACATCCGAGTCTCCGTCATCAAACGAGTTCAACAACGACCGAATAATATCCTGGTTATAACGAGAGTAGTCCACACTGGAAACAGCGAAAAAGTTACCCATGTGTCGAGCTGTGGCAGCTCTCCGCCGGTGATCTTCATGCTTGAGGAGACCGAGAAGGACATTCATCACAGTATTGAGGCCATCGTATTCGTCAATTGACTGAATCACGGTGTCGAATGATGTCGCCAGCTCCTCACGTAACTCATCATCGCTACAATTGATCTCATTCTCCATCAATGACTGAATGATGTTGGGGAGACGACGGTTCATAGATGCGCCAGCAACCTTAGATAGGGAAGCCAGGGCCTTTGCATCAAACGCTGATATCGGTGGAGTTGTTAGAGTTGGGATGAGATTGGGCAGAATGATGTTGGACCGGGTAGCCTCGGTTAACAGCGTGAGAAGTGCCGATAGAGCATTATCTGCTTCATTCTCGGACCGCAGGAGATTGAGCAAGAAGGGAAGAACTTGATCAACTGCCCGCTTGCCAAATATTTGTTGAAGGGAGTCAAACGCCTCGGCGGCAGCCTCTCTAACCTCCGCATCTGAGTCTATGAGTGCAGTGCGGACAACAGAAATGAGTGTCTTATCATGGTCCTCAAGAGATTCTGGTGACGCAGATGAAATAAGCTCGCGCAAAGCAAGACATATGCCCTGCTTTGCATCCGTATCTGTTGAAGTTTGCAACCCCATCTCTAGAGTGGGCAGGAGAGTGGCGAGGACACCGTCGCCAGCTTTCCGAATCAGCTCACCGAGCGCGTTACTGGCAATAACTTTATGCTCCATGTTGGAGCTTCCAAGTCGCTTAATCAAAAGACTTGTTAGGGTTGGCACCAGCTCCTTCAATGTCCTGGGGCTGTGGACCAGAGCTTTCCACACTGAAATCGCAGCGGAACGCACCGCTCCAGCAGTGTCGCATCGGCAAATATAAAGAGTTGACAAGATCTTGTTTCGCTTCTCTTCCCCAAGTACTTCCTTCAAGGAAGCACTTGCCTCTTTAGCATTCTCATCTTCCTCGTCTCCTGGTTCAGCACCAGCTTTCACACCTGTGAGGTTGAAGAGAAGATCGCCAACAAGCTCAACAGAGCTAAGACGAATTCTGTAGCTATCATCTGCCAGTCCTCGCTCCAATTCAGGCAGAAGAAGATCGACAGCTCGAATTGCAAAATTTTTAACAAGCAGCCGTCCAGCGCGAAGAGCTGTTTCGCGAATAGACTCCACGTCATCTGCCAGACCAGCGAGAATAGGAGGGACTATACGGCCCAGATATGCGGAAAAGCTGTTGCCAAAACAAACCGGGAGGAAAATGAAGAGAGACATGAAACCTTCGCGGACTGCAGGCTTAGAGGACTCTACATTTTGAAGAATGGTTGGCAAGGTTTCCTCGAGTCTGCTCGTGCCCAAACCTGCTAGGACTTCGCTCAAAGCCTGTGCGGATCCTAATCGGTCACCAGCGCCAGTATCCGACTTCAAAGTCTGCATCAACTCGGGGATTAAGTTGGGCAATGCGTCCTCTCCCAGCTTTTCAACTAAGGAGCCGAGAGCTCTGGATGCTGTCGCTCGAGTTGTTGGTACCGGGTCAACAGCCGCAATCTTGAGCCCAGAAACGAGGACCGGTAAATGCATGACAATGTCTTTCTTTTCTGTCAGATGGGCTAGACTGCCAATCACCTGCGCTGCCTTGCGCTTTGTGTTGGAGCGATCGCCTAGACCGCGTTGAAGGATTCGGGTGATCAAGGCCAGAGAAGGGGCGTCAAGGTAATGCACAAACTGAACCTTGATCAATGACTCCAATGCCTCATCGGTGTATTTGGTTGGGTCGCTGAGAGCTTTCAAAATCACATCCACCAAACTCTTTACTTCTGGATTGTTAATGACATCACCAAATCTCTTCAAGCTTCGGTTGGCGGCGGCCCTCACTTCCTTGTGACTATCGTTAAGCACACCGGTTAAGGGAGGAATGATGTCCGGCAAACTGGTCGCAAGTTGGTTTGGATCAAGGTATGCCATTGCACCGAGAAGATCGCAAGCACCTCGCTTGCTACGCCATTGTTGATCATCAAGTCCCTCCAAAAGCGTTGGCATGATCTTCTTGACACCATACGAGCTCAGATTACCAAAGCAAGCTTTCGCGGCTGCCAAGCAAGCATCTCGGACATCTGCATTAGCATCTCCAAATCCGCTCAGAAGCAGCGGCACTATTTGAATGACGTATGGTTCAAAAAGGCGGCCAAGCATAGTGGAAAAAAGTTCAAACGCCAAAAGAGCAGCCTCTCTTTGGTGTGAATCCTTCTTATTTTCCATAGCTCCTCTGAGATCTGACATGATTCGGAGTTCCTTGATAGTAGATATGCCGCTACCAAGGATCAATCCTGCTAGACCGTAGGCGGCTCCTCGTTGGGTGGCATACTTCTTGGAGTTCAGAAGCTCGTGCATCATTTGTTGTATATATTCGGACAACTTTGACGGATAGGCTTTGATCAGAGGAGGTAAACATTGAGCAATGGCATATTGGACCATCTCAGAGGGTGTACTCAAGGTTGCCAAGAGACGCTCAATCACAACGGGAATCTTTTTGTCCCCCGGCTGAAGGTGGCGAGCCAGGGCACCATACATAATAACCACCGCCTCGTTGACGCGATCCACCTCGTCGCTATTCTTGTCAGGCTGCTCCAGGGTCGTTTCGAACTTCTTCATCAGCTCGTCAATTATGTTGCCTCCTTGGAATTCGATGACCCGAATAGCGGCATCAAGTGTTTCCGTTCTAACGGAGGCATTTTTGTCTGCCAGAGGTCCAGACTGGATCAGAAAATCGAGTAAAGGACCAACTTGTGTAGATTCTAAGATGTTTGCCAGTTCTTTGATGGCGGTCGCTATACCATGCCGCGCTTCCCATGGGTCAGATAAGTCCATTTTCTTTGGCATCCCGAATTCGTCAAGAAGTTGGACTTTTGGCTTCGCCATCTCCAGATAGATAGACTGCAATGCTGGAATCACAGTAAGAAGGCTTTCCTTGTAAACTGCCGCTGCCTTCGAAAGTGCACGTGCTGCTGCCCGTCGGAGTTGTCCATCTTTGCTGTTCAAGAACGGCACCATGAGTAAGGGCACCTCAGCATTGAGTTTAAATCCGCTCTCTTCCCATATCTCCATTCCGAGCTCTTGATTTTCTTCAATATCGTCATGGCTTGCAAGCCAAATCTCGCTGCTATAGCCGAGTTCACTCATATCAATGTCTGCACTAATAGACTGCAAAACAGCGGTTCTGACGTTTGCTTGTGGTACTGTAACTCCCCGAGCAAGGACCAGCATTTCATCAGCAGTGATGTTAGGTGCGATGCATCGGCAGATGTCAGAAAAGCAGTCCTTGATGATTTTGTAATGTTGAGCATGGCTTTGCATTGATTGGATAAGGACATCCAGGAGTTCCGTGCGAGGTATTGACTCATCAGCAAAAGTAATGCTGTGAAATGAGATGAACTCGACGGCCAGCACGATTTGGGTATCCCGATCATCTAAGGTCTCTCCAACACCCCCCTCTCTCAAGACATGAAAGAGGAGTGGGAATATGTATATTAATGATACCGCATCAAAGGGCCGCTGCTCACCAGCAAAGCGGAGGCGATAGAGTACCCTTGTTGCAAGGTCGGCGAGTGATTCGTCTCCATAGGTCCCCTCCAAGGATAGCCCTCGGAGCCTGAGTGTGGCAATTCCAATAGCAGGGCGAGTTGCTCCCAGCCTAGAACTCACTTTCTCAGCGCATGTGATGTAGACTTTGGAGGCGGCATCGCCTATAATGAGGTTCGCGCCAGCTTCCATAACAGCAAGAAGTGAGTTGATGGCTGAACCAAGCCAAAGTGACGCATCAGTGGGTGGTCCAACAGCCAAGGAGTGTATAATACCGATGCTGCGGAGAAGTTTGGCTTCGATTGATTGGACTGATGCTCGTATCTGAGCCTCTTTCTTCAACTGAGCGTTCACTTTAGACGTTTCCTCAGCAGTGAGCTTTCTTTGTGGGCCCTTCTTTTTCTCAAGTTGGTCTCTCAGTTCCTTTTCCCATTTCACGATGTCGTAATCCTTGGTATTCTTATTCGGAGTGTCATTTTGGCCTTTTTTGCTGAGTACATCCACGAAGCAGGTACCTTCTTGGGTTCTAAAAATTGCAGCGTCAACTGGTCCGATTGCCTTTACCGGTTGCGGATCTAGATCTTGGGTTATAAGATCTATCAGCCGAGGGATGATAGTTTCTGGAGCAACGAAGGCCAATTCTGCTGCTGCATTGTATGCAGCAATCCGAATAATATCGACCTATGATTATACTTGTCAGTGCCGGCTCTACTCTTGAGAGATATAGACACTCGTACCTTTTGATTGACCGACGTACGCTCGCTAATCTCATTCAGTAATATGTCGGCATATTTTTCGGCAAGTTTTCCAGGGTCAACTCCCATTCGAATACAGGAGTCTATCCAATTGGCTCGCGATATCAGCTCTGTACGGCAGATAATGAGTAGGGAGCAAGCTTGCTGCTCCAGCATCTCTTGCGAGGCGCTACCCCCGAGTGCTTCCAACTCCTTGGAGCTGATACAAATCGACTTTATAACTTTAATCAAATCACGCGTCTCAGTTGTCGAATCTTTATCCCCGACATTGATAGTCTGCGTCAAATGCGCCCACAGGCCATTGATAACGATATCTGCCATAATGCTAGGGTTCTGAGCATAAAGGGAGGTGAGGGATTTGGCACTTTCTTGTCGCACGTTTGATGGTACAGTTGAGACTGTAACTATATATATCATGGCTTCCGACCACGCAAGAACAATCTCTTTCGCGGTATTTGTGCTCAGTCCCGCTGCAACAGAACACAAAGCAAGACGGAACCAATCGAAGTCTTCCTCACTTCCAATCTTACTGAATATTTTGGGGTTCAAAAGAAAGGATTGTGATGAGGCTAGAGCAGGAGATGGCGTCGACAACTTCAATAAATCTGCTTCAATCTTCGAGCCAGTGGACCACTGTTGCAAAACAGGGGTTAGAGCAGTAAGAATATACGCTCCAACAATCGTCCCGCTCTGGGCAGTCAGTGTAGGGTTGGCAACAACTTCACGGAAATTGTCAATAAATTTTGGAATGACAGCTTCCGTGAACGAGGTCAACGCAGCGTTCAAGTCTAGGCCATCTATGGTCCGGAAGACAGAGCCTACACGAAGAAGCCAAATTTTGCGAGTTGTTGCCTTCTTATCTGCCAATCCTTTAAGCAATGCGCTCAGGACGGGCTGCGAGATTTCGCTGTCGCCCTTAATCAATACATTGATGGCTCGACAGAGTGTTAACGTCTCGGCGGCCAAGGCTACATCGTTTCCTTCCTTGCCAGCAACGGCTGCCAAAATAGTAGTCGTCTTTTGGGCATTTGGGCAAGACAGGGGAACAGCTTCTAGCATTTCTGCATGAAGAATGCGCTGATCAGCGGAGGCCAGCTTGCCCGTTTTCAGGGGGTTCCCGATCTCCTCGATAATTTGGTCGACTGAGCCTGCGTTGTGGCATTTTGCAATAATGGCGCGGAAAGAAGAGAGAACTCCGGCGCGTATCAAAGCATTGGTAGATTTGACATTTGAAAGTAACTGCTTCAGGAGCTTGCCGGCCAGCAAGTCTGAGAGATCAAATTCGGAAGGCAAATCTTTCACTAGGCTTTGGAGAACACCGTCCAAAATAACTTCCGGTGTACGAAGCAAGCTTTTCTCCAGAACTGGGGCAACTTGAGTCTGAAGTTCATCAAGTGTTGCAAAGCTTGAGAAGAAATCGCCCAGTCCGGCGGAGATGTGCCCTGATAGCGCAGTCCTAGAGCCCAGGATCTCACGGTTGTAAAACTCGTAATACAGCGGCTTAAGAGTTTCCAGCGTAGGTCGTACTACGGGCCGACGAGCAGCAACTCCGGCAATGACTCCTAGAGTCACAGAATTTTTTGCCGTCGGCGTACTGCGTTTGGACGTTAGATTCGTCACAGCATCGGTTAAATTCTCAGGCCCCAGGGTTGGGGAGCTGAAAAGTTTTCGAAAACCTCTTCGAGTGACTATTATGGCTGAGTGTGCCAGCGTGGGCTTCGAAGACGGCCGTAGACATTTCTCCAAGACATCTGCATATGCCAATAGAATTTCACTTCCAACTTCTTTCCACGAAGGTTCGGTTAGGTTTTGAAGCAGAACGCTGCACCACTCGACCAAGACAAAGGCGCTCGATGTAGCAATACCCTGCTTCGAGGACTCTTGTCGTAGAGTTTTCACTAATAGTTGCAGTGTTGAGGAACTAGTCTCTCTCGTGACGATGGATACCAGGCATTTCTGGGCTGCCAGCCGAGACTCGCGGTCCTGGTAAGCTGCATGGGTGTTGAAGAGGAGCTGCAGGGCCTTGGAGGAGAATTCGTCGTCAGATGCTAAGGCAGGAGTCAGCTAACCCGGGATGTATCGAATTGAAGCCAGTGGGATGTTACTTTTCCGAGCCACTGCCTCTCCCACAAGCTGCAGCTCAGCGATGCGCACCGCGGGGGATGACGAGGCTAGAGCCTGGGCAGATAGAGACAGGTCGATAGAGCCCTCGGCAGCGTTGCTGCTGGGGGCATGTTCAGACATATCGATTCACGACCCTAGCAGGTAGTGGTGGACAAGTCATCGGGCTACTAGAATTTTCGACAAGGCGATGTCGATATTGAGCCAGGAAGTATTTCTTCCGTGTACCTTGCTTGTTGCTCTAGCTCGAATTGCCCCGCAGTTACCAGAAAAATGCCCCGCACAACATTGTCAACCAAGACCTTTTTTCTTCTTTGTGCTTGGACCACCAACCTTGGACGGCACGGGATGAATAAGACGTGTGTGAGAGCTGGCAATAGCTGGCATAAGCGCCTCCCAGTGCCGCTCCTACATCGTATCCTTGATAGTTCTCGGTGAAGCTCTCAATTAAGTACCAAGAGGGTTACCCTATAGCGTGGGGGGGGGACAAGGAGTTTATAGACGTTTTCCCCCGATATGGAGCACCGGCCTTATTGAACCCGGCTACTGGTAGCTATATATATCAATTGACATCTATGATTCTATTTGAAAACTTTTCTTTGCCCAGACTCGGCGTGGGATGGAACGTGGTGGTCAGTTGGGTTCTAGATAATGTGAAGCGTTAGCGGGGAGAATTGGAGATCAAGATCGTGATGACACTCTTCATTCTACAATGCTGCTACCAATTGTACCAAACGGCAGGTATTGGGAGATAACGCGCCCTCCGGAGCCCTGTATATCCTCGACAAATTGAAATACAAATGCAAAAGGGAGACAGACACATGATCCCTCCACGATAGTATTACCCACTGGGTTAGGTAGTAGTGCTTAGCATCAAATTCCCCAGCTCATGCCCTTGGGGGGTCTTTTAATTCTGCTGCCTGATGCACAAGTGGCTTCGTTTTCCAGGCGAGGGTCACGCTAAGCCGGCTATCCACTCTAAAATTGGATGATGCCTGGAAGCAATGATCCGAACCCAGCAGGAATTTTCAAACCCGGCATCATACTCGTACACGAAGAAGGGCCATTGAACGGATAGCATTCCGTAGAGGATGGAACGGCAGTTAAGTAGGGGCAGCTAGGGCCAGTAGCTGTATCCCTGAGGGGCAAAAAAAGCTATCCTAGACCACCAAATACTGGGGTGGTTGGAAGCTATCCCTCCTCCCACGCGGAACGTATCAGAGAGCAGCACAGGCACACAATATCTTGGGCGGGATCCAAATGGCTGATAGGTAGGTAAGGTTCTGCTGGGTCGCAGTGCAGAAAGCTTGCCTCCACAGCCACTACTGCTAGCAGCAGTCTATATCACAACCACTGTAGCTATCCGCACTTCCCTTGGAGAAATCTTAGCCGCCTCCACTGACCACCGTAAGAGCGACATCGGTAGATATACTGGCAGGTATAGGAGGCAATTCATCGGCGATCGTATATATATCATCCCTTCTCCCACCTTGAAGCTTTTGCAATCATCCTTCTTCAAATCCACAAACATGGTTGCGACACTGAAATCGTCCGCGTCCATGCTCCGGCTGGCGAGCCGAGCCTTTGCGCTTAGACCAACTAGTCGACTGCCATTGGCCGCAGTAAGGCAGTTCCATTACGTGCCGCCACGACAGGATAAGCCTGGAAGCCACTCTCGAACAGACTCTGAAGTCGAGATTGAGTATCCTGCCGAGCATGAGCTCCCGAGCAGCAAGCCGGTCAAAGCTGGTGGCCAGTATGTCAAGCCTACGCTTCCCAGCTTCACCCTTGACGGAAAGGTTGGTGTCGTCACAGGTGGTGCAAGAGGATTGGGGCTTGTGATTGGCCAGGGAATGGTCTACTCCGGGGCCGATCTAGCCTTGGTCGATATGAACAGTGAGATTCCAGCTAATTGCTGAGGCATTGTTCCCAGACAGCTAACATAGCAACAGAGGAGGAGGCCGAGAAGCAGGCAAAGCTGATTGTAGATGCTTTTGTCAAGGAAAACCCCAATGCCGAACGGTTAGTACCCAAAGCGGGCTGGTATCTTCAGATGTCGTGTCTAACAAATCTTCAGCATTCCCAAGGTCACGGCACATTACGCCGATGTTGGTGATGCCGACTCTGTCGAACAGTGTATAACTGAGATTGTCCAGAAGCACGGCAAGATAGACAACTTGGTCACTTCAGCTGGCTTCACTGAAAATTTCGAGGCCGTCAACTACCCAATTGATCGCCTTCGAAAGCTTTGGGCTGTCAACGTAGACGGCACATATCTGTTCGCCACCTCAGTTGCTCGTCATCTGATGGAGAGGAAGAGCCCCGGTAGTATGGTCATGATTGGCAGCATGTCGGGATCCATTGTCAACGTCCCCCAGCCCCAAGCGTGAGTGATGCTGATTCCATCCACCTGCTCGCACAATATAGAACCCAATGAACAGGGGAGTTGAAAGAGTCTCGATGAGCTAACGATGGAACGAACTAGTCCTTACAACGCTTCCAAGGCAGGGGTTCGCCATCTAGCAGCATCCCTTGCCGTCGAGTGGGCCCATGCTGGCATCCGGGTCAACTGCCTTTCCCCAGGATACATGCTGACAGCGCTGTAAGTTAACTAACCAGGGTTGTCCTTTATTGTGAGACCGGCCAGCTGACTTGGTATTCCATCTAGAACCCAGAAAATCCTGGATGAGAACCCAGATCTGAAGCAGAAATGGGTATCTCTTATTCCCCAAGGCAAGATGGGCTTACCCCAAGATCTCATGGGCCCTGTGGCCTTCCTGCTCTCTGATGCTAGCAGCTATGTGACTGGCGCTGATATTCGAGTTGATGGTGGCTATACCGTTACATAAGTTTGGGATACTTCATTGCTACGGGGACTCAACCCTAATATACTACACACTAGTCCACCAATATCAATGAGACATGCTTAAACCATATCTACTTTCAAGTAATTCATATTTTTTTTTGTACATATTAAGGCCCAATATCAAACCAGGCGGATTATCGCGTAGGTTAAACCGTAGGCGATACCAGTCCAGCAGATAATCTATATATAAGAATTATCATCATCACTGACCAGGAGAAACCAATTTTCCATGGGCCCTTGAATCATGTTGCCACCCACCAGCCAGAGCAGCCCCCCCTTGGGCTTTGGCATAGCTCTCCATCCTGGCTTCTAGCTCGGGTCTGAAATGGCGGATGAGGCCCTGGATTGGCCATGCAAAGGCCTCGCCGAGCGCTATGGGATGTTAGAAAAACTGAAGATGTGCAACGGAGAAGTCGAAAAGCACTTACCACAAATAGTGTGACCCTCAACCTGCTTTGTCAACTCCTGAAGCATGTCGATTTCCCTCTCCCGTCCCTGGCCCTTTTCGAATCTGCTCATTATCTGTTCCGTCCACTTGCTGCCTTCACGGCATGGTGTGCACTGGCCGCAGCTCTCGTGGCGGTAGAAGTGGCTCAAGCGGCTAATTGCACGCACAACATCCGCACTCTTGTCCATGACAATGACTGCAGCTGTGCCTAGACCTGATTGGCTATCCTTCAAGGCATCGAAATCCATCAATTGGTCGTCACAGACATTCTTGGGCAAAATCGGAGTCGAAGAACCACCAGGAATAACGGCTAGCAGATTATCCCAGCCGCCTCGGACTCCACCGCAGTGTTTGTCAATAAGCTCGCGAAGGGGAATGGACATTTCTTCTTCAACGGTACAAGGGTTGTTCACATGGCCTGAAATGCAGAACAGCTTAGTTCCCTGGTTGCGCTCGCGGCCAAACCCAGCAAACCAACTTCCTCCACGGCGACAGATTGTCGGCGCAACAGCAACAGTTTCCACGTTGGCAACAGTTGAGGGGCACCCGAAAACACCCACCGCAGCAGGGAAGGGAGGCTTGAGTCGAGGCTTTCCAGGCTTTCCTTCTATAGACTCGATCAGAGACGTCTCCTCTCCACAGACGTAGGCACCAGCACCGCGGTGAATGTAGACATCGAAATCGTATCCGGAACCACACGCATTCTTGCCAATCAGCCCATCTGCATAGGCCTCGTTGATCGCATTTTGGAGAATGGCGGCTTCGTGGTAGAATTCGCCACGGATATAAATGTAGGCGGCGGTGGCGTTCATTGCTCGGCCTGCAACGAGACAACCTTCGACGAGTTTGTGCGGGTCTTTCCTCATGATTTCTCTGTCCTTGCAGGTACCGGGTTCACCCTCGTCGGCATTTACCACGAGATATCGCGGTTTTGTGTCCTTTTCCCAGCCCTTGAAGTTCATGAAGGACTACCTAAAAGTTAGAAACTCATCAAGGTCGATATCAAGGTCGAAGATCGTGACATACCCACTTGAGACCAGAGGGGAAGCCCGCACCACCTCGTCCGCGCAAACCGGAGGCCTTGACTTCGTTAATAATCCAATCGTCACCCTTCAAGAGGATCTCCTTTGTCTTGTGCCAATCGCCCATTTTCTTAGCGCTCTGGAGGTTGGCTGGGTATCGCCCATAGAGGTTCTGGAAAATCCGGTCCTGATCCTTCAGCCCACCATATGTTCGTACGGGGGCGGCATCCTGAACAGTGGCCAGGCCTCTCGTGGCGCCTCGCGAGAGACTGACGGCCTTTCTGGAGGTTGCTCGGGCAGACAGCATGGTGTTGTTGCGATTGATTGGCAGGGTGGCAGAATGACAGGACAAGAGCTGGTGGGAGAGTGCTGGCAAGACTCTGAATTGGAATTGGATTTGATAATGGAGCTTCCTGATTGGCTGGCGAACAGCCTAGTGCCCATACTTGAGAGATTTACAGAGGGACAAAACCATATATAATGCTTAACTTGGGTAGATAATCTAAGAAATTAGCAGTTTTGGAATCACGTATAGCTATAGGAATTATTATTATTTTGAATAATAATAATTATAATCTTCTTCTTTATTTAATGCAATATGTAATACATTTCCAAACTATGTGTTTTAAAACTGCCATTGCATTTGTCAAATATAATTCAAAACATAATATTATGTAATATTTACGACTCTCTAAATGAATATTTTATTTATGATTTTAGGTCCATGTCATAATCGGTTAGTGCAAATTTGTGATGCTATGCGTGTAAGTAGAATACAGATAGCTGTGGAGCATCACGCCCCCCAATGCGAGTGACATTGAACTTGCAGCTTCATTATACGGAGCGCTATTCATGATCCTGCACGCGTCATAGCTTGCACACAATGTTGGAGCCGGGCGGCTTGTTTGAGTTGTTGACCTAAACTATCGATCTCATTAGTGGTCTCTTTTCTGGATTTCAAAATGGATTATTCAAGCACAACTGGTTCCAATGCGGCCGCCACGAGGGCGGAACGGTTTGAGGATGAGAAACGTCGAATCATTGATAGCTGTTTCAACAAAAAGGATACCGATGGCTTGCGTAGGGCACACAAGCTACATTATGGAATTTTTGCCTTGGCTAATTTCTCACCATAGTTCATGAAACTTATATTACCCATATTCGCGTCACCGAGTTCTCCTCACATTCATCGATGCCGCCTCCTCCTGAAGCTCGGGGTCAGAATACGGAGAAGCCCAGGATTATTGTTGTGGCAGTACGCAAGTCCGGAAGAGTTCGAGTTCACAAAGCCAAGGAGAACAATAGTGGATCTTTCTCAATCGGCAAGACATGGAATCTAGACGATCTCTCACACATCGAATCCTATACGGGGCCAAAGGTAAGCCCGAATCTGCGAGAATGGGCTGGAGAGACTGGCTTCCTCGTTACACTGGGGAAGCCCTATTTTTGGCAAGCTCAAACCGAAAAGGAGAAGAAGTTCTTCATCGCAAGTTTGATCAAAATCTATGGCAAATATACAGGAGGTAAATTGCCCGAGTTATCAGGGTTCGACGTGAGGGAATTGGACCAAATTCTAGGGGCAGGCAAACGCCCAACCGGAACTCCGCCTCGGCAGCAAACGATTGATCCGGCAACCAGCCAGCAAACTATCGCCACATCATCAGCCGCCCCCAAAAGTAGTCTTGGGGAGGCCCCACGATATCCCAGGCCCTCCCCTCTTGTCCGGCCTTCGGCAAATGAAAGTAGGTCTCCTGCTGGAAGTTTCGACTCTACTGCATCCAGAGAACGATCCGTTCCACGATGGACGGCCCAAAACAACAAAAGCCAAGACTCTATTGCCAACTCTACTGCAACAAAAGGCGATGATACGTCGAGCATCCCACCGCGTTCGCGCAGCGGCATGAGTGGACCGAGTGGCCTAAGTGGCCTAAGTGCGCTGAGCGAACCTCGAGATGTTCCCGATTCAACTCACGATTCTATACCTGCTTTACCTCGCCCATCACTGGAAAGCAAACTACCACCTGAGAGAAGGCGCCCCCCTATGGATCCTTCAAGACCACAGGATAGGGATTTGGTCCCTGCCCCCTTGATGAGCTCACCAGCTAAAAAGGAGCCGGTGGCACCTCCGCCACGGAGTATCGATCGGGTTGCCTCTCCAGCAATTCCATCAGTGTTACAACCAGGGATAGCTTTTGCTGGCAGAACTAGCCAGGACGGAAGCCCACCACGTCTCACGGAGCCTCTGGAGGACGTGGAGAAAAAACCAAGAAGCATCAGTATCAACAGCGACGTGAAAGATCTATCCACAGCTTCGCCGGCGGACACAAATCTATCAGATCAATCAGGAACAAAGGATACGACAACACTTGAAAAACAGTTAACTTCGCCAGATGAGGAAACTCGTCCTGGTTTAGGCCCCATGATAAAGTCTAAGATATCCAAAGGGGATGTTGCCGGTGCATTTTGGAAAGCTGCGTCTGCCGCAAATGCTTTCCGTCCACGACCGGGAGGAGCCGGAGAGCGCCTCCGCCAGAACCAAGCCAAATCAAACGAGGGTCCTGATGGCATTACAAGCGTTGTCCCGGCACCGCCTAGACCTGCCTCTCGCGACGCAAACCCTCCCACCATTGAAACCCCAAAGCCGACCGTTAGTGACTTGGCAATACCAGAGGTCAAAATATTGGTGGCCGAGTCAAATACCCCTGGAATTGCACCAGCACCAACTAAAGAAATTAGTGAGCCCGAGAAGGACGCAGCGGCTTCAAAAGAAGCCTCTCGTCGGCCCGTAGTCGTTGGACAGGATGCTAGGTATCTTCAGAGGTTGGGTGTTGACCCAATTATCCTTGATGATCGCAGTGAAGAATTTGGCAAATGGCTGGATTTCTTTGGTTGGGTTCCTGGTGATCAGATGCACTGCTTAAATATGGACGATATAGGCAATGACCTGGAGCGAGAATTAAACACAGTCCAAGCGGGGGGGTGGCTAGCACGCTTTCGAGAAGAGGATGAGAGGGTAAATACGATCAAACGTGGAATCGATCTTGCTATGGGTGAATGCGAAGAGCTGGATAATTTACTCACGTTATATTCAGTGGAGCTCTCGGTAAGTTTCCTTTTTCTTTGTTAGAAGGTTATGTTCATCTCCGGACGTCAAGCTGACAACCTCAAGACCCTCTCAGACGACATTGCGTATATTGAAGCTCAAGGCCAAGGCCTCCAGGTACAAACAGCCAACCAAAAATTGCTAAGGAAGGAACTGGAGTCATTGCTGGAAACATGCGCCATAACTTCAACCGATCTCCAGGCACTTCAACAGGCACCCTTGGACAGTCTTCGAGGCTTGGAAGAAGTTGAACTCTCCCTTGTGACTCTATTTAGAGCCATGATAAAGATTGATCCCTCTCTTGGAGGGGACGACACCGGAAAGTCTATAGATACTGCTCTGGACGCTGACAATGCTTTGGGGCTAAACAGCAATTACGGCAAGATGAGAATTGTGCAAGAGAAGAGAGAAATGTACCTGCACGAAAGCAGGTACTTCATGAAACGACTACTGGACTTCATGACCGGCCAGTTTGCCGAAGCTTATGTCGAAACGAAGCGAGCATTGGATGGTGCTCTTTCGAAAAAAGTTGATCCTGCACATCACAGCATTGGAAGAGATCTTCTGTGGAAGTACAGCCCCTTAATGCTCTACGCGAGAGATGCGGATCTAGAAAACTGGAATCGCCTCATGCAAATTTATCAAGACAAGAGCTCTCCCGTGTATAAGCACGAATTTCAGCATGTGATCACTCTTTGGCGTAAAAATGCGAGGAAATTAACAGGAGATGAAGCAGAGGTTATCTTCTCGTCTCAAGTTGAAAAACAGCAGGAGGGTGTGGCTACAGCGGCTAGGAAGCTGACCGTGAAACGTAGCCAAACGTTAGCTAAGGCTCTACGCTCGCCATTGGCAGATGGTGGCACCAGAGCGCACGTTGAAAGGAACACTACGGATAATAGAAGCCTGCCATACGAAATCTTCTCTGAGGCCTTGGAAGATCTTTTACCTCTGGTTGAGATGGAACAGAATTTTATCATCGATTTCTTCCATGCGACTACATTGGAGCAAGCAGATTTCCCAGAGGCGGTTGCAGCTTCTCCTCCTCGAGACCGCCGTGGAGGCGATTTGAAACGCCATAGGCTCATGGAACCTGACCGAGAACTTGCTCGCCGTGTTACACGGTCCATGGAGGCCATTTTCGCATTCCTTGAGGCTGAGTTACGAAGGCTGATGGAGTGGGCAATCGCCCAAGATCCACTGTAAGTTGAATAGCTATTCGATGCATATTGGATAGGGACTGACTGGTTGGGACTTAGTCAAGGAGTTGGAGTGCTCGCTACGCTCGAGAGAAAATTGTCTGAAATGGGGCAATCTAATCAAGATTTCTTGAATGCCCTTCTCCAGAAGCTGCATGCATCATTGGAGGGGCAATTCAGAAAGTTTGTTGATGAACAGATACGAGCCATCGAGGAAACAAAAGTTAAAATCAAGAAGCGCAAGGGTGTCATATCATTCATACGAATATTTCCCGCTTTCATGGCCGCCGTCGAAAACATGGTCGCTGGGTTGGATCATAACCTAATCTTGCGGCGGACGGTAAATCGGGAGTACGATCGCATTCTCAAGACAATGTTCGAATCACTCATGGTGATTGCCCGTGAGCACCCGGCCGTTGTCGGGGTTGCCGGCGGAGCGGCTGATCCAGAGGACAAGGAGGCGCTGAACTTTCACATTTTGTTGATTGAAAACATGAATCACTTCCTCGAAGAGACTGATGCTCGCGGCCTAGAGGTTCTTGAGAACTGGAAAGCACAAGCGAATACCGAATATCATGAGCATATGGCGCTCTATCTAAATGCGGTGATGCGGCGACCCCTGGGGCGACTTCTGGAGCAGATTGAGAATATCGAAGCGCAGCTGCAAACCGGCAAGTCCGCAATGGCAATCGCTCGACAGCCCTCAAACAATAAGACGGCATTCAATAAAGTGCTGGGCTCTTATGATGCGAAGGAAGTACGGAAGGGAATTGAAACTCTACGGAAACGCGTGGAGAAGCATTTCGGCGATGCTGACGATCCCACCCTCAGCCGGGGCCTGGTCGTCAGGGTGCTTCAAGAATGCGAAGAGTTCTACACCGAGGTTGAAGGCAGGATAGGTAGGATTATAACTGATGTCTACGGCGGGGAGGTATTCTTTGAATGGCCTAGGGTAGAGGTGAAGGCTGCCTTTAGGTAATAATACATGTCATATATACCTAGTAATACATAATAATTCAACAACCTGCTGTTCAAGAGTATACACATATACACATGTGCGCATCAAGCGCCAAGCAAGAGCCTACGGTTCCGCTTAATGACAAGGTTCAGGCCTTTTTCAAGCTTCTCCGTCTCTCTCTTTGCCGCTGTTAACGCTGCCTCGGCATCCTCAACGCTCATCAGGGGCATATTCCCGATTGAACTGGCCGCCGCGCCTTTACCGATCTCGTCAAGTGACATTCCCGGGGCAGCAAAATCCTGTATCGCTCGAGCGCTTTCTGGTGTACTGTAGATGCCCACTCCGGCGGCAGCATCCGGGCCGTAAAAATACGGCGCGAGAGAATTGAGGCTCGCCGAGTCCCGAGTAGAAGATGCCCCCTTTGGGAATCCCATGCTGGTAGCCCCAAGACTGAGCCGAGGTAGTACATACTGATTGATATAACTTAAAGCATCCTCTCGTTGAAGCTTGCCAATGGGATCCTGAGATTGTGGCTGCACGGTAGAGGGGAAAATGTTTGGTCGCCCGTTGGGAACTGCTCGGCCCTTAATAAGTGAGAAAGCTCCGCTGCTTGGCTGATGTCTTGGTGCTACGAACGCAGCAGGATTCTCCGCCGTTGCAGCAATTGCAGTTTGGAGGGCCAAAAAGGTATCCTCTTCTTCTGGTGTCAACCCGCGGATGCAGTCTCCGTGAGGGGTGATCAGCATGCGGCTGCCATCAGTATGGAATTGTTTACGGACAGGCCTTCCGGCTCGCAGTGCTGCAAGATCAGCATCTTGCATCTCACCACATCTGCAAGAGCTCTCCTTGCAGTCTCCCCTTTTGCTTAACTGGTTTAATGAGTTGTGCTCTGGCCTGGATGAATTGCTCGAAACAGGCTTTAACAGCTGCAGTTTATCTGGAGCAGATGTGCAGAGCGACTCTCTGATATCGGCAAAAACGGACGCAGGGCTCGACTGTGGTCTTTCAACAGTTTTATCTGCAGGTTCAGCTGCTTTGGACAATGAAGGTGTCGGCGACGACACGATTGCCTCGTTTACCTCTTTCGCCGAGTTCCTAGTGTCTTGCTTGTCTTTGTTTGTATACCCCCTGCTGTCTGTTTTCAATCTTTCATTGTTGCTATCAACTAATGGCTTTCCATCGTCTTTAGACAGGGGTGTCGCTTCATCCTTCAGCGCTTCTGTGGAAATGGTTGCAGAAGACATGGCATTAACCTCTTTAGCGGGCTTTTCCTTCTTCTGTTTTTTCTTGCGTCCAATGACAGGAGCATGTTCAGCTTCTTCCGTCTTGGGTGTTTCAGCTAGGGTCTTTGTTTCTTGCTTCAACACATCTTTGCGCTGTTTGCGTTGCTGACTCTTCGTGGTACCTCTGATTGGAGCGGTGCCAACCTTGCTTAGGGGAGGGGATCCAGCTCGAGAAATGGAAACCGAGAACGAGGTAACAGAGGCGGTATCACTAATCATTTCGCTGGCTGGTGTGCCAGGTCGGTGTGAATGTCCCGGCTTTCCCACTGCAGGTACGTTGGAAATCGGAAGAGGAGACGGTGAAGCTGGGCGAGTCTCCGTCTTGATTGATGAAGGAACCACTCTTAAAGTTTTGGGTATGCTTCGTGAGGGCGTGGCCACTCCACTGCTGATTGCAGGAGTAGGCAGGGGGGGGAATCTGGAAGCCTCTGCCAATTCATCTACTTTGACAGCCTCTTCTTTGGGTTGAGAGATGAAAGTAGCTCCAAAACCAGGAACCACGGAGCCCAGAGATTTGGCGTCGCCGCCTTGTGTAGGCTGAGATTCATCCGCGTTAATGATATCCCCATGATCTTCATGTACAGTTTCGGAATTTTGATCATTTTGCCTCTTCATCGCCGATATAGTCTTCGATATTATGGTTTTAGGAGTAACCAAACCAGTGTTGGTCCTTGTAGTTTCAATTGTCCTCGGCGCGCCTAAAGCAGGGAAATCTTCTTCTTGAAGTATAGATCCTCTAGCAGAAGTAGGCCAAGGTCCGAGCATCGCAATAGGAGAAGAATCCTTTGCTGCATGAGGTTTGGTGTGGATGTCGACCTCATGGTTGTCGGTACCATCCAACTTTGAAGGTGCCTGAATAGACGAGATTGGGTCATAAATAGAGGCAAAGGTTGAAATGTGAGGCGAGCTTGGAATCAAGTTGGAACGCTGTGACTGTCCCTGCATCAGTACGCCTTTAGAAGTCGAGTGATTGAGGGTATCCGGGTTATCCAAGTAAGAAGCCAGACGACGGGACTGCGCGTTGGTGGCTGATGGAGATGATACCAGGGCCGGTAAGGACTCATCTGAGACCAATGCATCCACTGATAACTCTGCCTCGTCCAGTAAACTAAGATCATGGTCTAAAGAACACATTAGCAATGTGCAATACAATGAGGGCTTAATACAAGGGCAGTGACGGGATAGCGGGCTACGGATTGGGGAGTTTTATAACACAAAGGCAAAAGGAGCCATCCTACGACCTCCATCATCGTCTTCCACGGGGAACAACGAGGGGAAGGTAGAGAAGTTCGGTATTATATATTGCGACCCAAGGAGACACCAATGTTGGTGACTCCGTGCAATCCGTTAACATACAGGAGGACTTGTGTGGAAGACGATGATGGTTTGCCTTACTGGATACTCCTTGCGTCAAACCATAAAACTCGGTCCGTAGGAAGAAAAAGAGAAAAAGATGAAACAAGAAAGGAGGACCACCCTCGCCGGCTTTAATGCAATTGACCGAAAGAAAAAGGAGAAAGAAAAATGAAGTGCTCCTCCAGCCGTTATCGTGGATACACCCGCTGGAATAAGGGTATGCCTCGCGAATCCATAAAAATAGCCCCCAAACTTCAAATGCAGGTCCTCTTGAGCGCCTCTCTAGTACAGTATAAAAATGTGCAATGAATATCAACATATCATGCGATGCCCTTGGTTATGCTACCATCGGGCATAACTGGAATTATACATCATGTTCGGGACATACCCACCTTGGCTCTGGCCGCTGAAAACTCCCTGATTGACTCCGGTGTTGCTTTGCGATTGGTGCTGCATCCTCGCCTGCAGTATACTCGGGTCCGCAAGATCCACTAGACCACTCCCCCCCGAGGAGGAAGTGTTAGCATGTCTATGCTTCTTCCCCTTCTTCTTCTGCTTCGAGCCAAAGTCTTGGAATGCTCCGGGGTGGTTACCGTAGAGCGATGCCAAAAGGCCAGAAGTAGGAGCTGGGGTAGAGGTTGAGGGTGGTGGATACTGATTAGAAAAAGAAGAGATCATGTACTCACGCTTTCCACCATCATGAGGCTGGTTACCACCGCCTCGGCTCCGACTAATTAAACTCTGTAATAAGTCGCCAGGTGTGTCTTTCGTTGCAGGACCAAATGCCGAGCCGCCAAATCCTTGACCAAAAAGGTTTGGCGGTGTGTTTGTGGACTTGAGGCCCGGCGGTGGCGCTGGCATAGAGCTGCCAAAAAAGTGGCTGCTACCTGAGGATTGCAACGAGTTAGATACCATGGATGATTGCTGACCCATGATTCTTTGATTCGTGGCAAATTTGAGATTCGTTGCTGCTGGTGGGCTGTCAGCCATAAAGCCGAATCGGGATGATTGACGATTATGACCTTGATTTTGGAACGTAGCCTGGCTAGATAGGCCCGAAGGGACCTGATCGCTGAACCCTGATTGAGGTCGCAAAGACATCAACTGCGGAGGGGCGACTCCTCGACCCATCTGACTTGTACCTGGATTGAAGTTTGAACCACTAAGAGCAGGACCAAAGAGAGTATCGGCATTGCTTCTTTGAATGGGAGGAAATGAGTTGATATGCCGGTGCTCAAACCCCTGCCCATCACCGATTACATCGCGTTCTTCAGGTTCACCACCAAGAGCAAGGCTCCCGCCTGTCTCTGCCTCGCTTTCCGGTTGAATTTGACCTTCAGTTGCGTTCTTCTGGTCACCACCGATCCGTGCGTCGTCATCCTCACGCATGGCTTTCCGCTTCTTTCCTCCCCGAATATCAAATAGTGGAGGTTCCAATTCGTTGAATTGCGGAGTAACGAGGCTCGTAAATGTACAACTTTGCAACGCCCGTAGAATGGTCGCTAGCGAGCCCTGTGACGGGGGTAGCTGGGGCTCTTCAGCAGGATCTTGATTTGAGATTTTATCATCTTCCGGGGGTTGGGTAGAAGGAGGAGATTCGGTATCTTCCACAGCTTCTTGAGCAACTTCTGTTGTAGTAGGTAATGAGGCTGAAATAGCGGGGCTGGATGGAGCGCCGCTTGTTGCATGGCTACCTCGCCGGCTGCGCTGGGGGTTTCGGGCCCAATTGGCTGAAGAAGGTAAAGCAGAGCCATCCAATCCATAATCCGAGCCATCTTTGCTTGAAGAACGCGCCATGGTCTGCGAAATGGCCGTTAGGGTTGGCTGTGAGGCTTGTTGTCGAGGGGTTGTGCGGAAAGAGCTGTTGTTTCCTCCAGGCAGCGGCCGCTGTGTGTGAATGCTATTCATGGATGACAAATCTTGGCGAGTATAGCTGTCCTCTTCATCGCCCTGTTCATGTAAGAACATACAACCAGGGTTGTTGCATTTCTCGTTCTTGAGCCATGCCGAACAGTATTTCGTCGTCCCATATTGAGCTTTGAGTATTCGGTCGCCGTTTTGTGACCCATGGACAGCTTGGATACACCTGGTTGCTTCATCAGGTTTTTCAAAAGTAACGTAGATGCCTAACGAGTGGTGTTGACCATCCGAACTTTTTCGATTACTAATCGAAATCTTTTGAATAACGCCGTACTGCCCAAAAAACTCGGGCTTTCTAAGCGTCTTAAGGAGTTCGTCTTCACGGACGGTAGGTGCCAGACCTGTAATGTAAACGAGATTCTTCTGCACGACACGTACTCCGATGAGATTTTTGCGATTCTCTTTCTCAGCTTCACGTTTCTGAACCTCCTTCTGGCGCTGTTCCTGAGCTCGCTTGCGTTGATTTTTTTGTATATTTGCACGGAACTCGGCAACCCTAAAAACAGTCAGCTTGAGAAATCCTGATAAGGAAGACAAAGAGCTTACTCCTCTTGTGTTACAACTTTCCACTGGATGGTTTTCTCGTCGTAAGGTCGTCGGCATGCCGGACAAAGACCATTCATATTATTTTTTATATTATTAAAGCAAAACTGGCAGACCTAAAAACGGTTTGTTAGAAGTCTATGCTATTTAGTTTATGGGATCAAAGCGATAGCTACCTGGTAGCCGCAAGGGCAAGGGCGGAAGTTTCGGTCGGACAAATCGAACTCTTCGATGCAAAGAGGGCTGTGACGGCATTAGAGAGTGGCTTCTTCTCAATGAATATCCTCCTCCACGTTCACTTACCAGACATCTTCGTCTTCCTCTATGAAAGAGTCTTGTGGCGCCATGCTTGTGGTAGAGGTATGTTTGCTATCGTTAGATATGGGAAAAAAGAAGAAGGAAAAAAAAAATCGTGGTTGTGCTGGCCAAGTGATTGATAGCTAACTGATGATGTTTGTTCAGAGCGTGGTGTGTGGGACGAGCCAGCCGTTTGGTCCCAAATTCAGCGGGCTCCACAATCACGTGATTCTAGCCTCACCTATTGCGAGGAACAGGTATAAAATCATGACTTGCCAGGATGATTATTAAAGTGCTACACGTGGGAGAGGATGGAAAACGGGTAGGTAGGGTTTCCTCTTATTAATTTACTGCTTCAGACAGTAGTAGGCACTCATTATACAGATACCTAAGTATGCAGCTTAAAAGCCACCTTACAGTCGTACCCAGTACTTTATTTTGTGATTTGATGATGTACAGTAGGGAAACCTAAGATTTACTGTAGGTGAATGCATTGGAGCCTACTACCTACTAGGTACTTGGCTACCAGACACAACATGCTGAGCTGTACAGTGCGAGCTGTGACACGCCATCACTTCTTACGGCAAATCACCGGAGACTCAAACCGAGTTCATGGATCTGAGCTAATTGCTTCATGGAACAATTCGGCTCCCCCACCAGTTCAACCAAGTCTCGCAGCCATTGCATTCCGGCAGACAATTCGCTATGGCAAGCAAGGTCCCATGGAGAGCGACTTTGAGCTCAACTCTTGAGCCTGCAAAGGCCTTGACGCGAGCTCGCGCTGGACAAATCACCAGAGCGATATCAATCTCCTCTCCTCGAATGGTCGCAATGCCCCAGGAGTCCCATAACATGAGAGAAGCCCCGAGAGACGCAATTGGAACCCTCAAAGCGCCCATCGTCAATCCGACAGCCAAATATCAAAGCAAGGCAGACAATCTTCATCGATATGGAACCTGGTTAATGGGATGCCTCCCAAAGTACATCCAGCAATTTTCTGTCTGGAAAGATGAACTCACCATTTACATTTCGCCATCTGGGGTTATCCCGGTCTTTTCTTTCCTAAAGTGTTTGTATACCACTTTCCGCTGCTTTGGCAAAGTCTAACCCTGCATGTCTATAGATAATACGGCTGCAGAATTTACTCAAGTTAGTACTGTTACTGCATGCGACTACCCTACCCGCAGTAATCGATTCGAGGTTGTTTACAACTTGCTCTCCGTTCGATACAACTCTCGCATCCGAGTCAAAACTTACGCCGACGAGTCATCCCCTGTGCCAAGCATCACCAGCCTATTCGGCGGCGCCAACTGGTATGAACGTGAAGTCTACGATCTATACGGCGTCTTCTTTACGGGCCACCCTGATCTGAGACGTATCATGACGGACTATGGATTCGAGGGCCACCCTCTACGAAAAGACTTCCCACTTACGGGATACACCGAGATTCGCTATGACGAGGAGAAGAAACGAATCGTCACCGAGCCACTAGAACTTACCCAAGCTTTTCGAAACTTTGAAGGAGGATCCAGCGCTTGGGAACAAGTTGGGTCAGGCGAAGATCGCAAACCTGAGACCTTCAAACTACCTGCTGCTAAGCCAGAGGAAAAGAAGCCAGAGGAAAAGAAGTAGACACGTTACTTGGAGAGCCACTAAAACAGACACTCATATGTATCATATGGCTAAAATACTTTTTTTGAATTTATTTTCCCCGACCTGATGCTGTGAAACATGAAATTCCTAATTTCCCAGTTCATTGGTGTATAAGTTCATTACTTGAGATCCATGAATAGTTTTTTAGTATGGGCTACAGCTCTTATCATGGCCTACATGTACAGCATCATCCTTCGCCGCAGTGAGGGAAGTTGAGCCTTGAGGAAATCATTATAAGAAATGTTTAACATCGCAGAATAGGGCAAGTGCCTACCCGACTACACAACTATGCTATGCTCATAAACTCCAAATATTGCTGAATGGCTTATCAATGCAAGGGTGCTTCATCTCGTAGTTCCACATTAATATCATCAGAGTGTTTAACAGTCGCGACTTCTAGTCGTTTAATCTATATCCCACAAGAAATGGCCATGGCACCGCTGTCTCAACCCTGCACGCTCCCCATCAACTCCCAATGAAGGAGAACCAAGACGCAACCAAGCTCCTAAAACGCCGTTGTATACTAGATTTCCGCCACCCTCAATCCCACCTCTTCTCTCAAAACAAGACCTACCCGCGGTCGCGCCACAACACGCGCTGAAAATGTTACAAAAAGTGAGGATTACCCGTAAAGCTGAGTAGATGGGCAATCCTGTGGCTAAGCATCACCACACGCCATCCTGGCCAGTGTGTCGATCTGAGACATCGTTTTGATACCGATAATAATCCTTCACCTCCTGGCTATAGCCACCAGAATCGTCATCGCCGTAACCACCATGGCTATCGCGTGTGTGATCATCTTCATATATCTGAGCATCATCCACATACTCGACGGGTTTATCGGAACTGGAATCAGCGTATTGCACTGCCGTCTGAAAGAACTTAGTATGCTTCAAATTTATAGAAAAGGGGGTAACTTACACGATGGTAATTGAAATCGTACTGCTCAAGACTCTGATGTTGATCTTGTTCATCTGCCTCATCCTGTGCATCACGCTGAGCCATGTAGTCTTGTTCTTCCTGCTTACGGCGTGCCTCTTCTTCTAGTCGCTTTTGTTGGGGTGAAACTGGAACGTTCATCTGGGGATGCATAGCTTGAACAATCGCCAAATAGCTATACATAAAGTTGCTCAGAAGCACCTGGCTGTGGAGGGACCGACGAGGGTTTGCTAATTTGATGTGTGCCATTCGATAGATTGCGCGCTCCTCCAGAAGTGGAAAGCGGCTCCAGTTGTAGTCAACATCTGGTTGCAAAGGCTTGTAAGGCACGATGTCTTCTGGAACTTGCAACAGCTGCTGAGATTTTTTGTTCTTTTCTTTCTCTTCTCTTTTCTTGCCACCGCCAAAAATGGAAGAGAACAAACTTCCATCCTTTTCCTTCTTTGAGTCACTTTTGCGATGGCTCTCTTTCTTTCGCTCGTCCGAGAGCTTATTGTCGATGCTTTCCCGGTCAAGGACTAGGCTTTCGCGACCCTTTGTAGCAGTCTTTTCAATTGAAGTTTGGATCACATCCAATCGCACATTATCTTGGGCTTTTTCGGATGCGGATTTATGCTTGGATTTCCTGCTCTCATCTTTCTTTTTGTCCCTATCGTCTGCAACACCTTTGAGCCACTTCCACGCAGAGCCAGACCTCGTGGAATTATGAGAGTCCTCATCCTTATCCCTTTTCGACTTTTTGTCCGATTTTTTATCGTCTCGCGTATGCGCCGGGGTAACGGTTGAGGTATCAGAGCGAATAGCGTTGCCATTTGAAGCGCCGGATTGGACCGGACTCGCAACAGCAGCTGTACTGGTTTGCGCCGCGCTGGGAATTGGCGATTTCGCAGAGCTAGGCGAGCTGTTATCCTCGAAATTCGCATTGCCCGATAAGGAGTGGTAATTCGAGTAGCTAAGTGTATCGTCGCCAATATTATCCGTCGCAGACTCCAATCCGGCCTCTTCTGTCACGGTAACGGCCTGGGATGAAGAACGCTGTGGGAATTTTTCCGGATATCGATTGTCTTGCGAAGCGCTTGCTTCATCTGGGTTGGAGGTATTATTGTTGGATGTAGTAGATTGAGCAGAAGGTAGTCGACCAGAGAACTGTGACGGCCTTGAGGAAGAGGAAGTGTCGAAATCTGTTGACGTTGCGGTCGGTTCTTGTGAAAATCTATCTTGTCTTCGATCTGGCCGGGTAGGCCTTGAGAAATTCTCAGAAGTAGGTTCTGACTGCACTTTAATCAGCGGATATCCCCGAGGAATATCTTCGGCCGCCGGAATAGGTGGCTCTATAGATTCGCCGCTTTGCTGGCGTTGTGCCATCCGCTTCGAAAACGATGTCTTGTCCCCAAATCGCAAGCTCCCTCCTTTGCGATAGGTTGTCCGAGTTGATCTCCGTAATCCGCTACTGGGTGCAACAGGGAGGATAGGCATGTCATCCATCCCAGTCTCTAAACTGCCTGAATAGCTATGGGACTCTTGAGCAAGCCTCTGAACTGCTTTTGAAGGGTCTTTTACTAGCTCATCTAGACTCAGTTCTCGGTCTTGTTGATTACCCTTGAAACCATGTCTCTCTGATCTGTCCATCCCACCAGCGAATCCTTCAGTGGCTCGTTCTTCTGAGTTGTCAATCTGGCGTGAGAGTAGGGACTTCTTTCTCCTTAATGAAGAAGCGTTGATAGGATCCGATTCATTGCCATATTTTTCATCCGAGACGGAAAGAAATGAATCCCCGGATCTCCTCCGTATTGACTGAAGGCGGCTTGCTAGAAAGGTCTTGAACTCGGTTGGAGCAAGCTCTGGGTGTACCCTGGCTGGCACCCAAAGCAATCTCGATGGGTCGTTTTCATCGTCGTCTCCCCTCGGCGCCACAGCCGGCATAGCTGCTAATGACATTGGCGGTATATCTGGATCAATACTGTTGCCCACATCCATAGATAAACGCCTCAGCGCTTGCAAATTGCTCAACTCCTGGGCGATATCATTCGGGTTATCTATATTGGTCAGGGGAAATTGCTGCCCGGGTGTTTGTGTATGAACTTCGCGCAGAGACAGGGTGGGAGATGTCACGGGCATTGTGTGTTGGTCCATTTGATCGCCCCAATGATTGTTTCCTATGGCGAGTCGTATCGGCGAAGTTTTCGAACTACTATTATCATTATGAGTTATAGCTTGTGTGGGCTGATCCGATGCTGGCTGAAGAAAGAGATTTGACGATTTGTTCGAGTGCGAAGGCCTTTCAAGGCGTTGATGTTGTGGTTGGGGTCCTCCTTCTTGATATGCAGGGCCGGGAAGGAAACTCAGCGGGCGACTTGTCTCGGTACTTGAGTCTTCATCTTCATCATAAAGATTGCCGATTGCCTCTGTTACGTGATGACTGGGATCCGAAATTGAGAGTTGGCTCGAGTGGCCACGTCGTGTGGAAAGGGTGCCGGCAACTTCGCCATGAGGTCGAGATGATGTCTATTCGCCGATTTCATTAGCGACGGCTGAAGAATCGAGATCGCTACTACTCTGGTTTTATTGGATCGATTCTAGCCACGGGTACGCTACCGACATGTTCCGTTCTACATTTGAACTCCAGCTCGGTAGCGTCTTCTGCGTTCTGGCACGAAATACACTAGAGAACATACCATCATCGAGGGTGACGTGAGGGCCGTAGGGAGGCGGGACCCCCGGGCAAAAGCCGGTACAGCTATATTATCTGGTTCTAGATAGCAACTTTCGGAGTCTTGGGTTTAGGTTGGTCACGGCAGCCAGATGAGCGAGTAACAAGTTGCAGATTAACCAGCAACAGATGGTGGGCTAAGTAAACACCTCCTGAGCGGGATGTCGTCACGATGTCTACCGCCACATGAGGGCGCCGTATAGAAGATCTCCAGCGTAAAATCAGGGTTTGGTCGAGCGGATGACAAGAAAGGAGGCCGTTATTCATTAGAGATGAACGCGAGTATCTTAAAACGTTATTTCTAGACGATCAGAACATGAGACATAGGAAGGTCGGCGATATGAAGCACATGACAGTTATCGCATCCCTACCTAGAGTCTACTAGGATAGTCCTGAAATGCATGAACGAAATGAAATTTGATTTGTAGCCATTTACAACTGTATACTTAAAGCTATTAAATAAAAGCAAAATTAATAATATTTACATTTATATATTACTATTATATATATTAATAGCGAAAATAATATACAAGTCTATTTTTGTATTTTTTTTAAAAACGTTTATTTAAGTAATTAATTATTTGATTATTCCATTATTTAATTATTTAATTATTTTCATATTTACTAATGTTAATAATATTAACATTAATATATAAATATATGCATCTAAATTATTTTAAATTAAACAAAAGATATACATACTAGTTGTACTCCGTATTTATTGACTGTGTCTAAAAATAGTCATGATAGTCACACTGGTTCCAGCTGCTTCGCTATCCTAGGACGGTTCTAAGACAATTTATCAGTTCGCGACCGAAGTACACTGCTTTACGGCGCTCACCATAAAAAATCTAGACATCTCTTTTAAAATGTCACATGTTCAGAATTGGACGTCTCTTCGTGTTATCGACCCGTCTTCCCCCCCTGTCTTCCAAACACCGGTCAAACGCATTCATCAGACGGATGATGTGCGCAGATTCCTTGTCAGCGAAGCCTATCGCGATATCGGCATCTTTATTCTCCAGCTCAATCACGCCCTTTGCCCTCGACAACCAAATGGCGATTCAGTTCCGTCTGTATTTCCTTTGAGTTCTAGATCTACCACGACGGCCTCTATCCAATCATGTCAAGCGCTACTATCTCGCATCCAGAAGCTCATAGGCAACGCACCACCAGATCCTGGGTCTCAAAGATTTGGAAACGTGAGCTTCCGTAAATGGTTTCAGCTATTGAATAATGAACTGGACGATTTTCTCGATCATGGGTTGCTTGGAGAAACTCTACGAATAGGCAATGGGCATGCCAAAAACGAAGTGGCAAGCTACTTACTCGGAGCGTTTGGCAGCCCACAGCGCCTAGACTATGGGACCGGTCATGAGCTCAACTTTATTGCTTTCATTGGCTGTCTATGGATGCTAGGGCATTTTAAGGACGGCATACAAGGTGGTGATATTGAGAGGGAGATTGTGCTCTTGGTCATCAAACCGTAAGTAACAAGAACATGAGGTACTCGCATAAACTCACTACGTTAGGTATCTCGACATCGTAAGGCAGCTCATAACGACATACACTCTTGAGCCAGCAGGATCCCATGGTGTATGGGGTCTGGATGACCATTCGTTTATTCCATATATTTTCGGATCTGCGCAGCTTACTCGCCCAATTAGCAGCGAGCTTGATCCGATGCCCATTGAAGGCTCTGTACGGGGCGCACCAAAACCAAGCGATGTTACCAACCCAGGCATTGTTGAAGACTTGAGGCAAACCAATATGTACTTCTCAGCCGTTGCGTTCATCAATGACGTAAAAAAGGGGCCATTCTGGGAGCACAGTCCCATGCTGTTTGATATTTCCGGCATAAAAGACGGATGGGGGAAAATTAATAAAGGTATGATCAAGATGTTCAATGCTGAGGTTTTGTCAAAATTCCCAGTCATTCAGCATTTCCCATTCGGTTCGCTTTTCGCCTGGGATGAGAATAGGCAGGCTCTGGACCAAGATCTTCGCAGAGAAAACAGGACCACATAATCAACTGAACTGAATGCTTGCCTGCCGATCTACTATACGAAAGGGGTACATCGTCGCAACAGACATTACTCGCCGAATGAGGCGTGTTACAAATAATGGCGAATCAAGCTAATGAAGCAAGAAGAAGAAGAAGAAGAAGAAGAGCCATATTGTGGCAATAATGAGACGCTTAATATACTCATGAGCGTCTGTAATCAACTCGTGTTTGCTGAAGCAGGGCGAATGCATACTAGGTCTGTCCCTATCATGATCTACCGATGCTTTGTTATAGCCTTGTGGCGGCAATCGTCAACTGAAGAAATCCGTTATCTTCTTGACGCCTGGGGGGCCTGGCTTAACCTGTCTCCTTTTTGACGTAGGGCTAGAAACGTCGGAGATCTTGTGCTTTTTGTTGGTCTCTGCTCTTTCAACAGGACTGAGCTTGGCATTGGTAATACTGGTATCTTGATTACCCTCGTTTTCATGCTTACCCATCCCAGTCGGTTTTTTTGGCTCCGAATTTTGAGAGGTGCTGGAGAAAAACCGGGCTATATCACGCCCATTGCCTTTGTCATTCAATGGTAAGATGAAGGATGGCGAGCTACGACCAACTTTTCCAACGTCCTTACATACTGGGTACACCTCTAGGTCTCCTTCGTAGGGCTTCAATAGGGACTGTAGATCATGGGTCCATCGAGTTTGCTGTGGATTTAGCCACTGTCGAAAGTTCTTGGAGTCAGCATCAAAGATAACCGGCATGCGGTTGTGCAGAAATCGGAGCTGTTGGTTTGAACTGGTTGTGATGATCGAATACGTATAACGCTTGTCTCCAGTGTCTTCGACAGTAGAGTAAGGCCAGTAGTTAGTTGCCAAGTTCTCACAAACATGCAGGCTCATACCTTCATGCTTAATAGCGTCCCAGAGGCCAGCAAAGCACATTAAGCGGCCATCTCGGCGCTTTACAAAATGCGGGACTTTCTCCTTGGGGCTCACATGAAGCCACTCGAAGAACCCCTGAGCTACAACGATACATCTTTTACGGGTTTTCATTGACTGCCACATGCCACCGGGTGTCCTCAGAGAATCATCTCTGCAGTTGATGGCCTTTGGAGTCGAGGTAGCATTCTTACTTGACCATGAAGGTACAATTCCCCAGTTCATTGATTGAAGTTTGAACTCGACTTCCTCGCCACCATGCTCCTGTGGGTCCTTTTTCGTTTGGTGGGATTCGCAGTCTGGGGTACTCATATGAGAGTCATTGGGTGTCGGCTGTGTGCCGCGGTGATGTGCACCGGCCGTACAAACAACGCCATTAGAACCAGGAGCAAAGTTATACGATTGATGGGGAGCCTCAGAGCCCTCATCATCAGGAGCATCCGCTATTGGAATGCCATCATCTTCCAGCATCTGGCGAATTAAAGACGGAGACTAAGCCATTAGCGATGTTCTACTTAGCATAGTATGTAGAAAGAGTTTACTCCTGGTGCTATTAACTTACAATTGCCAACGAGTATCGACCACACATGGAGAAGGTTTAAAGTGCTATGAGATATTGAAATATAGAGTAAATGATGGGTTTCTTTAGTAAGTTGACTAGTAGGCAGGGGAATGAGGCCTACCCTTCCTTGCCTTTCCTAGTAGAGATATAGTATTATAAGTATAATTTATATTTTATATAAATATATATTTTTTTAGTTTTTACTTTAAGGTATTATTATAATATAACTTTTATTTTATTTTTAATAATAATAATAATAATAATAATAATAATAAAATTTTAAAATTAAAAAAAACTTTATATAAATTAAAATTTATCTTAAGTATAAGAAAAAAATTACTTAAAAAAACTAATTATAAAAAAACTTTTATATTATTTTATTTTTTCTAAAGTAAAAAAAAAATAAACTACTTAAAAAAATTAATTATAAAAAACTTTTATATATATAATTTTTAATAAATTATTTTATTAGTTTTTTTAATAATTTTTTTAATATTTTTACTTAATTTAAGGTTTTTAGTATTTTTTAATTAATTTAGCTTATATTTTACTTAATTTAACTTTATTTTTTTTTTAAATTTTTAATTATAAATTTAATTATAAATTTAATTATTTATTTAATTATTTTATTATTAAAATAAAATTATAATTATTATAATTATTTTATTATTATAATAGAGTTATAATTATTATAATTATTTTTTTAAATTAAGAAAAAATAATTAAAATATATTATATTATTATATAATTTTTAT
>NW_028145366.1:0-283411 GCF_050948025.1 Trichoderma camerunense
ATTTTAACTTTAAGGGCTAAGATTTTATTTTTTATTTAAGTAATTAAAAGTTATAACTAAGGTAGTAGTAACTATTACTAAAGTTAAGGGTTTTTATTAGCTATTTTAACTTTAGGTATTTTTTTAAATTTTATATTACTATTTTTATAACTTTAAGTAATACTTTCTTAATTTATTTTAGTATTTAATATATAAAATTTAACTATTTAATACTTTTATAATATTATTACTTATAGTCTAAGGTAACTTTTAAATAAAAATTATAAATATATAATAAATTAAGCTTCTATAGGGTTAATATAAAAGGGATTCCTAAAGGATAAACCTTATACTAGGTTTATATTAGCAGATAAGCCAGGTTAAACTAGTAGGTAATTAATAAAAATAAAAAAGGTTATTTATATAACTAATAGATAATATATTTTAAGTATAATTAAACGTTATTTTATATTTATAACTAACTATTTAAATTATTTTAAATAAACATTATAAAATAAATATATAGTTAAGCGTTTACTTAGTATTTATGTTATTATAAGTAAATACTTCTTAATTAGTTTTCTATTTACTAAGTATTTACTTATTATATTATAAATACTTATTTAATTAGGTAGAACAGTCTATCCTTTATCTAAGGTACCTACCCTATAGGCCTGTTGTTACGACTATAAATATGTTAGTTCATAATATAAAGTATTTTATATATAAAGTTATAACGTAAGCTTAAAGATTATGCGTTTCCGCTGGGATAGGGAAAAACTAATATTTTAGTAAATGAAGAAATTAAACTTATCTTCCTAACTATTTATAAATACTCAAGTATACAGTCAGGCCAAGAGTTTTCGCAAGCTCTCTTTTAGGGCCTCTTCACCCTCATCCCACCCAGGCTCAACTTTGTCTCCGAAATCAGCCCCATAGCGATTATTCTCATTAACTAATGATACAGTTGCTAGCATAATGTATGCTGGTGTATTCATTCGATAGCGGAGTCCTATCTCTGTATCGCGGTTCCAAAGCTCTCTACCTTTGGCGAGAAAATCGTGGATCGGTACGTCGATGATATCCCAATCCTTAAAGCCCAGCTCTTTTACCAAAGCGATAAGTCGATTACTCGATGTCGTGTGACTTGCAAAATATACTGGCCGATTCCGATAATATTCCGGCTGTTTAAGTACAGCTACAGTAGCATCTCCGGTAGCTTGATACCTGCTCATACTGTACTTTTGATCTCCGGATCCGAAACGGGTGATTTTACGGTTCTTCTTGTCGATCCAGAATTGTCCACGGTCCGTCGCCCAGTCGAACCAGGGACCCATGATGACGGCAGTCCAAGACAGAGCTCCGCCAGATTCGCTGATAATCCTTTCGAGCTCTTCTTGGGCTTGAATTTTAGGTTCGAAGATTAGAAGCTCACGCATATGAGGATTGAATGTGTCGCAGGAGAAATCAGGAGTGATAAGGTGTGTGACACCGGCACTAAGAGCAGCCTGAACAATGACCTGCTGTGAAGTAGCGGCAGCAGGATTAAATGCTTCAATGATGGCGTCTTGATCTCTCAAAGCCTCCCCCAAGGATTCAACACTTTCATAGTCGGCGGACCTCGAATCCACACCTGATGGATGTGGGCTGGTGCTTCCCAACCGACTAATACATGTGATATGAAACCCAGCTTTCTGCAAAGAAGGTACGAGTACATGACCTAAAGCACCAGTCGCCTGAACAGCCAATTAGACAAGGGCTTAACTTCGAATTCATCTCTTAGTTCTCACTTACTCCTAGGATGGCGACATTATGAATTGGTTGTGTGGGGGGCATATTGATTCAACGTTAAGAGAAGGTGAAAATAATAAAGTGCAGAGGATGTGGGAAAAGAAGAACTGCAATATTTGTAGTAAACAGAATACTGGACGGATAGATCATGATATATAGTCTCATTGTATTTCTAAGCCAGATACCAGCAAGTTTGGCTCAACAGCGAGCGACGCCCTCGTTCGATTCATGCACTCGCCGGTACCCTGTTACCATTTGGGGTTTTGATTGGCCCAGAGGATCAGATGCGGCGAGTCTCGCACTTATCTAGATGCTTTGGGCATAGGCTACTGATCCGCCTGGTCTCCGCTCCGCCAGGTCTCCGCTCCGCCATAAGTCCGACAGGACAGCCGGAACTCCATCGGACATGTACTGAACTGTCAATTGCCCATGTGTCCTGCCAAAATGAGTCTTTTGCAGCTGTCATCACCTCAATGGTCGCTTCCTTACCAGAACGAATTTGAAAAACCAATCAGATGGATATTCAGGTCCTCAGAAAAGCGGCATTTGTGTGCCTCCGATGCCGTACCCACAAACAGCGATGCGACCGAAATCTGCCAAAATGTGGTCGGTGCGCCTCGTAAGTAGATTGTCTCACAGCCGATTTTAAGCATACTTCTCACCTTTGATGGCTGACTAGGAAATTGACACGATGTCAATATCCTACATTTCTAGGTACGACACAGGATCCCTGCCCGGACAGCTTTGACAGGTCGCTGAGTCCTATCAAAGCCGCTGGCCATTCTAGATCATCCGATGAAAGAGCAGATGGTCCCCAGCGCCAGTATTTTACTCTTGAGAAACGTCGCATTGTGTCATTAGGAAACTTGGTCCCACTAGTGACTGAATTACTACTCGAGAAGAGCCTTACAACAGCTCAGCTCATTGACAATTATTCCAACAGAGTTCATGAGTGGTTCCCAGTAGTTGATTTAACTCAACTGCGCTCAGATGTAACGTTCCTTACCAGTTTCGAGGCGCTAGATAGCTGTACTCTTTTCTTGATGTCAGCCATGTTGCTTCCCTTGACGGCTTCACAATCCGAAAATGATGACCAAACCAGGCCAATGCAGCTATATCGAACGTTGAAAGTCATGTTGTCGGGAGGGCAATTTTCATTACCAGAGTTTAGCCAATGTCTCGTTCAGATGCAGGCACTTATTGCCCTATATGAATGTATGAAGGGAATGTACTACCAGGCGAGGCTAACGTTGAGCTCTGTCACTGCAATGATGGACCTCAAAAGAACCATGAGGATGGAACGGCGAATTTCGCTTCAGATGTGCCTCAACCTCGTTCTTTTGGACAGGTAATCCCCACTTCTCAGATTTCAGGGGATATTGCTCACAAGTTTCAGGATCCTTATGCTGGCCACCGTTGATCACGATGTTCCCACGATCATCTCTCCATCTAGTGCTATTTGCAAGGCAATTCAGCTCTACCTTGATGAGAGTCAAGCTCCAAATGATCCTGCAATGGTAGCTGACCCAATGCATGCATTGTATGTTATGAGTAAGGTTGTGTTAGTTACTGGGAGAGTCCTTCACTTCGTTTACTGCAGTAATAATGCACTACGCTGTGAGGAGACCTATGAGTGTTTGGAGTTCTTCATGCGCGACACGACAAAGTCACTGATTGAATCCAAGGGAAGTCATTCTTTGGTGTACTGCAATGCCATCTCCTTGTCCCTCTGCTGTCTCGTTGTGCTTCATCAGACAAGGACGAGTCAAGAGAGTCTTCCACAAGGGAATCGAGACCTAATGGCATTACAAACTTCAAGAAGTCTGGTGTGGGATACGTTTAAGCTTTCTTCAGAGGTTCTGATGACGATCGATGTATACAACGTCTCATTTTTTAGCATATTTTTCCAGCTGCGGGGAGTTTATGATGCTATACAAGAAGGTTGGTTAAGCCAACTTTCTCAAGAAGACGAGAAGGGGCTACTCAAAACATTACGGCAACTATCAAAAAGATGGTTGATTAGCGGTGAGTTAAATCCATCTACTAAGTCCTATTTGGCTGGCTGACAAACACCACATAGAGGAGCTGATCAGAAAAGTAATGATTACATCAAGTTCAAAATCGGCCAATGCGTAAAAGGGTTGTTACTTCTAGGCGTTGGATAAACTGCCCCGAGGTGAGATGTCTGATCCTGAAATGTCCCGGAAAGGGAAGAGGAGAATGAGTTACATATTACATAGATCGTGAAAACCGTTTAGTCTAAAAAATCATTCTTAGTCCCAGAGGAAGTAGCAAGTGAGATGGCAGAAGTATATCAAAAATTAGTAAGTATTGCGTAGTCTATTAATCTTTCCAGTGAAGTAATGGATTTTGACAACAGGATGACACCAATTACTGCTCCAAATAAGAAGCTATAGAAACTAGATGGCCGAAGAAAATCCACGAAGATGTAATAGACCTACTATAAAGACGACCGTGCAATATGTAGGTAGACTATATGGCTTATTGCTAGCCCATTAAATTTCAAGCATGTCTACATTCTAGTTTTTGTCCTATTTACTAATTTGTGACGCTATGATAAAGAGTTCAGGCATTGAGCTAATCCCGCAAAGCGTACGTGGAATGCTCTCTAGATCAAGCAAACCAATAGATGCAGCGTGTCTGACACGGTGCTCAAGATCTAATAGGCATAATCCATCCCAAAATGTGTCGCGCCAGCAGCCTATCTGCAGATTCTGGAGTGCTTTAGTTCGAATAATCTCGTTACGTGAATCGAGGTGTATTAAGTATGAACAGGACGTCGTTCCAAGATCTTGATAGTATGCTTTTTGGGCGTAGGATTTACGAGTCGCGCGTAATAAGTATTCGCATCTATGAATAATATCTTCGAATTTGCGCTCAAGTTCCTCGGCCGGAGGTGCTGAGAACCGAGCCTCCGCAGTGGCGATTTGTGGTTCAAACAGAGTCATCTGCTCCAAGAATGTGCATGAGCAATCGTAATGCAGCATGTCGATTTGTACTGCAACATATTCCGCGGTATTAGGCTTCGGCGCATATGGCATGGTCAGGAACCGTTGGGCAAGGTCGTGCAGCCGATCTGTCTTCTTCCGTAATGCCCGCTGCAAATTCATTTGATAGCCACTCACCCAGAAAGCCTTATCTGTGTCCCGACCAGAAACCTCGTAAAGTCGTGCGACAACATCGCAAAAGTTCATGCTGAACTGGGCGTGAAACTCCTCGAGCCGCACCATCATGGCCTCGTCGAAAGTTGTATGCTCGCAGCGCTACTACTGGTATCACGCCGGCGGAGAAGAATGAACCTGCCATTTCAAGACGTGAGAACATGCGAATTATGTCGTCAAATTCAAGATCCCGCGCTGCAGTGGCATCGCTGCGACAGCCGCTCTGGCAAAGGGATGTGCGTGGCCGCCATGCACCACCATCTGGTCTCGATAAGAACTCAAAGATGCTATTAGGAAGATAATCGATAATGCGCAAACCCTCCTATATAAAAGGTATCACTAACACCTCTTTAGCAGGAATAAAACTAACAGAGCTATTCGACAATAGCTCCATAGCTGCTCCAAAGAGACATTTGGCGTCATTCTAGCCCTTAGGGGCCTCCTGTACGAAAGAAACGTTACCGGTAGTATCTACCACCAAACCAAAGAATTGCAGTGCGATTTTCTGCATTTCTGTCCCGCATGCCTGGATAGCTTGACGCTCTGGAACTGAGTTTTGACTTTTAATCACATTGGCGAACTTTTGAACAACAGAACAAGCGCTGCTAGCTTGGATTTGAGATCCCGAGTACAGTCCAGCAATGACAGTCTTGGATTTGGCAAATAGTATTTGCGTATAATGAGAGTTGCTTCGCATGTAGTCTCCCAGTTGTCCAGCAGCCAAAGCAGCGTCTGCAATGTGGGCGGATGTGGCCGAACTCAAGGGACAAGAGCTTCACTTGTGCGTTGGCATTTTCGCCGATAGTCGAGTTGAAAGCTAGCACTCGGCACCGAGCAAATTCACCAGTATGATCATCAGTAAAGTCACACTCTTGTCCATCGGCAGTGCATGCCCGAAACGAGAGGTGAGTGTCTGAATCATCAACTGAGTTGTAGACATTAAGTTCGAAGAGGACCGTAGCGTTGCAGTTTACCAGGTCATTGAAATCATGATAGTACGTCCAGGCAGAAGGGTTTGGTCCCGTCTCATTGCATTCCGCAGGGCATCGTGTGAGTATGGATGACAGCCGAGTATTTGTAAAGACGACGAATGTAAAAAGCACGTACACCGCTGGCCAGCCGCGATAACGCTTCATTGTTGCAGAAATTATAACGGACGATGCTGATTTGTTTACTGCTTGAGAAATAACACTCAAGTTTCTCAAGTCAGTTGAAAAGAGCCATGCTTACTTATTACACCCTATAACTCGAAATCCTGCAAATAAACGACGAACCATTTCTCAATTACAATATTTCGAAACCAAACAAACTATTACACTAACATAAGAAGAGCTGCTTTTGGTGGCACATCCCGCATTTGGTCCGGTCGTGGCAAGGCTTCGGTAACTCGGCACCGGAGCATTTTTACTTGGGCTAGAGCTATATGCAGCTTTGAGGGATAATTTGCCATTGTTGACACAACCAACAGAAATCACACACTGCATTTAAGGGTTTTCTTGCTCTTTGCCAGACTATCCTACGGCGTTTTAAAGCATCAAAACCATCTTCTGAACATTTCAAAGGTGAAGAGTCGTTCCTTCCTCAATGTGATCTCTACACTGTCTATGCGTCTCTTTCCACCATGTCACGCACCTCATTCAACGATATTCCGCTTCCCCTAGCCCGCATCATTTGTGAACACCTTGCGACGTCTCATAGGCCAAGCCTATACGCATTTGCACTAGTTAACAATTCGTGCTACAATGCTGCATTTGCGCTGCTCTTCCGCCGCATTGTTCTACGGGTGACCGAAGGAAGTCGCCTGGAGAGGTCTGTTCAACAGCTTCGCCAGGTTTTTGAGCGAACAAATGGTTTTCGGTTCGTCCGTCATGTCGTTTTGGGCGGATTTGGCCGCTGGGAGGAAGAACACGACCAGTTAGTGGAGAATGATATGCAGAGCGACGTTTGCAGATATCCATTTGGGAATACAGCAAAAGAGGATGATGAGAATGTAGAGCCAATCAACATCGCAAGAGTTGACTCTCAATGGCAAAGCAGCTGGTATGTGGATGATGGCGTGTGGGATATGCTCGCAGACTTTATCCCTGATTTACCTGGCCTCTCGGATGTGATTTTCGACTGCTCAACTCAATATCTGCCCCGTCTACTCCGTGTCTTACACCAACACCATCCGCAGTGCAAACTACATCTGGGCTCCTTCGATATATACCGTCCCAACGGGAGCTTAACGCCCGCTGAGCAAGTCGAACTTATCACATCGCCACTCCTGCACACAATCTACCTTCGAGATCGTTCACTGAAGGGTTATGGGCCGGATGGCACTCCAACATACGGCGCGGACGCCGTGCGACGTATCATTGCCGGGCTGGCGCCGAATTTGAAGAAAGTAGCTGTACTAAATACAAATGCGGGCTGGTCACCAGCACTCGCGGAGGCTCTGGCACAGGAGCGGCCGGCTTGGCTGGGTTTCGCACTCCCAGATATCGAGACAACCAAGCGAACCAAGGGCTCACTAGATTACCTGCAACTTGTCAGCTTTGAGCCTCTCAACGATATTAGTGAGTGGATGTCATGTATCGACGATTCTACATTGCGCGTGTTGAAACTTGAGCGACTCGTTAGCGAAAATGCCCTTAAATATCTTGCCACGGAATGTCGCTTTCCCAAGTTGGAAACCTTGGTCCTGAGCATGGTGACCACTAACGTATCGTCTCCTCTGCCTACAAGCCTATGGAATGCTACGAGCAACTTCCTTCTCACTTTACCTCCTTTACTTGCATTAGGTCTTCCAGGAACGACGAACAGTGCCCTTTTACGACCAGTTTTTGAGCACCATGGCGCGTCGCTGCGGACGCTGTGGCTTTCTGGCGAGACGGCTTCGCCCAAACTCATCAAACAACTAGTGCAGAGTTGTCCCTCTATTTGCAAGCTGGGACTTCAAATACAGCGCTCCAAAGGCGATGCCACAGAAGTTACTACATACGCTACGCTCGGATCGCTACCAAAGTTGCAGGACTTGTCCCTGACCCTGGACTGCTCTGATACTCGCGTCTTGGCTGAGCAAGAAGGGGATGACGATCCCGACGCCAAGTTGGAATCGCCCAACGACCCATCATTTGACGAGTTTGACCAGCAGATGCTGTTGGTACAGCTTGACTATTCCCGCTATCCGCGTAGGGGCCACGTACGTGATGCATTCATCAACTGTGCTGTCGATGGAGACCTCGCACGTTCCATCTTCACTGCTATTTCGTTAGGAAAAGACAAGAGTGCAAGTTCTCTACTACTAAGCAGACTAAAGATTAGCGTTACGGGAGGATGCAATTTTGGGACGAACCGAGGTGATTACATGCTGTCCATTGTGGTCAACGAGCTATCACGTTCATGGATCGTTGAACGCACCACCAGAGAAGTTAGAGATGGAGCACCGGAGTTAACAGTCTATGAGTGCACGAGCAAAACTCAGCTGCAAAACCCATTGCGAAGTGACGACCTTGATCCAGAGGTATATAAAACTTTTCAAAGGATTTGGTCGGCGAACGGTAGGAGTGGTGAAAGCTGGCGAAAACGGTGGCATAGTTTACCCCTTCTGAATGATACATCTTTGGGAGCGGGCCCCGTAGAAAATAGTCAATAAACTCTAGTTTAAGCAAACTAATGAGTAGCCAAAAGGCAAGCATGATAGTTCTATTTGTTAGGTCTAAAGACAAAGAAAGTAATAAAGCAGCTCACTTCTCTCCCACTTCCTTAACACCGCAATTCAAAACCTAAAATACCTTATGGCCAGGGAGGAAAAATACCCAGGACTACAATAAGCTTCCTATAACCAGTATATCCGATTTTAGCAAGCAGCAATTATAAAACTTATATAATCTTCTCCTTACAGCGGGCAAGGGGTAAGGCCTTCTAAGATTAGTTACTATAGGTACCTAGGTAGTGCTGAGACAGGCCGGGTATAGCGGATATACTTTTACTTCAGGCAGTGGGTAGTCGCCCCGCCGTTGCAGTAATGATCAGAAGTCAATGGCGTCATAATCAAGCCATATCATAACTTCAAGTTGTTATATTTATTCAGTGCGTTGCCTAATAAACAAATGGATCATTTTGAGATACAGATACAACAGTAATACAATTTATGCAAGTACAAGGGCCGCTATGATTGAATCGATCAAGGCAGCAGAACGACTTGATTCTCGGGGGAAGCCAACTGTGCAGGTAGCGGTTACTACATCCCATGGTACGTGATTCAAAGATAGAGTGCAAGTGATAAAAAGCTCACGCTCCAAGGCACCTTTTACTCCCTTGTTCCCTCTGGCGCATCAACTGGAAAACATGAAGCTCTGGAGCTTAGAGACGGCGATATGTCGCGATTCGGTGGCATGGGCACTACTCGAGCTGTCGCCAACGTTGAGACTTTACTGGGACCAGCTCTGGTTGAGCATAAATTCGACCCAAAGACGCAATTGAAGGAAATCGACAAATTCATGAAAGAGCTGGATGGCACTGCTGATAAGTCTAGGCTCGGAGCAAATGCCATCCTTGGAATTAGCATGGCATGCGCCAGAGCAGGCGCTGCGGCCAAGGTGTGTCATGCAAGCTCTCTCTTTATCAATGCTTACATTTACGTGCAGGGTGTCCCATTGTATGAGTTTATACGACAAGAAGCTGGACTTGAAGGCCCTTACACCGTTCCAGTTCCGTTCCTCAATGTTTTGAACGGGGGAGTCCACTCTGGAAATACTATGGCATTCCAAGAACTTATGATTGCTCCAACTGGAGCCGAATCTTTTGCAGAGGGGATCCGCTTAGCTGTGGATGTCTACTCTGCACTCAAAACAATTATTGCAGACCGTTTTGGTGCCCCAGGTGAGAGAACAGAATGTACATACAGGAACAAGCTTGGCTAATGCATTACCCAGCAACTGGTATTGGTGATGAGGGCGGATTTGCACCTCCTATCTCGTCTTTGGAGGAGGGACTAGACTTGATGGTAGCGGCCGTTGAGAAAGCAGGGCATACGGGACGCATCAAATTTGCTTGTGACCCTGCATCTTCGGAGTTTTTTGATCAAGAATCGGGCTTATATGACCTTTCGTTCAAAGACAAAACTTCGAATGAAACTCGTACTTCTGAAGAGATGCAACAGCTATATAAGGCCATTATCGGAAAATACGGCCTTGTTTTACTTGAGGACCCGTTTGCAGAAGATGACTGGTCAAGTTGGACAGAATTCAATCGCGACTGTACCATTGAACTAGTTGGAGACGATCTGCTTTGCACGAATGTGGATCGCATCAAACTGGCGTCGGAGAAAAAGGCATGCAACGCAGTATTATTGAAGCTCAATCAAATAGGCACTGTATCAGAAGCTATAGAAGCGTAAGTTATACGGAGCATTCATACCTTGTGTCGGATTTGATCAAAAAGCTAATAAGATACTTACAGCGCTAACTATGCTTTCGAACTGGGATGGAGTGTTTTTGTGTCACACAGATCTGGGGAGACAACAGATAATTTTATTGCTGACCTGGTTGTAGGGCTTGGTACGGGTCATATCAAGTCAGGAGCTCCAGCTCGCGGCGAAAGAATCAGCAAATACAATCGACTCCTTGATATCGAAGACGACTTGAAAGAAAAACAGAAGGATGTAGTTTATGCGGGTTCCAAGTTTTAATCGGATATCCCTATATATATATATTACTATCCAAGTTAGCACCAATATACAATGAGTTGTTTATTATTCTGGTTAATTCGGCTTGGTATAAGCAAGTCCTCAAGAACACACAGAAGCAGTTTATTAAGTATTGCTACAGGCGGAGTCAGAATAAAGAGCAGGCGAACCCCATTATACGTGCTGTTTTATTTTTAGTGGTTAATAATCCTAGGTCCACTGTTTCTGAGGAGCCAATGGCCACCGAAAATGACTTGGAAATCTCTTAAGCCCATATGAGAAATCTTCATTTTTCCACTGTAAACTATGAAGAATTCTATAGTGGTTGCATCACGGTTAATGTATTCTGCGAATTCCCGTGTCTTAGATAGCTGGAAACTGCCAGCTTTGAACTTCATATAGTAACTAAATTGGCGATTGAGTTCCTTTTGTATATTTTCACAGGCCTAACACAATAATCCTTTTCCCCATCAAAATTCTGCCTTTCAATCCCTTCTATAGCCGGGGACCTACGTTAAACCTCATTGATAAAATACCACTTATCTATGGAGCTTGGAGATGACTGTTGTTGAACCGATAAATCGGGGACCAAATCCTGAGAAATATGAGTTACATAGCCAGGTGACCCTCCCATGGTTGTATTCACGCTACAACATTAGCTTCTATCCGCAGTACGCCTTATTTTCTGGCAATACTTACACGGCAATTTGATGTTCTTGAGTCGATATAAGGTAACGCCAGGCATCAGCGCATTTCTCGATGACTCGTTTAGCATATCTGACCAAATTCAGTATCAAAGGGGAACTCGGAATCATAAAAGGGGCACAGACGCCTTATTCTTGCACTCTCCATTAAAAGAGAATTTGTTTGCGGGCTTCCCATCCGGCACCTTGTAAATACGAAACCACTCTTTTGTCGCTTGGAGAAGCCCAGGCATGTGAAGCTCGATGTCTTCGATGTCATTGAGCTCAGGTGCTAGAGGGTCTTTGATATCAATGGCAATAATCTTCCAGTCGGTATCCTCGCCATCTAGAAGAGCCAGAATGCCAAGAACCTTCACCTGCTTGATCTCTCCTGGATACCCAACTCTTTCTCCAATCTCGCAAACATCCAGCGGGTCATTGTCGCCTTTCGCTTTAGTGTCAGGGTGGATGAAGTTGGGATCTTCCCATGTCTTACCCGGCGAGGTTGACGTCAGTGATATGTACAATATATTACAGGAAAATAAACTAACCCTAGGCAACGCTCCATAGTTCCAAATGTATCCTTTGTATGGGAAGCAGTTTCGGACATATCGAGGTTTGTTTTCTAGAGTGTCTTGCTTGATGGGATTCAAAATCTCGTCTTTGGTGATCTAAATGCTCAAAACAGTATTAGAAGAACAGAGACTTCATATTGTCAATACGATATTCACCTAGCTTCTTCCCAAAACCCATTTGTCAAGTCCAAATAATGGCCATGAACAGCAACTTGTATTCCGGGTAACTCACCTCAAGCTTGTTATTTGTCCAGCGAGGAATCTCAACCACCATATTGAGTATAGTGTCTTCGGCATCATAATACAATGGTATATCATGGAAAGGTGAAATAGAAGTACCGTTTCGTGTGACAAAGATACGATATTCTAATGTATTTGGGACGCCAATCTCTAAAGTACCGTAGTGACAAGACATAATTGACATGGTAGGGTGCAGAATTAATTATGAAGTGTAAGTGAAAATCGCACAAAAGAGGCACCTGATTTGAGTTTTCAATAAAAAAAAGGAAAGGAGATGGACCAAAAATATATTCAAGGCGTGAAATGTCTAAGAATTCATTGACACTATAACTGCAGTCGTTCATCGTTACATCATGACTTGTTTGGTAACAGATTCTGTATCGAAAATCAGAATGACGACATCCGATCAAGAGAACTCACGATTAACATCGAATTAAAATTACTATGTCTTATTCCTTGCCTGTGGAAGAAGTCTTAGGTTGGCACCCGATATTTCCATCAGCTCTAAGGCCCGATCATCGGCGACGTAGGAAGCCGAACCTAATTGGACTAGTAATGCCGCCATTTCCGTAATCCTCTGGTCTTTAAAGCCACAGCCCTTACATCACTTCATAGGGCAGAAACCTCCTAGGCGCCCTCTAGAACTCGCCACTCGACGTGTTAGAAGAATGCGGACATGTTATGTCCGTGGTAGCCGATTTATCTCGTGCTATTAACGCTAGTATTCGTAACATGAGATTGTGATTGAACAAAAAAAGCAGCTAGGGTTGGCGAAAACCATCAGGGTCTTCATTTTCACTCCTATCCCATACCGTAAAGATTGATGATCTTCACTGTCGAGTGTTACTGGCCCAGCGATGTACATCCACTTATGCCTAAACTAGGGCGTATAGTCGTTTGACTACCTTTGATATTGATCTGTAAAAGCACCATAAGATGCAGTCGAATATTACTTCTAGTAAACTCGACCTATGGAATAGCTGTGTAACTCATTCACCATACATCCGACATGGTCCACTTTATACCTCCACTTGACTGACCTCGGCTTGACAGTTGTTCAGTATTGTCGGAAATATCGGTACACTGAGCTGAGAGCTATAATTGTTCCGCGTTCCCAGTATCTATTGTAGAGGCTACTTAGACTCGAATAATACGCGATTGTAAAACAGGGAACGGAAGTAAAGCAGTAAGAAGCATTGAGGACATTGCCTCCGACGTTGGACAAATTCAGATAGTTGAAGCTGCAGTCATGATGGCGTAACATGGGCTAAGTGATGTCACATATGGGGATGATCTCTTTGTTCACTTCGAACCAAGATATAAGATGAAGCAAATATGCTAGCATAGCAATAGCAATCGGAATGGACACAGCGCTGGCTGCTACTTGAGAAAGCAATTGTGAACTGTACAGAACACGGTATTCCCACAAACCATGGCATCATCAGAGAAGCCTACTCTGAAAAAGAGAATTGGAGTGATGGGAGAGTACATCGCGCTTCGTGAGGATTATCGCGGTCGCCTGCCCTATTACCTATCCCGCTTTACCGGATACAAGCCGCCAGATGCCCAGCCGCCATATGAGCCTTTAGGTGTTCCACCATTTTCTTGGCTGAAATACATTCCGCTTGAGTTGGAGATCTGGGCTTTTACCTGGATTGGCTCATTCGGAGGTATTCTCCTCATTGAAGCAATCATGTCGGCAAATACAGCTTTTTCAGAAGTTTACCACGCACCCATCATCATCACCTCGTTTGGCGCCTCGGCGGTACTGTTATTTTCCGCTATCGAATCACCTCTTGCGCAGCCTCGAAACTTTATCCTTGGCCATTTCGTATCCGCCCTCGTTGGCACATGCATTACCAGACTCTTCGTCCTCAATCCAAACTATCACCCTTTCCTCGATGAGGGTGGTTTCCACGCCAATGTCTTTGTGAATGGCGGTTTATCAATGGCAACATCTGCTCTTGCGCAAGTTCTAATTGGAGCTGTGCATCCACCGTAAGTTAACATTTCTTCGCAAGCATGTGTGAGTATTATTAGGCATTTAAATAACCACTTTGACAAGCGCCGGCGCAACTGGACTCAATGCTGCCGTTCAATCACAAGTTGTTACTCTCTCTTGGCGTTATCTGCCGGTTATACTTGCCTCGTCGCTAATCATGCTGGGCTGGGCTCTGATAATAAACAACGTTGGTCGTCGGCGTTATCCTGTTTACTGGTGGAAGCCAGGGAAAGTGTTTGTTTCAGCAACAAAAGAACAGCAGATTATGGAGCACGCGCGTGAAGCCAGGGATGTTGAGATGGCACTTAGGGTAGAGGAAGGAGAGAATGTGGACGACGAAGAAGGAGGAAGCGAAGTTAGCAGACACGAGCCATGAGCCCGAAGGGAACGCTGAGAAGTGAGAACAGAGGGTCCGGAATTGGAGGGTGTGATGAGTAAGAGGGGTAGAAAGTGAATTATCTACGAGTGATCAATGTCACATTGATCAAATGTCCAAAATTAATGTCTAAGGAAAGTAATCCATAGCAGATTTGGTGTAAAAAACATCCGATTCTCAGGTAATCTTGTGTTTGGCAAAACAGAGTGTGGGCTAGATTTCTTCACATGTCCGTGGCTTGTTTTCGCAAAGCTTGCTGCTGTATAATACCTTAATAAATCATGTATGATTACACTTGTGAAGGCATATCATTGGATGTCTCTCCAGGATTTTACTAACAACTATCTCAATGAAAGTTCATACTTGAGAGCCCAAACAGTAACTACTCTAATATCACTGTACAAGACTTGTTCTGGATTACGGCAAACAGCAAAGATACTTTGTCGACTAATCACGTTGCTTATCTGCCTTTACACATACAATCAGCACAACAGTGGTAGCTCATGATAATATTTTTAATTACGCTGTACTCAGCCACAGCCTACAACGTAGGCAAAGCGCTTTTTGAAGACCAGCAACAAAGAAATGCCTATATCACGTAACCTAGCAATTGTATTGATAACTTCGTCATCTTATAAATATCCTCTCTAAAAAAGTAAAATACACGATTTGATGTTAAAATCTCTGCGTAAAGGCAGACATGTGCATATCAGAAGAGCGGTCAGTATACTCAATTGGAGAATATGTGTCCCTTGCAAATCGAGCTCCTAAACGAACTAAACATATTGCGGACCAACTATCTCAAAAAAATTCCGACACTCAAGCTTCGTGACGAATTAGGTAACCCAATAAAATGCATTTGTACTCTGAAACGGCAGATCTGGTCACATAACAATGCAAGTAGAAGGTAAACAGAGCCATGTTCTAAGTTTTTCTGAACATTTCGAGGCATTATCTTCTGCTGTTGTGATCTGGTCTTCGCGTGCATCTAGTGGCCCCGATTCGCGGTGCTCTTGCTCAAATGCTTCCTCTGCCCTTCTATATTCTTCCAATGTCCTATGACGATACAGTGACGATTCGTTAGGATTTTCGACTGGTGATATAGGCGCTAATTCGCTAAGATGGGCCCAGCTGTCAGGAATGCTGTATCCTGCCTGGCCATGGCTGTGTCTGGTTGAGACTCGGCGTGTATGCGCGATGGATTGGTCGTTGAGAATACTGTCATCATCGGATATATGGTGTAGAGATTGCTCAGGGGGGACAGCATCAGGTATATGGCCACTGATGCTTTTGCGGGCCATGTGTAGAAGAGCTTGGCCTTTCGAATTATCCGTGAGGTACGCTTTGACACACTTGCTATTTGCCGCCAATATGAGGATCAGCCAAAAGACGACTATAATTGTAAGATCTTATGGACATCTGCATGGGACTAAGTATATACCACCTTGATAAGTTGAGGCATTAATGCCGCCCTTAGTCAAAGCGTAGCGTCTACACAGAGCAATACGCCAATATCTTTCTAGTGTGTCTGCATGACGGCATCGCAACTAAAAGAAAGTCTTGGGATCTTAGACGAACCCAGTGAGATGTCGGAAATACCGGGGATATTTTAAAAGCTAAGCCGTATCAAATAAATCACCGTGATATATTTACTTTACTTATGTCTATACATTTTCTCCTCCATAACAATAAACCCTTTCGCTATATACTAATAGCATCGCGTGTATAAATCGCCACACGGTATAAAGTAAAGATTGCAATCCAGACATCACCATTTGATACAATTTAATTATTATACTTTTTAAATAACTTGAATAATTAATTATTAATATAGTAATAAAATTAATCTTTATATTTAATTTATTAATTATATAATAAAATTAATCTTTATATTTAATTTATTAATTATATAATAAAATTACTTATTATATTTTACGGTATAATATCTGGCGCGTTTGCTTGCAGAACTTGAACATAAGTTTTCCTCAGCAAAGGCGCTATATTGGGATAGAAGCAATTGCTTACCGATTTAGCTTCTTGGTTTATTCACGCTTCGGCTATCTTTCATGTACTTGACGACGCCGTGCTCTGCGAGGAACATTCGACTCTCCGCTCTGTAAAACTAGGAATGGCCGCTTCAAGTACTATCGATACATAGTCAAAGTTTCTTCAGGTTCGTAGGAGGTGTCAATACATGTGGAGAGGTGATGGCATTGATAATCTATTTAACCCGGCCGCCTTCAGCTGAACGCTCAAATTAAAACCTGCTAAACCATCGTGAGACTGATTGACTAGCTCTTCTAATTGATATGTCCTGACTACATTTTAGGCACGTTTTCCTTTCCTCCATCAACGCAATGGCCGAAGCTGTTGGAACTACCGCAGTAGAATGTGTCGAGGTTGTTGCCTTTAGGTGCTAGGGTGACATATCCTGTCCACGTACCTAATTTTCCATTACAGAAATTAGAGGTCTTGTAGCGCAGCGTAAAAAAGAATACTTACCTCCGTGGGTTAATTTCAGGCAATGGACGCCGCACACGTGGTCATCGACGCTTCGCAAGTATTCGGCGATGGCGCCTTGAATGGTCTTCAATTCGGCTGAAGTATCGCAGTTCCTTCCAGTGGCATAAACCTTCCAACTCACTCCGTCGATAGAGCCAGAGTGAGCTTTACAGTCGTGCTTGTCGGAGTCACCTTTGACTAAACCGGCAATGCCGAGGGAAACCTGGGCTATGACAGCAGTGACAGCGACACATACGCCTTATTGCGTTGTTAGCAAAGTGTTCTATCTACGAACGAACTTGGGCGTGCGAGTGGTTACCTGCGCGAGCGCTGCTTGCAGTACATATTTTCACATGCTTTCGGGCTTGGAGATCATTCTCAAGATGTTCCGGACTCCAATTTTCGAACTGTTCGAGCTCGATCTCCGCAAGCGTCTGAGGGAGATTGGTTTCGAGTGTGGTAGGCAAGTCCTGCAAAGCAAATGGCGAGGCCAAGCCAAGCCCAACGGAAGCCAGGAGCAAAGTATGCGAGTACTGCATAGGTGGCAGATGCGATTGTATGCAATTTAGAAGCTGTAGGCATGATTCTGTTACAAAAAAAGGAACTACGAAGCCTTGGCTGGAGGCTTGTTATATATACATGTAAATACAGATTTTATTACGCCGCTCATTATATATATATTAGGTGCAAACACAGCCTCTACCCCACATTGATGGTGAAGGATTTGCGAATAACGTAATGGAAAGTAAATTAATCTTACGACTCTAGATAGATATTGGCGCCCAGTAGGCGCACGGGGCCGTACAACTGCACGGACCCTTAGTTAGCAAAGCCCGCTATAACAACAAAGATACACGCTGTAGATGAGAATAAATAGCATCTAATTTATTTGGCTATACACATCTATGATATTATTAGGTCTAAACTTACCGCTGCAGATGAGGATTCCGGTTGAGAGACCGCTCTAGTCGACAATCTAGTAACACCTTCACTCCCTACGGTCGTTCCGGCCAACACTGAAGGTAGCGTTTTAGTAAAGTAAGGTTGGTTGAAGTGAGTACGTCTCGCACAAAACAGTATACCAATTTCTACCAAAGTAACTACATGTTGATCAGAGTGGCTGTGTCTCATGCAGAGCGGCGCAACAATCCCTGAGCAGCGCAAAAACCCCTGTCTAAGTAACTGCATGTTGGTTAGAGTGACTACGTCTCGCACAAAACAGTATAACAATCCCTACCAAAGTAACTACATGCTGGTCAGAGTGGCTGTGTCTTATGCAGAGCGGCGCAACAATCCCTGTCAAAGCAACTGTATGTTGGTTGGAGTGGCTACGTCTGGCATAAAATAGTATAACGATTCCTGTGATTTATGGTTATATTTAACCGTCACTTTGGCAGGATAATGTCATGATTCCGCCCCTGGGATCAACTAAAGACCAGGGCTTCAACATTACTGTTCTGAGAAGTAGGTAAAGCTCACAAAATATCACAACTGTCGAATATCGTTCTCTCTCTGAGGTTACCGTATCTCTAAAGAGAAATACCACTCTCGTCAATTGAGTGACTAGTTCAAGTGATTGGCGAGAATAATATTTAGATTGGTCGCTGAAGTATGAAATTAAAGGCTGTCTGTTCAATGGGACTATCTGAATCATATACTCCTTCATCCTTCATCCTTCATCCTTCATCTTTGATCCTTCATCAAGTGCTGTCATCTTTCTGAGTTGTACTGCACGCCTCATGAATGCGCTGTGCAGCTCTCTATGTGTGCTGCACATCTCTCCTTAGTCTTGGCAGAGTTCTCTTCCTACTGAGTCATCCTGGTGCCTAATGTCATCCAAATGGGGTGCGCATGGACCTGGCCTAAACAATCGACTTTGCTTGTTGGTCGTCACATCGTTGCCTTTTCCTGGACATATATATTACGAAAGGACATCATACCATACCCCGCATTTGGAAAGCGTGATCCTCTCTCGAAATTTTCACACGTCCGCGCTTTCATTATTTGTATTAACTCGTTGGAGATATGACAGATAACTTGTCAGCAAGTACTCCTCGAACTCTCTCATTTATCAGTATGCTAACTATTCAATGATCCAAATATAGGATCCGATCATACCCCAAACCGTCGCAGACCGACAGCCTGTGGGCGACAATATGTCTCTGCGCGACATACAAAGATCGATGAAGAAGGATCCAGACGGACAGGGCATAAGTTCATTGGGCTACGATGGTGTGCTTCGCACTTTTGACAACGAACGGAATATTCTTGATGCAGTTGGCCTCAACCCAACCCAGATCAGAGAATATTACGATGGTCGACCGATGCCCGAGAGATTGCTCACTGCCGACGGCCGTAACATATCCCAGTGGGATATGTTCCACCCCGATGCGGAGAATATTCCCAGGAAGTTTACAGAAGAGGATAAAGCCAAAATTCGGGCATACAACGAGGATTTGGAAAGGCGCGGAGTTACATGCTGTGTTTCAGGTAAGTCAGCAGACGACGGTGAATCTGAGTACTAGATAGTTCCTTTTCGCTTTGTATCGCTGCGGAATGCTCATGGTTCTATGCCTCGTCTCGCTCTTTTCTCTGTTATCTTAAACTCAATATAGAAGAGTAAGATAGAATACTAATATTATTACTATATGTATAGCTATCCCTACAACTGTAATATATATTGAAGCTCTGCTAAAAACTTTATCACGGTACTTTCGGATGTAAGTTTCCGATTCCCTTCAAATTCGAGATCAAGGCTTCCTTCTCGTGGCGTGGCGTATATCTCAGGACGATTACGAGGAAGTAAGGGTCGTTCATAAAATGACACAGTGCTAGGTGACCCCAAGAATGAAAACTCAGTTTCTTCTTCCTGCTGGAAGGATGTTCGCCAGCCGAAATCCGTCACATTTTGTGGCCAGTCTGTACAGTTTCTTATGATCTCGACCATTCCTGCAGCTTCATGTGACGAATCTTCAATGAAATGGCTTTGTAGCTGCGAAGCAACTTCGGCGAGAGAGCTGTTTGTAGTTACACTCACTCGGATCGGGACCTCTGTCATGCAGGGGCCCACAACGTTTTGGAGATGACTTGGTAGCATTGAACGGCCGGTCACAAGGCGACCAAACACCACATCCTGTTGATTAAATTGACGAGAAAGGGCGATTGCGCACGCAGCATGGAATATCACCGCAGGCGTAAACCCTCCCATGCTCTGAGTGTTTAGCATTGGAATTGTTTTCTTGATTGTCAATCTGTCATCTGTAGCGTATGTGTCATTTGTTGAATCGCTGAAACTCCATGCTGGATATAATGATCCATGAAGCCTTGAAGCCCAGTAAGACTTGCTTTCTCTCTTCTTCTTCTCGTTGAAGGAAATGAAATGGGCAAAAGATGAAGATGGCAATAGCCGTTGCTGATTATACAGGGTCGACAAAGTTTGAAGAACCAATCCCCAGCTGAAGCCGTCAAATTGAGCATGGGAGATTCTGAATACAAGCTTATGCTTTCCTGAGGCGTGTTTGACGCAGATGAAACGGACGAATGAACGACCCAATTGTCGAGGTCTTTTGAGATCTTCCCCGCAGATTGAATCTATAAACAACGCCAAATCTTGGTTGTCTGCATCTACATGATCGTATGTTGGCTTGAAGTTTGATAATAAAACTTGCCAAAAACGACCATTAGCTCGGATGAAGACAGTGTGCAGAATGTCGAAATGATTCACTAGGTCAAAGCAAGCGCGCTCAAGCTTTGGGAAATCCACATCAGCAGGCAGATCAAAAATCCAATGAGGATATCTGTTCGGCGGATCCTGAAGTGCATCTAGTATGGAGCGTTCTTGAAAATCTGTTGCGGGAATCACGTCCCTGACAGTTTCGAGCTCAACATCTAGAGCAGGCTTTACAAATTCCTTCAGGAAGGCTTGCGTGTCATTAGACTCTAGTAAGGAGAATGGCGTTGCCAAATGGCAATATTCATCGGCATTGACTTCTTTGACCAACAATGCCAATTCAGACAAACGCGGTGACTTGAAAATGTCTGCAACAGTCAGCGATAAGTTTTGCTCCCGTGCCGCTGAGACTAGTCGCATAGCGGCAATTGACTCTCCGCCAATGCGGAGAAAGCTACTCTCAGAACCAATACTTTCAGCATTGATCTCAAGAACAGAAGACCATAAGAACTGAAGCCTTTTTTCCATCAGAGTGGATGGCATGGTTCGCGGTTTCCCATGAGATTGTAGTTCCACAAGCTGCTCTAGGGTTCGCCTACTTCCAAGTTCTCGTAGAGACCGCCGATCTGTTTTGTTTGTGGTTGTCATGGGAATCTCTTCTACAAGTATATATGCTCCAGGGACCATACTATACGGAATAAAGTCAGCAATTTCCCATACACTCATATTAGACAGTCAAATAATAATAATAATACTTACTATTGCGGAACACGATCCCATAGCTTCTCTTCCAACCCTTCCATGACTCGTCTAAGTTTTGACTGTACATCTTCCTTGAGTTGGATTGTATTTTCTTCAGAAAGGCTTAAGAAAACGGCGAGAATTGGGTTGGTGCTATTTTGTGGCATAATGATCTCCGCGGCGATGCCATCACACAAGCTGGGATCGCCCATACATGAGCGCACATGATGTTCTACTTCCGCCAGCTCAATCCGTTGACCTCGAAGTTTAATTAGACCGTCTTTCCGCCCCAAAAAGTCCATGGATCCATCCGAGTTGTAGCGCAAGAGATCGCCGGTCTTGTAAAGTGTACCGTGACGCCCTGGATGTCCCCCGGCGCCTAGCAGGAGCCACGTCGGATCCTGAATATAGGCTGCTTTCGTCTTGTTTGTATCGCCAAAATATCCTTTGCTAACGGTTGGCCCTTCAATCATGAGCTCTCCAACGGTGCCGATAGCGGCAAGGCGGTCTGGGCGACCTGGTTGTACGAGCCAAGTCCTTGCACCAAACGGATTTCCGACGTGATTGTTCCGTGTTTTGGAGTCCAGGTATGCAAAGGATAGTGCTTGAGCGCATTCGGCTGGCCCATAAATTCCTATAACAGTTTCCGCCTGAGTCCAGCGAGAGATCTCAGATGCCTGAATGGGCTCGCCGCCCATTGCCAAAGTCCTGATGCCAGGCATCGAGGATGGCTCCTGGGATCGGGCAACCGAAGGTGTAAAATACACATAATCACACTTCATCCTATTGAACGCGCCAGCGATGTCGTTTTTGCGCTCCCACTCTGATGGGATACATAGACAACCTCCACATATCAATGTCTGTAGGTGGTTGGACCAGGAAACATCAAAACTGTATGATACAAAGTCAAAGACACGGGTTCCTTCATGTATATGCAGGATATCCGTTTGGTGGGTAGCTGCTGATGCAAAGTTTTCATGTGTCGTCAATATACCTTTAGGCACGCCTGTGGATCCGCTTGTGAATACAACTACTCAGTGTACTAACGTCAGCATAATGACTTGTCAAATGAAGATAGAATCGAATGGGACGTACCGTATAATAGGTCCGAAGGGCTAATCTTGGGCAGCATGAAGTCCGTGGGAGCTTCTGGAATGCGGCTATGGTCAATACCGACCACAGCAGTATCGGAGAGGCGGCTTGCCAACGCTTCATTGTTAACAGAAGACAGAATCAGTTTAGGGTTTACCTGTTGGACAATTGATCTCAGTCTCGATTCTGGTTGAGTCGAGTCCATGGCGATGCATGTCCCTCCAGCCCGCATTGCGCCAAGAGCAGCAACAGGATACCACACTGATTTTTCGAAGCAGAGAGGAACTATACTTCCAGGCTGAACACCTAGAGCGACCAAGTGGGAAGCCAGACGATATGACAGATCATCTAGCTCAGCATATGTCAAGCTTCCATCCCAAGAACATACTGCCATTGCTTGGGGCTGTCTTTTCATTGTGTTCCCAATTATATCATGCACACACTCTTGGACTGCGGTGGGCACTGAGCCATTCCAATCCCAGAGTTCCTTAATGTCTTGTGGACTGAGTAGATCGATATCTTCTACCGCTTGAGTAGTCGAGTTGCAAATCTGGCGCAAAACGTGCTCAAACTGATTGGCGATGCGCTCCATTTGAGCCGAATCAATGATGTTGGAGTCGAAGCTAATTTCCAGCTCGAGATCGTTGGGCTTGGCCAACTGGCACATCATCATAACCGCATTTGGATTGAAGTCGTCAAGACCGTCCTGAGTAGAAACCACCTCAGGTTGATGCTGGAATGGACTACTGCCTCCATCCGCATATTCAGTTTGGCTTGGAGGCTGTACAACTAATAAGGTGTTGAATCGACTTGCACTCTCTGCATCTGTGTTGATTCGTCGAATATCGAGCAATTCGGTCTGCTCATAGGGAATCATTGCAATTGCTTGTGCTTGAACATTTTGTAGCAACCTATCCACGGTCGCTTTTGGGTCTATTTTGACTCTCACAGGGACGGCATTAATAAGAGGGGCGATCATGCGATCGAGGCCAACTAAAGGCGCTTGTCGTCCAGTGACCATTGCTCCAAAAATCACATCGTTCGAATCCGTGTAGCGAGCTGTGAGAATCGACCAAGCTGTTCTAATAACTGTGAGATGCCCAAATTAGTAAATGCAGCAACCAATGTCATGAGTACTGATCGTTCCGTCGTTGAGCACTTACTTGTTGAAGCCGTGGCGTCTGTGTTCTGCCAGTTAATCTCTTTTAGATGACGTCGAACAGTGCTGTCGGCTTTAGGTTGATGGTTTTGATGCGGCAGGGCTGGAAATGGGATCGCCTCCAACTCTGAAAATTGATTACTCCAGAATTTTCTTGCTTCATCCTGATCAAACTTCATGATGTGCTGGATGAACTGTTGAAAGGGAGCAATGAGACCCTCGCCTACATTACCGGCGTATACTCTTGTTACCTCTGCCAAAAGTAGATTCAATGAGTAACCATCGTAAATCGCATGATGCTGAGTGATGAGACAAAGCCGCCCTTGAACACTGGGGCCTTGGATAATTGCGAGTCGAGTAAGGCGTTTGTTCAACCCCATCGTTTCGCTTTGATCTTGCTCAAGATATGCCTCAACACTTCCATAGGTTTTCCAATCGATAGACTCCTTCATCTGCACTTGAACAAGGCCTTCCGATGGAACGTCGACTATTCTGTAGCGCAGAATAGGTGCTACAGCCTGACTCACTCTTTCCCAAGCATTCCGGAGACGCTCTATATCGACATCATCGCGTAGCCGCAAAGAAAATCTGGCTGTATATGAGTTTTCGGATTTTGCGGTCATTGAGAGAAGAGACTTTTGCACTCCGGTACAAGGAAATATGTCCTCGATCTGTAAAATGTCGACTCCACACTGTCTCGATATATATGCAAATGCTTGGTCTTTTGAGCCTGGATTTTTGAGCAACGAAAACGGTAAAATCACGTTATCGCTTGCCTCAGGGCTCTCTGATTCAAAGTATGTCATAAGCTTTGCCATTTCAGACAACCGCGCTGCCCCCAGGATGTTTTGCACTGTTAGATTGACTCCCTGACTATGAGCCACAGCGGTTAACCTCATAGCCGATATCGAATCTCCCCCAAGCCTCAAAAAACTACTGTTCTTTCCAATTTTGTCCGCTGGAACTTCTAGAACAGCCACCCACAGTTGTTGAAGATGAGATTCCGACTGGGTTAGCTGTGATTTGCCATCTGAGGAACTCCCTGGGCCGGCTAATTGTTCTAGGGTAATACAGCTCCCCAACTGGCGCAGATGTTTCCGATCCGTTTTACCACTCACCCCAAGGGGAATATTTTCCAGCGGTATAAAGGCTGTCGGGATCATGTAAGATGGAAGTCGTTGACGTAACTCGTACTCAACATCATCCATAACATCTCGTATGTTGATGTCATTAGTCTTTTGAAGCTGGAGAAATACAACTAGCGCTGGTCTTCCCGTAATCTTTGGAGTAATAATCTCTGCGACTGCTGTATGAACTTCCAGCCTTGTAAGCAAACAGCTTCGGACATGGTGCTCAACTTCAGAGAGCTCGATTCTTTGTCCTCGGAGCTTAACTTGCGTATCTTTTCTTCCAACGAATATGAATGTTCCGTCAATGGAATTGTATTTTACGAGATCTCCTGTTTTGTAAAGTCGACCTCTCCGTCCGGGTATAGAGCCGTCAGGACTACCATTTAATAGCCATTGTGGATTTTCAATGAATGATCGTTGTGTATTTTCTTTGTCTTCCAGATAGCCTTTGCCAACCAATGCTCCCTCCAAACACAGTTCTCCCACAGACTCGATTGGTAATAAGCGGTCACTGTTTTCAGGATCCACAACCCAAGCAGAGACACCTACGGGCTTGCCTATAGCTAGTCGCGATGGCATTATATTTGGCACGTTATAGTATAGTGTTCCCGCAGAGCATTCAGCTGGTCCATAAGATACAAAAGTGTTTGCATACGGCAACCACCGAGCAACGTCGTCCTTTGTAACCTCTTCGCCACCAAGATGAACATTGCGCAACGTCGGTGTTTGTGAAGAGTCTATTAGACGTGCCGTGGAAGGAGTGAGAAAGATGTCTGTGGCGCAAAACCTCCGAATGCTCTCCGTCAGATTGTTCTTTCTTTCTGCATCACTTGGGATACATAGAGTACCTCCGGCAGTGAGAACATGAAAGGCGCTCCAGTAAGATGCATCGAACGCATAGGATGAGAAATCGTACATTCGTGAGCGATTATGGAGCTTTAAAGCGCTTCGTTGATGTAATACCGCGCTGCTAAAGTTTCGGTGCTGCATGAGACAGCCTTTGGGCGTTCCTGTGCTTCCACTTGTAAAAATTGCGTACAATAGATCAGAAGGGTCAACAAATGGCATCTCTTTAGTAGCACGGCCTGCTTCCTTGGCCATAGAAGATTGAATAAAGTCTGAACTGTCGCTCACGACCAAGGTTCTTGTGCTCCAAGTAGAGCTCAGTGATTCTTGTAAGGCAGAGGTCAGAATCAACAATGGTTTGACTTGGTCGATGATTGACCTCAGCCGTAAGGTGGGCAGAGTGGGATCCAATAGAAGGGCAGCGGCTCCCGCTTTAATAACACCAAGAAACGCTATCATGGCAAATTTTGACTTTTCAGAACAAATTGGAATGATCATGTTCCGCTTAACACCGATTTGAACCAACTTATAGGCAACTGCGTTGGCTAAGCAATCCAAGAGCTTGTAGCTCAAGTCTCCATCCCAAGCAGAAATTGCTAAAGCATCAGGTTGTATTTGGGCAACCTCGTCAATAAGATGATGGACACATCGTTCAATGCTCTCCGGTTGATCAGAGTTCCATTTCCAAATCTCGTTGAGGTCCTGATCACTTGCCATAGTGATATTTTCAACAGATGAATCGTCTAGATCATGCGAGCAAAGATTTCTCAGCAATTGGTCAAAGGTTGTTGCCATTCTTTGGACCGCTTCATTCTCGATAACAGTCGAATCGAAGCAGAATTCCAATTTTAGTTCATTCTCAACTAAAGTAGAAATCAAGGAGAATGCATATGAGTTAAATCCATGATAACGACGAGATTCAACCTCAGAGTCGACCTGTGTAGATGCCGAATTAAAAAGATCATTTTCTTTCGTATTTTGCTCCTGCGGTTGGATGACTAAAAACGCTTGGAATTGACACGCTTGTTGCGCTTCATCGCTGATCAAGCGTATTGTCGATAGCCCCATTTGTTCGTATGGAATCATATCGGTCGCTTGATGCTGCATTGCATTGAGGAGTTTCGCGACAGTTATTTCTTTGGTGATTTTGGTTCTGATTGGCACAGTAGCAATGGTAGGGCCTACTAGCCTCTCAATACGTTCAACTGGAGCCTTGCGCCCATCTACCACTGTCCCAAATACAATATCCGTTGAATTGGAATACTGCGAGCATAGTAGTGCGAATGCGGAGCGTATCACTGTCGACGGAGTGATATTGTCCGTCCGCCAAGTGATGTCTCTAATAGACCGTTCTAAAATGGAATTCGTCTGTGATTGATATGTTGGGTATGGTAGGGCAGGGAATTGTACCCCCTCCAAATCCTTGAACTGAGCTTCCCAGAAGTTAATTTGAGCCTTCCTGTCTATGTTTCCCATATATTTGACGAATGACTGGAGATTAGAGTGCGTCAATGGTGTTTTGCCGTTGTAGAAATTTTCCAATATTTCGAATATTAATGGCGCGGTTAGGCCATCGTAGATGGAATGGTGCATGGTCAATACAAAATAGAACGAAGAGGAACATTCCTTCTCGTTGTCGCCTGAACGCGCTCGTTCTTGGCTAGGACTTTTCGAAACGAGCCCATATCGCATGAGGGGGGACCCAAGTCCCATATTTAGTTGTCTCTCCCTTGTGAGATACTCATTGATATCATCCGCCTCAATCCAATAGCTGTGTTCGCGGATAACGACTTGCAATAAGCCTTGCTCTGGAAGATCCACAATCCGTGTTCGCAAGATAGGCAACGTAGAGACTACCTTCTCCCACGCCCTTCTAAATCGCGCGATATTGACCGATGGTTTGATCTTCAAAATATTGCGACCAGTGTAATCGCCTTCACGTTTTATAGTCAGGGCTAATAGTCCCTCTTGCAATGGTGTGCAAGGGAATAAGTCTTCAACGTCATCATAGGCAATGTCGCACATGGATGCTGCCTGTTGACGTAGAAACTCTACTGGCTGCGTTGGATGAAGCAGCGTATATGGGCCGATGGAAGCTGCATCTTGCTCCTCGTCCATATGCCCAAGATGCTTTGCCATATCTAGCAATATAGGATGCTGGAAGATCTGAGCCACTGATAAACGTAGATTCTGCTGTCGGGCTAGTCCAACCAATCGCATCGCCTGTATAGAATCCCCAATTCTCAGAAAGCTATCGTTTGCCGATATCTCAGATGGGTCTATCCCAAGGACAAGAGACCACAGTTCTCTCAGTTTGATCTCGGTAGTAGTCGATGGTTCTAGCTTCTTTTCTTCAGATTCTTGACGTGGGGGGTTGAAGTCAGACCCAATTTCCAGTAATCGAGCTCGATCTCTCTTTCCTGTTTGCGTCGTCGGAATGGATGGAATGGGTATGTAGTAAGATGGAATGGCATATCGGGGTAGAAAAGTTCTAAGCTTTTCGTTTAATCCCGCCGTTAGACTTTCTACTGCATCTTGAGTAGCCAAGTTGACAAATGCAACAAGAGTAAGGTTGCCACTATGTTTAGGCACGACAGCATCTACCACCACTTGAACTTCGTCTCCACCCACAAGGCATTGCCGTATAGAATGCTCTACCTCTTGCGGGGCAACAAGCTGGCCTCGGATTTTGAGTTGAAAGTCCTTTCTACCCAAAAAGATTAAATCGCCGTTGGTATCATATCTAGCCAGATCGCCAGTACGATAAATGCGGCCTGGTCTACCGGATTTACCCACTCCTTGCCCCAATTCCAGGAACCTTGGATCTCTACAGAATGTAAGGTCTGTTTTCGTCTGATTTCCAAGGTAGCCTTCAGCGCACATGGGCCCTTCGAGTGCAATTTCACCAACAGCACCAAAAGGTACTAGCTTGTTGTAGTTTCTCGGATCAATGAGCCAGCAGAGGGTCGGATGCCTCGAACCAATCCGCGCAATAACACCGCTACGCCAGCTCTCGTTGTCAACAGCGCAGAAAGTCGCCACAGAACATTCAGCAGGTCCGTACCAATTGATGATCTTTTGACTTTTTCCCTTCCATCTATCGATGTCTTGCCGAGTGAGGTTCTCACCAGCGAATACGAGAGTCGATAGATTGGGCATATCTTCAGGGTGAAGAAGTTTGGCCGTCGAAGGGGTAACATTAACATGATTGACTCCCAAGTTGCTGATAGCGGCTGACAATCCATCCATTCTCTGGGCTTCTGATGGTATACACACGCAACCTAAACTGGCAAGCGCAGACATGACCTCGATAGTGCCAAGGTCGAAATCATATGAGGCAAACTGGAAGACTCGAGAAGATGAATCGATTGACAGGTATTCACTATGAGCTTTGGCATTTCCCGACAATGTTCTATGGTTCCAGAGGATTTGTTTTGGTTCTCCTGTGCTTCCAGATGAAACAAGAATAGCAGCCGGATCGCTCATTTCCAATATCGGTAATGACATACGTACATCTTGGTGGGGTGTCGTCAACAGTTGTTCGATCGTAAAACTCTTAGCATGTCGGGAAATCATCTCGATGAGAGACTCAGAGACCAATGCGATCTTTACATTGGCATTCTCAAAGACGGTGGCAATTCGACGCTCAGGAACGGCACTGGATTGCAGCAAACTAACTGCCCCAGCTTTAAAAACAGCAATTTGAGCGACAGGAGCCCATTTAGATTTTTCAAAACAAAGTGCAACAACTGAGCCCTTTACAGCTCCCAGCTGCATCAGTCTTTGGCAAATAGTAGTTGAAAGGTCTTCAACTTCTTGGTAGGAAAACTGTCCGTCCCAAGCATCTATAGCAATCTTATTTGGATGCGCTGTTGCAACTGCCGCGATGATATCGTGAATGCACGTATTCGTCGCCTCAGGAAGCTCTGCATTTCTACTCCAGAAAAATTCCAGGTCGTTGTTGCTAACTGTCTGTATTTCATCAAGTGTAGCTGCCGTCATATTTTCTGAGCATAATTGTCCAAGTATAGTCTCAAACTGATTCGCCATGCGACGCATTTGCTCTTTATCAATGATGTTGCTATCAAAACTCATTCGCAAACGCAGCCCATCAGATGCTAATTCGCAAATAATCATCAGAGCATACGTATTGAAAGGATCGGTGCCTTGTGTACTGAGATTTGCTGAGAAGCTTCGAGCTTTGAACAACAGGTTATCTTCATGCAGCCTCTTTCCTTCAGCTACGGGCTGCACCACAAGCAGAGTTTGTATTATGGAAGAATCCAAATGCTGGTATAAATTCTGGATATTCTGGAGTCCAAACTGCTCATAGGGTGTTGTTTCGATCATTTGGCGTTGCAATCGCTCAAGAAATTCTCCGACGGTCTCGCTCCAATTCAACGAAACCGCAACAGGTATTGTTGATATGGTTGGTCCAACACAGTTTTCTATGCCTTTGAGGTTTGCTTGACGTCCACTGACTGTCAGTCCAAACATCACATCACTTGATGACGTGTATTGAGCAGCCAGAATTGCCCAAGATGACCGTATTATTGTGGACGGCGTGGTTCCAGTACGTGGCCATTTCAGTGAAATTGAATGTTCAAGATTTTTATTTGCCTGCGGCTGATAGTCCGAACTTGGTAAAACCGGAAATTGTCGAGGTTCTAAATTTGCAAGCTGGTTTTGCCAAAAGTTATATGCGTCCTGATGGCTTACTTGGCTTAGGTGCTTGATGAAGTTTTGGAACGGTGTAACAGCCAATCCAGGTTTTCCAAAGTACTGCGACTCAATCTCATCTAGAATCATCTTCAATGAGTCACCATCATAAGTACAGTGATGGATTGTGAATATGAAATTGCGACCAATGATGGCGGCGCGGCAGAGTTCTGTCCCCAAACCCATCGGCTCCAGTTCATCATCCCGGACATATGCTTCCACATCTTGGCCAGATCGTAAAGGAGATGCCTTGAGAACTACCTGCACCAAGCCTTGACGAGGAATATCTATGATTCGTGTTCTCAAGATCGGTAGCTTTTCCACTGTAGCCAGCCACGCCTGTTGAAGTCGCTCAGCGTTGACTTCGGCTTGCAGCCCTAAAACACTGCGTGAAACGTATTGGCCGTGTTTCCTAGCTCCTAGAGCCAGTAAACCTTGCTGTAAGGATGTGCAAGGGTAAATGTCAATCACTTGAGATTCCGAAACTAAGCACAATCTAGCCGCAAATGAACGACCCTCGGCCTCGCTAATGCTGCTTCCGAGAAGTGAAAACGGACGCACTACCTCGAGAGCACTAGCATCGTGCTGGATCTTCAATGCCATTTTCTCAAGTTCAGGCGCTTCGAAAATATCTGCAACCGTCAATAAAAATCCTTGTTTACGTGCAGATGCTACCAGGCGCATGGCTGTAATGGAATCGCCTCCTAGGCGGAAAAAATTGTCGTTAGCATATATCGCATCAGCGTCAATGCCGATAACTTCGGACCAAATCTGGTGCAGTGTTGTCTCCATAGCACCAGAGGGCGTCCGTGTTTCTTTGCGCAAAGGCTGCATGGATGCCAGTTGTTCGTGGGTTAATGAGCTGCCGATAAGGCGCAGGCGCTTCCTATCAGTCTTTCCAGAGTGATTCATGGGGATTTTTTCGATAGAAATATAGACTTTTGGTACCATATATGATGGCAGATGGTTTGACAGGTCGAGTTCCAATTCTTCAGCCGGCAAGGCTCGCTTGACGAAACTTGCAACGCCTTCCTGATGAGCCTCGGTGCCCACGGGACTAATGAAGAGAGCCAAAGTATCGCTGCCGCTGCCCGATGGAGAAATGATTTCGGCTACACTTGCTACATCAAGTTTTCCAAGCAAGAAAGCTTGAGCATAGATTTCCACCTCGTTCAGGTCTATTCTCTGGCCTCTTATCTTTCTTTCTGAGTCCTGCTTTCGGTTGATAAAGAGAATAGTTCCGTCAACGTCGTACTTAACCAGATCGCCAGTTCGATAGAGTTGTTTACTCTGTGAAGTCGGTTCATAGGTACCGCGACGAAGCCAAGACGGAAAAAAGAAAGCTTTCTCGTTCAACGTCTGGCTATCTTTACCAGTGTAGCTCGCAAGAAGAGGCCCTTCGATGCACAGTTCCGCAATTGTACCAATCGCCGCTAGGACACCTGGATTTTTGGGCTCGACAAGCCAAGTCGCGCCAAATTTACTCGTGCCAATGATTCCATTCTTCCATGTATTTTTGTCAATTGAACATGAAGTTGCGACTGAAGCTTCAGCCGGCCCATACCAGTTATATACTTCATCGATCTGCTCTGTCCACCTAAACGCAGTCTTACGTTGCAGTTTTTCACCCGCAAACACGAGAGTTTTCAACGAGGGCAGTCCTGTGGGAACCAGAGTTTCGGATACAGAAGGCGTCAAACATAGCCAATTAGCCTTGGCATCATTGATAGCTCCAGTCAGTCGATTGGTCCTGTCTGACTCGGACGGTATGCACAAGCAACCTCCAACAGATAATGTTGCAAGTGTTTCCACTGTGCTAACGTCGAAGTCATATCCAGCAAACTGGAATACCCTGCTACTAGTTGTGATATTGAAAGAATCTCTAGCCGCCTGAATATTGCTCGATAGGGTTTTGTGGCTCCATAGAATAGCTTTGGGTATTCCTGTTGAGCCAGAGGTGAACAATATGAGAGCCGGGTCTGAGCAATGGGTCTCACGAGGTGGAAGTACTCGAAGCCATTCTTCGTCGCTAAACTGTACCAACTCGGAGATAGAAAAGGTTGGGATTAGATCTCGGAAAGGACATGCATCAGAAGAATTCGACACAATTGCAATTGTTGGTTGTAGGCTTTGGACTATAGCTTGCGCTCGTTTGTTCGATGTCGGTGAAGACATCGGTAGCACGACTGCACCAATTTTAAGAGCAGAGATCATGCTGACAGCCATCCAAGAAGATTTCTCGAAGCTTAATATGACAATTGATCCGGGACCAACTCCTTGTTGTTGCAGGCGGCACGCTAAGCGGTTTGAAGCATTTTCCAGCTCCCCGTAGCTAAATTCTCTATCCCATGACGAAAGAGCAATAGCATCTGCAGAGTTTACAGCTTGCTGGTCAATTAAATCGGTTATAAATCCCTCGGCTACCTCTGGCAGGGTTGCGTTCCAGTTGAATATTTGCTTGAGATCTCCTTCGCTGCTTGAGGCAATATGGCGCAATGGTGACCTTGTCATTTGTTCACCGCAGAGCTGTCTTACCAAGTGTTCCAACTGATGTGCAAAAAGTTGGGCTTGCTCCTGCCGAATCGCGCCTGAATCGAAGTTGATTTTCAAGTTTAATCCAGTATTCTCCAGCTGACAGATTATCAGCATTCCAAATGAGTTGTATATGCCCATGCTATCGTCCTGTCCGTCTTTGGACACAAGGCTGAACGTAGATGTATGCCGAGAATCACTTCTAGTATCTAATCCAAGCAACTGGGATGTCTCATGCACACTTCCATTAGTTTTAAGAAGTATATTGTTGCGCTCTGTATCATTTGTCCCTCGCTTGAATATGTCTTTCGGGTTATTAAGTTTGAGGGTTTTTGCATGAGAAAAGAGGCCACCATCTGTCTGACTTGTCCCTTGCGTAGCTGGCTGAATAACTAGGAGAGTTTGGAATTGGCTAGCCTCTTCGTTTTCTTCTTGAGCGCGCTGAATACGCCGGAGGCCAAACTGTTCGTGGACAGAGAGCTCTATGGCATGCTGCTGGACCTGTTGTAGAAGAGTTTCCACCGTAGAATCCCAATCAAATTTCGTTCGTATCGGAATTGTAGCAATTGTAGGACCAGCGATTCGAGATATTCCAGAGACAGGGGCCTGTCTGCCACTTACAGTGGCTCCATACTTGACGTCGTTCGAATTTGTGTATGAGGCAAGTAACAATGCAAGTGCTGAGTGTATTACTGACGATGGTGTAATACCGCTTCGTGGCCACTCCAAACCTGTGACTTCATGGCTTATGTCGAGTTTTTCATCTGACAGATAGCCAAGAGATGGGAAAATGGTGGCCTCGGAGTCAGCAAATTGAGACTTCCAGAACGTTGCTGCTTCTTGGCTGTCTGCTAACAAGGCATACTTGATAAATGGCTGGAAGGGTTCAAGGGGTTGCAATGTTCTTCCGTTCTGTCTGTAAGATGCCTCGAGGAAGTCCAAAATAAGTGTTGTGGACCATCCATCAAATATGGCGTGGTGCCTTTCCAGAATGAAATATGGGGAGTCACCTCGTATCACGCCTGCGCGACATAAAGGAGTCCCCAAACCCATGGGCTGTGCTAGCTCCAGAAAGCTGTTGATATGTTTAAACTGTTGCAGCTGCCGCACACGGCTGTCCGCAACAATAATCTGCACAAGGCCTTCCCCAGATAGATCGGCGATTCTTGTTCGAAGAATCGATGCGCTCGTGACGGTGGTTGTCCATGCAGCCTGTAACCGCTCAATATCAATATCTTTGGGTAGTTCAAAAACAGTTCTCGAAACGTAGTCCATCCTCAATTTCGGGGATTCGCCTTCAAGACGTGACGCGCCCTCGTTTCTGCTCGTCATTGCAAGCATTCCTTGCTGTAGTGGTGTGCAAGGATAAACATCTTCTATTTCGGCCACTTCAACACCACATAGGATTGCAGCCTCTTTGCAAATATCGGTCTTGTTCTTTGTCCCAGTCAGCATGGAAAACGGCATGATCTCATCAGCTTCGTGGCTGATTGCTTGCTTCTCAGTCATCCGAGCCAGGTCTCTCAGCGTTGAGCTCATAAAAAGGTCTGCAACAGTCAATGATAATCCGTACTCTCGAGCTTTCGCAACTACACGCATGGCGGCCACAGAGTCACCTCCAAGTCGAAGGAAGTTGTCTGTGGTGCTAATAAGGCCAGAGTCCAAGTCCAAGACCTCTGCCCATACCGTACTGAGCTGCTTCTCTTTGTCCGTAGCAGGCTCGCAATATTCTTTAATGGAAAGAATTGTTGATTGCAGCGCAATAATCTTCTTCCAGGACATAGTGCTTCCCATTTGTCGCAATGACTGGCGATCAACTTTTCCGGTAGAGGCGACAGGGATATCATCAATTGGGAGGTAGATGCTGGGGACCATGAAACCTGGTAACACATCTCGTAACCTGTCTCCAAGACCATCCAGTAATTTTTTGACGCGTTCAGTATCCATATCTTTTGTCGAGACAAACATAGCCAAAGAGAAGCCATCACTTCCAAAGGGCTGAATAATGTCGACAATAATTGGAAGAGAGTCGTCAAGGCAAGCACGTACGTGATGCTCAACATCACCAATTTCGACCCTTTGGCCTCGTATCTTCAACTGAGAGTTATCCTTCCGGCCAATAAATAACAGCCTGCCATCAGGCTTGTATTTTACAAGATCCCCAGTCTTATAAAGTCTACCCCGCCGGCCGGCTCTGTTACTACTTCCTGCGAGTAGCCATGGGGGATCGTTGACAAATGCAACGGCTGTCTTTTCAGGATCCGATAAGTAGCCCTGACCAACTAATGGACCCTCGAGGTACAGCTCCCCAACTGATCCTATAGTAGCAAGCCGGTCGGAGTTGTTAGGATCGACAAGCCAGGTAGAGAAACCAACTCCGGTACCGATATCTGGGCGACCCTCCTGGGATGGATTGATGGCGGAGAAGGCGCATTTGAAAGTGCATTCGGTAGGTCCATAGGTATTAAGCAGCCTCACGCGGCCAGCCCATTCGGTCACGTTTTCCCGATATGGCATTTCGCCACTTAGAAGCACCGTCTCAATAGTTGGCGGTATCGGATTTATTGTTCGCAGAACAGTCGGGGTTATGTTGATCAAGGTCGCCTTGAAAGCAGTTATGGCGGACGAGAGATCGTTCACCATGTCCGGCTCTGAAGCAATGCAGAGACAGCCACCTGCGCATAACGTATGCAAAAAGTTGCTCCACGCTACATCGAAGGAATAGGGAGCAAAGTCAAACACACGCGCTCCTCGGTGAAATCCAAGCTTCTTGCCTTGGTAGTGGACTGCACTTCTAACATTCGAGTGGCTAATACAGGCACCTTTGGGCTGCCCAGTCGTACCTCTATATAATCCCCATGTGTCAATAATACAATGCGACAAGCTAGAGATACACTTGAAGTGAGGGCCGTTGTAGCCTGCTTCATACAAGTACCAGGTCCAGGTTTTCCAAGGGAAATTAAAAAGGGAAGAAACGCCGAGAACCACTTACGACGTGAACGATATATACACAATATCGGATGGCGAGATGGAGGGTAATGAAGATGAATGAACTCTTGAGAGTTCCTGAACTTCCAGTAATGTGTCGTCAAGCTGAAGGACCGGCGCATCCATCAACAGAGCCGCCCTCGGAGCATATGTAGCTGAAGAAATGATCAATCTAGATTTTGTCTGGTGGACGATTGATCGCAATCTTGTATCAGGCTGAGTTCCATCAAGGGCTATCGCGCTACATCCTGCTTTGATCACACCAAGCATTGCGATACAAGTCCATCGTGACTTCGGACATAAGATCGGTATGTTCGACTTTGGTTCGATGCCAAACTCGAGAATACGATGGGCGACCTCGTCAGCCAGGTCGTTCAACTGAGAATAGGTGAAATCACCATCCCAGGCGCAAACTGCCAGGGCATCTGGCTGGCTCCGAGCTATTTCCTTGATAAGATCGTGAACGCAACCTTCCACTGGAGGCGGTATCAAAGCATTCCAAGTCCATATCTGATCAAGGTCTTGCTCTGACACAGAATCACTCTTAGAGTTGGGTGGGACGACTTGTTCATCTGCCATGACTGTGGCTGAGCTATCGAAGCCTTGTGTCTCGGACATGTTGGAAAGTACAATTATGATCAAATCTTGTAATTTGGCTTATGTTTTCCGTTGCTGCATACTGGAAGTGTTATGGACTGAGGTGGAGGTATAATAAGATGCCTCTACAATAATTGTATGCTATCAGCGGAGCTGTTCCCAGGCGAAAATAAGCATTCAAGTTTCAGCTTAACCATTTGTGTAGAAACAATCACGGCATATAGTGCGTTTTTCCTGCAAGCTTCTCCGAATATTAGTAAAAACAAGCTAAAGGCTGTGGAGGACAAGATAACATACGTAAATGTCATTGCTCAGACCGAGAGAGGTCCGTACCCTAGAGCTTAGTGACTCTTATATATATAGGATCCTAGGCTATAACGGATTGAGGAAATTACAAAAGATTGCAAAAATCGCCCTAAACCTACCTAGTTAAAGTCACCTATATTTAAAAGATAAAATTAGCTTTACAACCACTATAGCTCCTATAATGAAATAAACATATATATAAAAGTCATTTTTTAAAGTTTTCTTAAAATATTTTTTTTTAAAAAAAATTAGTGTTAGTTTGTTACTTCAATTTTACGTATAAAAGCTGTACGTTTCTTAGTAAAAAAAACTATGCTGATTTTTAGGGTGTTTTGGGGATTTTAGGATTAATAGAAGGTTTCCTTCCAGTTGGATTACGAGAGTGGATTCAACGGGTAGATTTCATCTTGACCGAACTTTCATGTACTCGTATTCTACAAACTACAGGGTAATATCTTACGCAAAAACGAGACATTGTGGACCTCACAAAACGCAACTACTGAGGACGCCTTTGGCTTATCCCGCACTCGCAACAGTACCAATGTTATCTCCCAAGGATGGATTTTAACCTGTTTACGGTGGCTAGTTCCTCGCCACGGTGTGATACCCCTTGGGGCAGTTCAAATCGGTTCCCCGTACCCTGGCATGTGTGGAGTTTCCAAAAGATCGTGGACCTACTCCGTAAGTACTAGCAAAGAATATGCAGTCTTAGTCTCGAGCCGTCCCGACACCCTGGCACGACTTAGGTCATTGTAACATTGCCTCCCTTGGAAGCCACAGCATGTTAAATACGACTTCTCACAACGAATAATTTGATTACTGTGGTCCGTAGTTTTTGAACAACAGGAAGAGCAAGGTATCTGATAGTCCTGCATTGTCGAACATCAAACCATGTTCGAGCGGCTTGATTTCTCCAATTTTTATAGCACCAATACCGCTGAGCGGGAGGGCTTTTGCCGTCAATTGGTGTCGAGTTTGAAGCAGTTTGGCTTTGCTAGATTGGCCAATATTGGCATTCCGCCATCAGATATCGACGGGGCCTTTGAGACAGTTGAGCAACCTCGTGTGCATCGAAATGCAAAGCGTACGCTAACCGCTCGCTATCTACATAGAGTCGAGAGTTTTTCCAGCTGCCTTTGGACCAGAAACTGAAATCTCCCCACCCTCCCACAGCAACCCCCCACCGAGGTTACAGTGCATTCGGCATTGAGAATGTCTCTGCCGTCTCAAACCACGGCACGTCTGTACCAAGGCCCCTGCTTAAGGATATGAAGGTTGCCGACCAGCACCAGACTTTCACAGATTCCACACGCTGATAACCAATTCGCCTGACTAGGAATCGTATGACATTGGATCACCACAAGATGCACTTTATGGCAACATATGGCCGCCATCCGGGGTGCACGACGCATTCCAGCCCACTTTCACATCATTCTTTTCAAGCTGCTACCGCGCTGAACTAGCCATCCTTGAAGCCGTTTCCGTTGGCCTAGGGCTCCCCAGGCAGACTCTGAGCCAACTGCATTCCGAGCAGTCAAACGAACTGCGCTTGACGCATTATCCTGCCGTACCACGTGGCGAATTCTCCCACTCGACTCGCATTGCAGCTCACACTGATTTCGGCACCATTACATTATTGTTCCAAGACGACGTTGGTGGATTGCGTAAGAATTATGTTCTAATTTGCTTCTCAGTTGGCGCAAATCTCCCCACTTTCCATGCGCTTTCTTTGCCCCAGCTAGCCTTTATGAGGAAGCTGCTAACGTTTTCCCTAGAAATGGAATTGCCGTCCGGAAGTGGTGAATTTGTTGATATCGAGAGTGGAGGCCGTTACGAGTGTATACTCAATGTGGGAGACTGTCTGCAGATGTGGACCGGATTATGCAGCGCTCGGCATCGCGTACACTTGCCTAGCTTGTTAGCGCAGGAAGATCAGACGGGACCAATGCAAGATACGGTAGACGAACGCTTTTCCATTGCGTATTTTGCGAAGCCCAATCGAGCGGCGAGTTTACGCCCATTGCTACACGACATAGCGAAAGCAAAAGACGTGTCATTCATGACAGCGGGAGAGTTTCAGCAGATGAGAATCTCAGGGACATACTAGCATTCTTCGTAGGATGGGATAAGATCTAATTACTAGAATGAATCCATCTTGAAAGAATTCATCGAAAATGGCCTCGGAATTTGGGTAGAGCAGTTCTCAAGCCACCCATTCCGGTTTCATAGGAGCGCATTGCCTCTGACGAGCATGGACCCCACGAAGCCAAGAATATAGCACGCCATGCCGATAACGAATGGCAGCCCGAGATACAACTTATTATCCCACCCAATGGCAATTGCAAAGGATCGGTTGAGTATAAACGCACCAGCGGCTGATCCTATACCATCACAAACCGCAATAATAGCATAAAGAACAGAGATATGCTCACGTTTAACTAGATCGGTTAGTATAGACTGTAGAGCTGGCCGTGTGCTGCAACCAAGTGTGAATACGAGAAGCCCTGCGAGATTACAGTTAGCTGGAGGCGAGTAAGTTGAGCGAGTAAAAGATCCCGACCTGAAATAAAGGCTCCCAATGATTGAGATAACGCCATAAGGATGCAGCCTGCGCTCATGAATAAAAAACCATACTGAGCAATGAATAGGTCCGCTTTTGCAGATACAATATGGAGCCTGACTTCGAAGACTTTCTTCAGGATTGGTAGAATGACGACGAGAAGGATCAAACTTTCGATTGCTTGAATGGATAACGCTCGACTAGCCTAGGCACCAGTGAGAAAATAGGACAACGGAAGGGGAAGGATGTGGATCTGTAACCGACCGATGCAAGGGATAGGCCAAATCTTTTAGGAATATACTGAAGCATTAGTTCGGTAACAGGGTTCACGAGCTTGGCCACAGGGACTGTAGCAAGTAGTGCAACAACATTACGGTCTTTCAAAAGTTCCGAAAGAACGTGACCGCTGCCTCGAATAGACCCAAGAACCTTTGCTGCTGATCCTCTTGCTGACTCGTACCCATCTCTTGGTAGTGGACCGGCAGGATGAGTTGCGCAGGGGCGGATGATAGATAGCGTGGCAAGGCATAAAAGGCCGACCGGAAAATTTATAATCATGGGCGTAAACAGAAGATTGTGGTCAAGTAGTTGCGCCGCTACCATGATTGATATGATTTCGGTCAGCAGTTGTGCAGCCATGAAAAAGAAGAAACACTGAGCTCTGGGGGTGCAGTTAGTGTTCCATAGCCCCGAATTGAATGTGAACGTGGGGGGACTTACCTGCTGGAATCCGGAGTACTTTTCGCTGCAATTGAGTATATGACTGATGAGAGAATCGGTGATCCGCCACCAATTATCCTGAATAGTGGCGCCAGCACGGCGCTCCATATGGGGAAAAACTGCCAGCAGTAGCAAACCACGATAATCCATGCGCAGGAGAGCAAATATCCTATAACGTTGATCCCAGCAACCAGACGCTCTCCAAGGCGGTCAACAAGTAGGCCGTACGGGAGTGTAAAGACTAGGCCGACAATGGCTTCCAAAGCTGCCAAGTAGCCACGTAGGTGTGCGAGCCGCTGCTGAATGCTTGGTAGCTTGCAGAGATGCTCTGGAATGTTGCGATAATATTCTCCAGATTGGGGATCGCTTTGGAGAAAATGCTCACGACAGATGCCAAGTTCGACAAGACGGACTGTTGATATATATCTCAAGATGTCGGCGAATGCATATAGGACGAGAAAAGTTGCTGCCAAAATGGCATTTTGAATAGCCACTTTGCTCCATTTGAAGATGTCTGCTTTCTGTTGTTCTCTCCTCTCTGTATCTTCATTAGACGCCTGTAGGAGAGGTGAAGACTCTAGGCCATCATCTGGTACGGGCATCGTTAAGCGTTATCTGGAAGTTCCATCACCTAGAATATCACTTGTTTTCCCTTTTCTTTCTTGTGTTGGTGATCCGAGCTTGGTTTACGGAACCCTGCCGTTCTTCTTCTCCATGTGGAGATCCGTCTTTATAGTTGGCCGATAAATACGGAGTACAAAATAAGACAACTCACGCTACCCCAAGATTTCGTATACGAGTACTACGGGGCTATTACTCAGAACAAAACCACAGATAGATTAGGGAGGTGGATATCGAACGGTCTTTTATCTCGAGCAATGGAGGAACCTTTGTTAAAGCCCGGGAGCTGCGGAGACGATGTGTGCAAGCGTAGCTTTAGATCATCGATTCCATACCCTTCTCTTTACCCCTGTAGTAAAACACTTACATGGTTGCCATTTAGAACGACCCCATTGACGGTAGGATTCTGGCCAAACCAAGGCTATTACGCAATTAAATAAGCAAGTTATTAGCTGGTACATAATGGAAAATGGAAATTAGGACTTTTTTTTAGTGTATCTCTCTTTTGTTGAAGTAAAGATGAGGAAGCTGCAATACGCAACATCAGTGGCATTGAGTATATCACGCACAGCTATAAGCACCAAAAAGTGGGTATTCATTTACAAATCATTTGTCTTGATATCAAGTCAGCACACATTACTGAATATTACCATTGAGATTATCTTGAAGATTCTTAATATTACTTTGTTCAACTATTTTGCGCCTAATACATCCAAATAGTCTCCGGATGAGACTTCAACACGGCCCAATTTGGAAGCTATGGAACCTGGAAAGTCAACGCCTGATCAACTCACATTCATAGGAGGCGGATGTCTTGCACAGGCCCTCATAAGTGGCATTTATTCGACAAATAGTAGCTGGAGAGATGGGTGCAAAATCTCAGTTACAGCTCGCCGACAGGAGCAGATTGACGAACTGAAAGCGAAGTTTCCCCTTGCTAATGTTACGCATAATAATCTGGACTCGACCATTTGGAGTACGGTCACCTCACAACAATCCGACTCTCATGTTGTTCTTATTTGTACTCTTCCAATAGATGTGCCAAAGGTCTGCCTAGAGTTGGCTGGAATCATTAAATCTCTAGATGTAACATCACGGCCAACTGTGGTCACAATGTGTCCTGGAATTTCAGTAGCCCAGCTCCAGAGCTGGCTTCCCGAAGAAACTCCAATTGTAAGATCAATGCCTAATACTCCTGTTATGTGTCGTCAAGGAGCTACGGCTTTATTTCCAAGCGACAGAGCACTCTCACGGATAGAGCTTGTCGCCGCCGTTTTTCGCGAGGTATCACCAGCAATCAGCGTCCTTCCTCAGGAATCCCTACTCGATGTAGTTGCAGCAATATCCGGGTATGTTGCATAACCTTTTCATTCTATTGCTTTATGGATAGATGCAAAACATGCCAAATATGCAAAGGTCATGAAGTGCACAAATGGAACAGAAACGAGCCTACACGTTTTGCAAATAGCTATTCTATATATATTCTGTACTAACTCTTGTCAGTTCCGCCCCGGCACATTTTTATTATCTTATCGAGTCCATGATTGCTGCTGCAGAATCCCATGGTTTACCGACAGATATTGCCCGCAGTTTGATCGTGCAGTCTTGCGTGGGCTCCGGGTTGCTATCGCAGGAAACAGATAGGTCTATACATACATTACGAAAAGATGTTTGCGTTCCAGGGGGAAGCACGGAGAAGGCCATTAACTACCTCGCGGAAAACAGCTTTCCAAAAATTGTACAGGATGCTGTTGGAAAAAGTCTACGAGCAAATAGGGAAATGGGGCGTGTTGGTTAAAAATGTAGACAATACTGCTGGTTGTCTCTTGTTGTTTAAGAGTACGCAATGGTACACGTGCACACACCTGCTACTCATTAAGTACCTGATATATACCTTAACTTTATTTAAGCTAAGCCGCCTTAAAGCGCAGGCGTCAGAATAAGAGAACGTGCTTGAGTATTGTCCGTCTTGAGTCGGGCTGCAAGACATCATAATGGATTTAAACAACGTGTTAATTGACATACTTGTTAGGCGATTGACATATGGTATTATATTTGAGCCATGAAAATATTACAGCAAACGCTAAATAAGACACTCCTATGCTGAGTCTTCGATGCTTTGTAGATACACCAGCTCATGGTAACGACCCTTCTGTTTCATTAGCTGATGATGAGTTCCACTTTCTACAACACGGCCTTGATCGAATACGTAAATGACGTCGGCATTTTGAATCGTACTGAGACGATGAGCCACTGCGATGGTTGTGCGGCCCCGCATCGCAGTATCCAAAGCTGCTTGGACCACTCGCTCTGACTCCGAGTCAAGAGCCGAGGTTGCTTCATCAAGTAAAAGGATTTTTGGATTTCGAAGAAGCGCCCGGGCAATGGCAACACGTTGTTTCTGTCCACCGGATAACATGGCACCCTTGTTACCAACCAGTGTGTCCAAGCCCTCACTGTAATGCTAGTCAACAAAAGCAAAATTACGATTGGGAAAGAAGAGTGGCTGGGTCGCGGGGAATACGTACGGGAGCGAAAGAATAAAGTCATATATGTTGGCCATTTTACAAACCTTAATCACCTGCTCCTCCGTCACGCTCAAATCGTTGCTGCCGAGGAGAATATTGCTGCGAATGGTTCCTTGATAAAGCGTTGGCTCTTGACTCACGAGAGCAAGATGACTTCGATAAGAATTGACATTGAGCTGTGAAATATCCTTGCCGTCGACATATATACAACCCGAAAGTGCATCGTAGAAGCGCTCAAGCAGCGCAATCGTTGTACTCTTCCCACATCCACTGGCGCCGACCAAAGCCACAAACTGCCCAGGTTTGACCGTGAAGCTAAGACTAGAAAGCACGGGCTGTGTGGGACGTGTAGGATATCTGAAGTGCACGTTGCGAAATTCAATAGATCCTGCAACTTTATCGATGTTATTACCTTCCTTTGACCATACGTCAATCGAGGGTTTGCGGCTGAAGAGACTTTTCAGCTCAGCAGCTGCATTCTTGGCTTTTCCGATATCTGGAGCGTTGGAGAAGACTGAGCCTGCTGCTTGAGCACCATATATGACTTCGCTGAAGCAGACGAAAAATTGGAAAATGGTATACTCGTGCTTGCCGAGCAATGTGCCACCATACCAGAATCCCAAGGCCATGCAAAAAAAGGTAAGTGCTTGTGATAACGCATAAAAGACCGAGGACTTCAGCACGGAGAAAAAATGAGCTCGTGCTTGATCATCTAGCTGGGCTTTGTAGGTGGCGAAAACATCGTCTTCACGAGAGAGTGAAGCCACTGTGCGGATGGCCGAGGTTGCCTCACAAGCGTAGCTGGCGGACCTTTCGTAGGCCTTCTTGGACTGGGCTTGGAATCGAGCAAGAATCGAGACCCTGTAAAAGCCACAAAACAAGAGTACAGGCACGATGGAGATACATACTAAAGCCAGTTTCCATCCAATGGCCAAGGCAACAACCATTGATGCCGTCAGCGTCGTCGACACCATTAGAATAGTGCCTAGTACTACTCCACTGATACCTGACAGGTATTTGGTCTCGGTGGAGAGAAAGGATGTCAGAGCACCAGTAGTATGTTCGTCAAAAAAAGCAGTGTCTTGTCGTAGTATAACCCTGAAAGTTTTGCTCCTAGCGCGGCGAAGTAACTTTTCTGAGCTGATTCCAAAACAAACGCCTTGTATAGAAAAGAGGACAAATTGGGCAATACCGAGAATAAATAACATGAGAGACCAAAAATTGGCATCCCGCCTGAGTTTTTCGTAAAGGGGCGGTGGTAGTGCTAGTGTATTGATCGCCTTGGAATAGATGACTGCCTGAGAGGGCTGGCCGCAGCCAGCCAAAATTGCAAAGGCAAGGCCAACGATCATGAATATGAGCTCAGGCCGATTAAAAGACGCGGTGAACTTGATCAAACTCCACGGTAATAGATGATTTTCAGTCTCAGTCGTCTTTTTAGTCTGAGAGACGGTCGATTCATCAGCCAAATTTTGATGCCTGGGTGTTGCCATTGACTTTTCGTTGTCTGTCGTCATCTCGGATACTCCGCTTCGAGATGTTGGGACCCTGTAAATATTATCTATAGAAATACCAGATTGCGTAGCTTCTTCTTCTTCTTCCACAAACTCTTTTTTCTTGTGTTCTGCTTCTTTAAGGTTACCAGATTTCTGGGCTTCCACGAGGTTGAAATATTCGCCTTTTGCGCAGAGTAGATCTTCATGAGTCCCTTGTTCCGCAACCTTACCACCAACTACGACGACAATATTATCGGCCGTTTTAATGGTGGATAGTCGATGTGCAATTGTGATAGTAGTGCGCCCCTCGGCAGCTTTGTCAAGAGCAGCTTGTACGATTTCTTCAGATTTGGTGTCTAGCGCTGACGTGGCTTCATCCAGTAACAGAATCTTCGGATCACCAACGATTGCACGAGCAATAGCAATTCGCTGTTTTTGGCCACCTGACAGCAAGAAGCCTCGTTCCCCAACATTCGTGTTATACCCATCTGGCAGAGAAGTAATAAATTTATGTGCGTTGGCCATTTTCGCTGCTTCTTCAATCCGATTTTGTTTCGCTTCTTCAGGCTCGTTCTCAAATGGAGTGCCGGTCAGACCAAACTTTATATTTTCAAAAATTGTGCCAGAAAAAAGGACAGGCTCTTGTCCAACGAGCGAGATTTGGTTACGAAGCCACCGAAGGTTTAAGGACTGTATATTATGCCCATCCAGGAGGATCTCCCCGCCTACAGGATTGTAAAATCGTTCAACCAGCCCGATAGTAGTGCTCTTCCCAGAGCCAGAAGGTCCCACAAGTGCAGTTGTACGACCAGCTGGAATGAGTACACTTATGTCATCCATCACAAGGATATCAGGTCGAGAAGGATATCTGTGTTTTACGTTCCGTAGTTCAATGGTACCCTCAACATGTTGGAGCGTTTCTCCATCTTCAGCCGCCGGATCAAGAGGCGATTGGCGATCAATAGTGCCGTATATCTTGGCTGCGGCAGCCACAGCGCTATTGAAAGCTTGGCTGTTCGGAGCGACATTTCCTAGTGAGTAAGAACCGGTGAGAATAGCCATCAGGATGGTCAAGATCTGACCAACGTCAGCCTCCCCACTGACTAGAAAGCGCGATCCTTGCCAAAATCCAAGACCATAGTTCCAGAACATGATAGCGTAAAGAGAGCCTATCATGATCGCTTGGATGATCTGCATTTTGATACCGGATCTCTCAGCTGCTATTAAATGCGAATCATACTGCCGTGCGAGCCTATCTTGGGTTCCAAACGCGGTGGTCGTTCGGATAGAGCTTATGACTTCTTCGGCAACAGTGCTGCCGTTGGCAAGGCTTTGAAATGACAGCTTACTGAAATGAATAATGAAATGGGAACCTCCACTCATGATCAGTAGCAAGCATACAATTGTTGATGTACAGATGAGGGCCAGTTTCCAATATTTAACGTAGGCAATGATGAATGCAGTAATAAATGTGGCAATTGCTGTGAGAGTAAGGCCGATCTTTTGAGATATGCCATCTTGGATGAGATTGGTGTCGGCGGTTATGCGTGTGGTAATCTCACCAGCTCCAAGATTATCGAAATAGGCGATATTCTGACGAAGAATAGCTTTGAGATATTCTTGCCGAATTTTTTGAGTGATATGCTCCCCGGTGTATATAAAACCTACAGTCGAGACGTAGACTGTTGCGAATTCGGCAACGCCGATGTAGACAAAGTATAGAACATTCTTATTTAATTGCGCCTCAAAATCATGATATGCTATATCATTAAGAGATATACTCTGGAATGCTGATGTTAATTGCCCAAACAAAATCTGCGCAATTAATATCAGGTCAGTAAACACACACAAAGAGAGAGAGAGATGAAGGTCGGAATCACTTTAGTATTCTACATACAGATAATAGAGGAAGTATAGCACCAGCAGCAATAGCGCAAACAGCACTGATGGTGATAATGAGGCAATCCCAAACGTCTGCATAACGATAAAGCATTAAATACTTTACGCCGACATTGGGTGAGTCAAGCTGAGCCTTGATGATCTGCGCCTCATCTAATTTCAGGCCGGCAAGAGTTGATTCGTGATGAGGTGATTTCGACAGCGAGAGAGCGCCGTTATTGGTTTCTTCATTGCGATCGCGGCGCGATTTCAGAACCTCGCGTCCAGCGACCGGCGGATAGGTTGTATCAGCATCTGCGGCTTTTCCTGAAGACTCGCCATCCCGCTTGCCAGGTGGCCCATCCATGCTTAGTTTCAACTTAGCATCAGAATATAGGCAATTCTCACGCCCTGATCACTCTGCTGAACTTTAGTATGTCGTAGGGTACGGCAACTACATTCACATAGGCTTCATATAAAAAAAGATGGATCTACAATAAAGATAACAATAAGGGGACTGAAGCGCATATGTACATGTAGGCAACCAACTTGTATACTGCAGAAATGGGGGGTTCTAAATTCTAGCGGGCACCTTGGAACCCTGTTGGAACTTTTGGTATAGCTTAATGTCCCGCCACACCCTACTGAGGTGTCTCTATACCAAGTGATACGGGGCGAACCCAAATACCGCCTCACCTCGCAAAATTCGTCGATGGATCTCCCTAGAATGAAACCCTGTTTTCGCTAGGGTGAGTAATTGGCTAACTCCCACATTTCAGCATGTCACCATAAAAAGAATGATCCACCGACGAATTTTGCGAGGTTATGTGACTGATACCAAACGAAAATAAGTAGGTACATTGGTCAGACATATAAAACTTGTACTTGTATATCTGTTAACACAACCAAAGGTAGAAAAAAAACCTTGGACAATAAATCGGCAAAATTAATTACTGAATAATGGATTATAATTAATGTGTAAAATTACATAGAAGACAAGCATACCAACAAATCCAATCACTATATATGACACCGCTAAAAGCTACAAAACCTTGGAGTATTTTTACCCGAGGAGGAAGAGGGAGAGGAATGGGGGCATTCGCAGCTGGCAACCCGAAGTTACCGAGTGCCTTATTAGAGCGGATAATGGCTAGCGATTTCCTCCGCCAACATTCTTTAATAAGGCACAGTATCTGACCCCTGTTGATCGTAGATATCTGTCCGAAAGAGAACGGCAAATATGGGGAAAAACTTAGATTAATCCGAAGCTGCCTTGGCATTGTTACTGATATGAGGTGAGGTACTAGGTAGTTCGAAATTCGATCTCGCGCACATTTTACAGGGTAGCAGCTATCGTTACTGCGGACCTGGATCAAGCTCTCCGTACCTGTGAAAACCTATTGAGGTCTGGTACCATGCCACCCAAAGGCATGGTGCACTGTCTTTCCCGTGCGATCTATATCTCTGAACCTCGCTGCTAGTACTTACGCCGCCTTCCTCCCCATCTGCAACAATGAGAAGTCGCTTCTTACTCCCTATCAGGTATACTGCTGCCATATTCAGTTACTCATTTAAGTAAAGCGATATTTTGTGGTAAGGTGGCGCCCCATTTTTGGAAGCTAACTGTTCATCCCTTGGAGTGCGATAAGGTGCCACCTAAGTACCGTACCCACGTTTCTTCTATACTAAGGCGAGAATACTTTAACTTTGGACACTTTGGTTGGCTGTAGCTTTGAAGAGTACTTAGGTGGCACCTTATCGCAATCAAAGGGATGCGTCTTCGAGGTTGCAGCTTCAGGCTAACAAGAGGCTGTCGAGTATCGCCACTGTCAAGAATCCCAGACGGGTGAAGCTGACTGACAGATATCATGGTAGATGGCATTGATACTATGTAGCGATAGCTTACAAACTTCAGGACGAAGCCGACCTAATGATAGCGGGCGACACGCACAAGTGCAAGCGGTGCAGAGGATAATTTTTTTAGGATTATATAATGATGATGATAAGATCGCACGTCAATGGTCGTATGTCTCAGTAATGGGACACGCATATATATTAAATCGTCTCATCATGTTCAATCTATGAACTCCCTATCCTCTCTATTTCACCCTTCACCAGTAATGAAGATATTAGCACCCAAATTATACACTTCATCAATTATCCGCCGCGACTTCCTTCATCTTCTCGACGGCTTCGTCCGTAGTCCAGATGCCGTTAGTAGTGAAGCGGTAGTTGACCATAGCAGCAGAATAGCCATCACCCTCGTCATTGATACCGCCAGCGATGGCATCTCGAACCACGACTACTTCGAAGCCAGCCTCAACCAAATCACGGACGTGATTCTCCAGGCATAAGTTTCCGACAGGCCCGGCAACGATGAGCTTCTCAACTCGTCGCAGACGCAGTTGCTTAACTAGATCGTTTGACTGGCATGATAAGCCTTTGTGAGGAGATGTATTGATCATCTTGCCGTCCATGAGGTATTTCTTCAGTCGCTCCGGGTAGTCAGCGCCCGAGCCAACAAACCCATCTAGGCTGACGGGATCCTTGCGGACGACGAAGCCATTGGGAACTTGGACAAGATAGTCAGAAATGGCCTGGAGCGGAGCGACCCACTGCAGGTCAGTAGGATAGTAGTAGTGTGGTGAGTGTGCCACAAAGATATCGTTCTCTTGTGCGGTCTTAAGCAGTCTCTCAATATTGTCGTATACGTTGAGTTCTTTCAACTTGTCCGCGATAAGAGGGTAATAGCTGCCAAATGGTTCAAGGAATTCGTTCTGAAGGTCTGCAAACACGAGAGCTGTGCGCTTCTTCTCCAGTTGCATGTCCGGATTACGATGAGTAAATACAAACGACATCTTGCCGGCGATGTGTACGGGGTTGTATCGGGGTGCAGTTTGAGTTTAGAATGGATTCAGACAGGAATGTGTGAGCGAGGTTAGAGATTTGTGAACTTTTCATCAGTCTCAGGGCATGGCAGTTTTTATAGATGTCAGTTAGTGGGAGAGTATTACATATCACTTGCACATTATTTGCTTAGGCGGCGCTGCGGTGGCAGTTGAGGGCCGTGAGGTCATCTGGCGAGAAGAATAAGTGAACACCCACGCGGACCAGGGTCTATGGAGTTAGTCGTCAGACTTTTACATTTTAGGTGACATCATAAGCTCTATTAGTAACAGACAAATCATGTCGTTTGTTTGAAGTAAATACATTCTGGCATTGACGAAGCGCTGGAGAGCCGTAATTTTGGTTCCCTTTGGTGCAGTACTTCCGTCTGGATGCCCAGGACTAGCGTGCGGACCAGGATCACTTAGTGCGGCGGACCAGGATCAACTGATTACATAGTTAGGTAGAGCTAAAGTCAAGCCCACTCCTCCAGCCGCCCGACATTCGAGACTTTTGCAGCTTCGCCAACGCCGAAGAACTCGGCTCTAAACAAACTGATGTCATTTCATGTCGCTGATAAAGCGCAAAAGTTGACTTAGAGCTTACTGGCGCAGCATGAAGTTGATTGCAAAGCAACAGCTGCTCGTCCTCAGTCGATAGTTCTGCTAAGCCAAAGCTAATCAGTAAGTATATAAACTAACGAGGCAGACCACTATTTGCATCAGTCAATTCCAACTCCAGCTTTCACTATTTAATCACATCTATATATTCATTACGTGCTTTGACTGTCTCGACAACATCTATCACCAACAACCTACCTCATCACCAATATGGCAGCGGGACGCAAGATTGCAATTGTCGGCGCCGGTGGCAACTTGGGCAAGCCGACTCTCAAAGCTTTACTGTCAAAGGGTGTTCACGCCATCACTGCAGTTCAACGGGCAGAGTCTACGGCTGAATTCCCACCTGAAGTGATCGTCAAGAAGGGGTCCTTTACAGACGAGTCGTTCCTCGTGGAGACTCTCAGGGGTCAAGATGTTCTCATCATCATTGTCCCCATTCCTAACATGGATCTTGGCGACCTCTTTATCAAGGCCGCCATAGAGGCTGGTGTCCCCTATATCCTGCCGACCGAGTTTGGCGTTGATTCGCCCAAAATTGTTGGCGAGCACTCCATGATGGGACCAAAGGTCACAAGGCGCAACTTGATTGAGAAATCAGGGACGAGCAGCTGGATTGCTGTCATTTCGAACTTTTGGCTTGATCTGAACATCCAGATCGGGTTATGGGGATTTGATGTGAAGGGTCGAAAGGCAGACCTTTTTCGTGGAGCGGATGCCAAGATCTCGACAACAACGCTTGCACGGACTGGCGAGGGCGTTGCTGCTCTTCTCAGCCTGCCAGAGGCCGAGTTGGAACAGTACAAGAACATGTCCTTTTACATTTCCTCTTTCGAGCTCTCACAGAAGGAGATTTTTGGCGCTATTAAGAATGCCACGGGGACAACGGATGCAGACTGGAACATCACGGAGAAGGATGCGACAGAGATTATTCGAGAATGTGATCCCAAGATCAAGGCTGGTGATGGTTTTGCGGAGTGGACTAGACTGTTTGTTATGTTCTTCCAGGGTATGGATGGCTCAAACTATGAAGACAAAGCTGTAGATCTAAGTAAATACGGGGTGCCGGCTGAGAACCTGGGCGAAGTGGTGTACCGAGCTGTTGCTGGCTTATAGACATCATTTTTGTATTTATTTTTCTCTTCTTTTTTTCCGATAATTTATTGTTAAGCATGAGAACTGTTGCATCTTGCTGAAGTATATTGGCGACGTTTTTCCGCTAACATGGCTGTGTGCATGTATCAGGCTCTCATTCCATTCTCAATCAAAGCATGCGGAAAATCATATCCATTATTTGAACCAAGTAGATTGCCGAAGCTGGAAAAGTTAGTAGATAGATTGGTGAAATGGCCTGGGCCAATCTTAGTCCCAAGGTGAATGATGTTGATGTTTTCTGATACGCTTTGGGCTCGTAGATCAAGAATTAATGGAAGAAGTGCATTATCGTTGGAGTTTCCATGTGAAAGTTAGTGGAGGATTTTGCAACAAAGCGCCGCATCTCAAAATGGACCTCAAGGTGTTCGGTGAGCAGCTTGCTGTGCCGTATTGGTGTCAGCCATAAGCGATGACGGTGACTATCTCCGAAGCACCGCTATACCTCAGTATGTCAAACCATTGATGTTCTTGATTCTGCATAACCCGAACTTAATCTTGAGCGCCATATCAATCCATCGATGGTGGTATTCATCGACGACTCATGACGCGAGATTTCTGGCTGCTTTCCTCCGCGATAAAGTCTCTTGGGTTACGGTACTTGCCGTGATGAAGAAAGCTGCTAAAACGTTATATCTCGGATCATATTACATATGAAAGATTCCCAAACCCAATACCTACCATTTTGAACGCACTTTCAGAGTCCTCGATGGATACTAGTCTCGATTCGAAAATTGCCTTCAGTATCTTCATTATGTAATTCGATAGGCGACAGGTGTGTGTAGAAACACTTTACATGACAAATCCCAAATCAGTGTATTGAGCGATGATTACATTTTCTCAAAGTTCCAAGGCAGAGAAACCCATTGGGCAGGCAATCTGATGAGTAGAGAAGGCGAACTAGTATTTCTAGCATGCAAGAGAATAACGAACACGGGGCTATACGACGAATATCAATCTACATATGTTACATCCGCTTTGCTGGATAGGCAGGGGCCTTGTTATACAAACATCTCTAAGGCAAAAGGTTACAGCGTTTAGATATGCAGGCACGCATGTTGTGCGCTATCACAAGAGTCTTCGGTCATATGCATGTTGAAACTGTTTCGTAACTAGAGCAACTTAGATCACAAATATAGTCTTTTATCGTAAATTCCTAAACAGGAAGGTTAATGAGTCTGGTAATAAGCTACAGTGAATGATTACGGCCAAATATGGAAGGAGGCTATCAAGAACCTTTACTTTTGGGGCCCCGATTCACAGCGCAATCAACGAGTAGTAGAATATATCTTGGCTCATGGTATATTACTATTTACCCTTGTTCATTGGGAAAAAACCTTTAACCTGATGTTTTAATAAGGAATTTCAAGTTACAAATACAGATCTTACTTAATAGTAAAATTATATGGTTTGAGATATTCGCATATTACGCAGATTCTACCCGGAGATTCAGTACTCGGCATAAGACGGGGATTAAAGTGGTACGCTATATATTCCACGAAAAATACCACGAATGCAAAATGAAAATTGCAGGCATATCAATCCTGAGCTATTATGCTAAACAGTAGATGTTATTTTACGAAGGAATTCTTATTAACTATTAAATAACCACACCATCCTAGTAACTTCTGAAAATGGCAGGACGAGCAGTTTTAATTCATCTACCCACTTCATAGTATCTCCTATGTTTTAGACAGCGGCGTCAGCCTCGTTTGCAGTCTGTCGTAGCTAAACGATTGGGGAATTACTATTCTGGGTATATCATTGGTTTGATCACTGGTTATCGCTTTCACTAATGGAAAATATGTGAAAGACTAGAGCTCTACAATACTATAAATATCATGCCACCCGCTCTCCGAAAAAGTCAATCTCAATAACACAACAAAAGTTTACTTCCTCCTTATATTTTCTCTCAACAATGCATCTTGTTTCTCTTCTCTCCTACGCCACCATCCTTGGTGCTGTTGTGGCCGCTCCAGCAGGTAGCATAGGTCTTACCGCGACCACTCCTGTAAAGCGAGCCGACTCGATTCATATCGTGTATTGCACCCCACTGCCGGGTGAAGGGTCAAACTCAATCCCACCTTTTTCGGCAGCTGTGGTATATATTGCTTTTCCCTGTGTCTTGAACTGCCAAGTTTTTGTTGGAGTGCTGACTGCCTTTGCTCTTTCTGTAGTATTGTCCGAATGATAACGCCTGTCAGCTGCCTACTAGCAATAACGTATGCAAAATCGACCCTTCGCAATTAGGTGTGGGCGGTCCATTTAGTTGCAAATTCCCAAGCGGGGTCACCTTTACATGGGAAATCAGCTACGAGGCTTATACGGCGCCGCTATATTCTCAAGTCGCGTAAGTTTTTGATCCATTGATGCTCTATGCTCAGATCGGAGTTCTCCTCCTTCTCCTCCCTAAAAGCAAAAGAGATATTAGACTACTGGCCAGAAGGAATCAGCGAACTAATACTTATACAGAGGCGGATCTAATGGCTTTCAATCATTCACTGGATATAAGGACGACGGGCATGCATTTTGCAGCATCGGCTCCTATAGCTGCGCGACGGATTACTATTTTAACTGAAAGACTACAGCAGAATGTATCTTATACATGAATGCTTAACATGCTTACTACAAGTATATATGTATATATCTACAATTTCTCTTTCTCTATCTCTTTCTCCGCCCCTATCTCTCAAAAAGGCCTACGTCGTAATGACTACTTATTAAGAGCTGAGAATAAGCTGATAGATTATAATGCTGGAGAATTTTGTGACGAGTCGATAAATTGATCACTGTTACTTCAAATTAAACACAAGTCTCTAAGACTGCCAAGATGCAGCTTGGAAGTTGCCTCGCACTTTTGTTTGTACAGTCAGTACTAATTTGTATAGGCAGGAGGGAAGAAATGGGGAGATTGCTCTTAGATAATAACTACCCCGGCCGGTGATCCCTGTTTCTACAAAGAAGAGGGCGCGCTCTGATATATCTCGCATATAGTTGAGTGCCTGGAGCGTCCCCAAGCTATACTTGGAATATCTACCGAGCTTGGATTCTCATGGCATGAAAAGAGCATTGGATTCGTTACGGTCAGCTTGAGGTTCAGAGAGGTAACGAGCAATGTACAGACCTGCCACATATGCCCAGCACACCGCAATATCCCTCCCCATGGGAAAATCTTCGTCCACCAGCAACAGGTACAGAGCGGCAGAGTACGCTCGAGCTACACCGCTTTATTTGCATTGAACTCCAGATCCGCCGTAGGGTTGAATACAATCCGTAGCATTCGTTCAGCCAAGTGAGATAATTGGCTAACAATCAGAATTTGAAACAGTTGCATTTGCACTTTGGAAGCAACTAGGAGGTATAAACGTAATTGCTTTCTTCTGCATAACTTTACTCAAAATATAGCATACATCAACACTCATGGAAAATAACCCTTAATACTACCTAGGTGCCTAGTAGCCTGTTAGAAGCCCACTTTTTGTCTCTAACAGCTACCTAAGGATTAGTAGTTGACATCATGGCCTCGCTTATGGCTTCGGAAGTAATTTGTATCCGCAACTTACGCAACAAAATTGCTGCAGGTAAGCTTTTCCACAGATCTAACCTAGCCATGAACTGACGCCAACTACTGATTAATCAACCAATCCGTTCTCCTATAGAAAACGGATATTGGTTCACGCCAGTGATTTTACCTTCATCTTGAAGGATTTGGATGGTTTGGTTAATACCAAATTCATGCGTGGTAGCAAAGTCTCGAGACATAATAAGCCGAGGTACACGCTATATCAGGCAATCAATATTACTTACCAAATACCTGTTTAGAGGAACAAATCACACTACCCCAGCTGATAGATGTCTCATGGTCGCTTATGGGCAATGACTCGAGTCCTATCCAATAGCCATAGAATTCTCCAGGAGCATATTCTGATGCAAATAAAAGGGGAGCTTAGTTGAGGTCTGTGTTGGTAAATTTTTGGAGTAGAGCCAAGTGAGTGCTGAGCATACCGTTTGCTAGCTTGAAAAGCCACTTAAGAACTCCTGTAGGAAGCTTGGTATAACTGAGTAACTGACTGTAGCATGAGTATACCATATCATTGTGATTTATAAGAGTTATACCTTTTCTTCGGCGGTAAGAGTTCCAGCGCCCGGAAAGTCAAAAGTGGCGGTTCGCGTGGCACCAGGACTATTATCAACGCCGGTAGTGGTCGTAAATGTAGCGCCCAGAAAAGTCCCATTGAAAACTTCAAGCATTAGTCAAGGCAAGAAAGCATACAGAATCACGATTATTACTCACAGTCTCCAATGACCGAGCTGACATCATTTGCATTTGATCCAATTATACCATAGGTAATGCCATTGGATTTAATAAATCCATCTGGGCAGCTGTATGCATTGGGATCTGGCAGTTGGGCAGAAGCAAACCTACTCGCTAAGAGCAGAGAGATCAGCTCTGATGCGTTCAGCTTCATACCGAATGGGTTGTCGAGGGTAAAATAATAGAGGGGCCTTGGCGTTTACTATGAGAATTCCCTATTCCTTTAGAGCAAAACATATTCCAATTGGAACGAGACTGCAGCTTTTATGTCCAACCCCCCTGAATTCCTGAGGCCTGACTTGTAGCTGATTGATGTCAGGATATCGCACTGTGATTAGTAAAGTCATATCTCATTCCACTTTGATCCGTATCCCGCATCATCCCAGATCACACCGCCACCCCATCCCACATCTCTCCAATGACTAACCCACAATATTCTAAATGAGTGGATTCGATTTCTTTCTGGTATAGGTCCCGGTCCCCTCTCACAATCTCTTTGAAGCACATGAACGGCTCTTATGGTTCTACGATGAAAAGGTTTCAGTGCCAATATCCCAGCTGCAATCGCTCGTATCTCAGAAAAGAGCATCTCTCACGCCATCAGAGGGACCATACTAATCTCCGGCAGTTCATGTGCCATTTCTGTCACTCAAAGTTCAACCGCAGGTAATATACTTGGCCCAGAAATTTCCAACTAGTCTTTAATGGTTGTAAACAACTTTCATATAGGGATCTTCTAAAGCGTCATATTGTATTGAGTCACAGCAACAGTTCAAGACTGACACCACGTCCTGAGTACTTCCTAGGATCAAGTCTTACAAACGCGGTTGGTGATTGTCTGAAAGCAACGGCTCCCAATAATGAGCTGTGTGGCGTTTGGGCGAGCAGTCAGGATGTGCCAACGAGCCCAACTCTACTACTTCTGGAGGCACCACACCAAAAACAGCTCACGGAACTGTACTTTCGCAATTTCCATGGACACTGGCCCATTTTACATCAGCAGACGTTTCGAAACACGACACAGCCGCCAAAGGTTATGCAGGCCGTCTTGACTGTAGGTCTGTGGACAGTGGATGAGCCCGAAACAAGATCCCAGGCCGGGATATTCCACGATGCAATACTTCGATGCCTTGACAAGGATCTTGTGAGAAAACCTCTTTTTAAAACTTCCTATGAATGGTTTATTTAGTTAATACTACCGATAGTTCAACGTCAAAGACGGCTACGGTTTACCTAGACCCCCTCGACAAGAATACTTGCCGGACCTTCAAGCCTTCACAATCTCGCTCGGTCTAGCAGTATATAGAGGGATACATACGTTTCCATCATCTATGATTAATGGAAAGCACCTTGGTCAGCTGTTTCATGGAACTGGCGTTTTCGACCAGGAAAGAATTGATGCCGAGAACTTGAACCCGGTAACTCGAGAACAATATCAACGGTGCGCTGTGTGAAATTCTATGTATGACATTAAGCTAAGACACTTAGGCTTGCTCTCGCTCTATTCAAGATCCAAGTGCACTTGAACTCACTCTTGATAAACAATTTTCCTCAATTTAAGCCTTTTGAATACCTCGCGCCGCGGATGCTCAATGTCCGAGTCCCGTCCCCAGAGAGATTATGGGAAGGAGATATAAGTGACTTATTTGGAGAAAATGAGTGCAACGTCTTAATTAGTAGCATGTTCTTAGATAGTGCAAGACCGAATGACTACAAAAACTTGTCGTTAGTCATTGCATGGGACTTTACACTAGGAATGGTCCTCGGTTGTTTCTTAACAAGGCACCCTGGGGAAACCTATGTTGCTTTAATACAAAGGATAACACCATTCTTAGCTTTTCACATGAATAAATAAAAGATTCATAACTTATGATATGAACAAGCGAGACATTACTTATAAATAAAGCGATAGATACTTCAAACTACATTGCTCGATAGAAGATGGATGCCAAGCATAAACACCCTGAGATATTGGTTCTTTACATAACGTATCCTATGTACAGATCCACTCTTCTAAAATAATGGCACTGTGTCTTGTCCTCTTGGTCCAATATTAGGCATTTTCAAGATGCTTTCCTCCGCTTCCCCATCAGCTAGACGCTTCACTAGGTTCTCAGGATCATAATCTACACCAACTGGGTTTTGCAGGAACTCTGGGGAATTCATGAATGCAGTTTGTTTTTCAAGATCGCTGAAAGAATCGACCAATGTCTCAATCACATTACCATCTGGGTCCCGATAATACATGCTCATAGTGATTCCGTGATTCACACACCAAAGTGGGATAATGCCGTGCGCCTTGCGCTGCGTATACGCTTGTGCTAGATCATGGGTATTTTGAAACGTAAACGCAATATGCTGAATTAACTATTAACAGATATGGATATGTGAAAACGGATGGGAGTCACTTACATCAAGGCCACAAGACTTTGGGAGCTTTTGGGCTAGGTCTGGTAGTTGAACGATAGCAACACGATGATGTTCTTCATCATACGTAACAAAGCAAGCATAATCGTTCTTGAATGTAGCTTGAACGCCCAAAAAAACCTCGTAGAAAGGTGCCATGGCCTTTAGGTTATTTGTCCGTAGGACCACATGAGCAAGTTTCTTAGGCGACACAATGTCAGACGCGTCAGGCAATTTCGTCTTGTTTGACATGCTGGATTCAATAGGAGTAAGTAATTAGAGCGTGGTAAAGACAGTTGAGTTTATTTCGAGGAGTAGCTAGAAAGGCGTTATGTGTTGCCCTTATATATATTACATGAGACCCCGGGAAGACGGAGGCTACTACATCTCCGTTGAACATTAAGCATGTGCATGGTAGTATATAAGAGAACGCAACCATGATTAAATACCAAGAGAACTCTGTGAAATTTACATTATCACACCTTCCCAGTTGTCTTATGGCATAGGATGAATAATATGAAACATGCTCTACCTCGGGCGTAAATAGCCATAGTTGGGAGCTGTATCGCGTTCGGATTTTGGTGGGATTCTGCAATCAGGGCATTTATACAGTAACTTAGACATTCCAAGAGCTCTTCTTCTTCTATTATTAAATTACTAGTATATGATTGAAACTGATGTGATTCTTCTTCCTAAAGAAAGAGCTCCGCAGAACCCAACGTGGTTTGCAATCAGTGCCGCAATATTCAGCTAATGTATCGATTTCGCCATATACAAATTTCACTGGCCTGCAGCTTGGACTTTGTAGGGTAATTATGAAACCTTCTACTTATTTTGATCAACGGGCATTGTGCTCAAAGCTCCATACCGCCAAGCCTGTAATTGTGGGATGTTGTGCGGGATGTTGTGGGATGAAAGGTTTGACTGCTTATGCAACTGCCTCAACTATACTCAGCTCAGTCAAAATCGAGAGCCGCGCCATATGCCAGATATTTGAAGGAAAACAGTATTTCGGCTGGCAAAGTAAACAAATTTTCCCTTCCAGGATAATATATAAGGCTGGTTAGAAGACCTTCCCCCCTGTGCAACCATCGTTTCTGCTCTGAAGTCTATGGGAATATGCACAGAAAATTATCTCTAAATACTGGATGTAAGCTGCTTCCGTAGTCTAGTAGATCGCTTCTCAAGAAATGGACATCGACATCAGGATCACATTGCTATCCCTACGCCTTGTTAAAATATAAACCTCAGTAGCCTCTGGGCATTGAATCTTTTTGTTTTCAACACGCTTATCGCAATATTGAAGAACTAAACTTCAGTGGTGACTGCAGCCCCCGCCTAGAGGAAGATAATTACGAATAGAAAACCATTCTACATTCGGCAAGAAGAAAAGGATCTCTTAGGGGTTTCGTTGTATTGTTGCACTATCTTGGGTATTTGAAGGACTACGGTGGTGTAGCTGTGAGTGATATTGTGAGTAGTAAAGGGAATGTTAACGAGATCCTTGCCTGTCGCGGAATATGCCCGTAAGCCAACAGAGAGCTCAACAGTGGTGAAAGCGACACTGTATCTACTGCATATATCAGTGCCTGGCCAGCCCTAGGAGCACCAAGCCAACCGCCAAGCCTAAGGGAACGTAGGCTAAACACCTAAGATAACATTATCCCTAGCAAATGTATACTTGATAGGTCCATGGAAGCTTTGGCAATCAAGAGCAGCAGCTGCTTGAAAGACTTCAATATTGTCTGAGTCATTGTTTATATGCCCTTGTTGTTTTTTATCCCAAAACAGTATGTCGCGATGTATGGGACCAAATCCTGACCCTCGTAATGCCGCACCGCTCATTGTACAGTGTTCGTCGCGTACGGTCGCGTACGGATGTAAATAACATCCGCATTAAATCCCCACATTTGTAATCCGCTTCCATGACTTCTGGTCCAAATATGGTGGAGCCGCGAAGTCGTCACCTAAGCCTTAAGAGTCGCGCACCCTGTACTGCAATTCATTACTGCGTACCTTTGTCATGAGACTCGAAAATGACCTCAGATGAAGGCAAATCGAAAAACCGAATTACAAATGCAAGTCTTTAGTATCAGTCGAGGATGTGAATAACGAAACAGGCTAATAGTCATAGGCGTGTCTCCCATGCCGAAAGGCAAAGATGCGATGCGACGGCGCGGGCCCAATTTGTTCCACATGTCTGAGGCGAGATGTGATATGCCAGTATACTACTCGGAAAACTCGTGGTCAGGGGAAAAGGTACGCGTGTTATTCAGATATTCTGTTTTATTGACACCATATCAACCCATAGACTTGTCTGTTCCAGTAAAGAATATGTCCAGCAGCTAGAAGACAGGATTCGAAGCTTGGAGGCTTCTCTCAAAAACAGCCCTGGATCTCCCAGAGAGAATGAGACGTACTCTGCGACCCTGGGTAAGATTCGACAGGTTGTGAAGTCAAGTCCTAAATTTAACTCATAATAGAAGATTGGCAAACTAATTCTGTCCCGACGAGAGAGGGCTCTACATGCCAAGAACGGAATCCACGATCACAAATTGAAGCTATTCCATCAGCTCTGATAGACACCCCCACACATGACCTCCCATCCCTAATCCGCGCCGTTTTCCGATCAAGAGAGTCATCACTCCTACAAAACATAAACCGACTGAAGAAAGATATAAATCCGGGACGATTCAACAAGACCATATTTACCAAGGTTCTTCAGGCGACTCCACAGATCGGAGTTGTCATTGAAGACATTAATCGCCTATATCCACTACTAGCACCGACAACAATTCTTGAGCTGCTCAGCCGCCAAAACTCTATGGGGCCGACAAATTCAACCGAAAGTCCAGGCCGATGGGCTATAGTGAATTCATTTTTGGCAATACTTATGCAATGGAAGGTGGAAAACTCATCTTTCGCAGAGTTTTCACCTTTAGCTTGGGCCTTTTTCAAGAATGCATATACTGTCCTTCCTGAGCTGCTAATACGAGGGAAAGAGCTTCTGCATTGCCAGGGAATTTTATTCATGGCCATGTTTATGCACGGAACTGCCGACGCGTGGACAGGTATTCACCTGGTGTCAGTAGCCGGACGACTAGCAGAAATGATGGGCTCGAATCGCAACATTTCATATCTTACTACTCAGCCCCAGCAAAGAGACGAATATTTGCGGACGCTCTGGGTAATCTTTATTTTTGATATCACCGAGTCGATGAAGTCTGGCTTACCGCCTTCTCTTGACTCCAGCAGTTTCTCTTTGCCATTCCCAAGTTGTGACTCATCAGACAGAGTTGGTATCTTACAAGTATCTGGAGGCGTTGAGATCAGCCTCATAAGATGCAGAGCCGAACTTGCACTTATTCAGTCAAAGATATTCAAGCATTTACTATCCGAAGATGCCCTCCAGAAGAGTCTCAAGGGTCTACATACTACACTAGCGTGGTTAAGCCGCGAACTGGAAGAGTGGAGGAAAAGTCTGCCGTCAGAAATCCGGCCATCGCTTAGCGGGACGTTGTCATTTTCACTGGAGATCCCAGTCATTCACTTACATTTTGTTTACTACAGCTGCATTTGGAAGCTAAGGGCAGCGTATACCCGCCTCTATAACGGCGTCTTCGGTGTTGTGCAGCCAAACGATCTCGAACTTACTGAGAGTGAATTCGATTTTGCATCTTTGTCGATAACATGTCTGGCCGTAGCACGTGCCACCCTCCGTCTCATGCGAACAATATGTTTGCAGCCATTTACCTATATTTGGTAAGCTGTATAACACTCCGTTTTGTTTAGTTGTGCTCACTATTCCAGGCGAACAATATGTTATCCAATAACTGCCTGTATTACGCTACTAGCTAGTATTCTTGATGATCCAACCAGCCCCGATGCCGAATTGGACGCTGATCTCATCGAGGGATTTGTCCATTGTTTGAAAGAACTGGGAGGCATTAATGGATGTGATATACATGAAACGCTCGCAGGTTGCTCAAAATTCCTTGATGTGGTGGCTGTTGCGATTCCCAAAAGAAGTGCCGTGAATCGCAGGACGGATGATGGCGGGGTTTCAAGAGTGCAAGCAGAGGTAATATACATCACATCTCTTGGAGACCGAGCTAATGGACTGCTACAGCGCGTACGGTTTCAACTGTCGGTACACAGTGATTACATGCTTCTTGCCCAAGGACTCATTGGCAACATGCCATCCCTATGCAGAGAGGCATCCCTTGTATTTTCGGATCCAGCCGTATCTCCAAATCCAGGTGATGAGTTTGGTCTTTTCGTCCCGAAGCTTCTAAAACCAGGGACATTTAACTTTGAGTATGCCTAATAAATCGGCAGTCGTACGTGGCAACAACAACCTGGATTTCTTATCATGTGTCACCATTCTCAACGGCACGTCACTCTGCCAGCATTTCTTCGACTACCGTATTGTCGAAATCCGGGGCAATTGGTAATCTCAATAAATAGATCGTGGCCAATATTGGCTCGCACTCCTTCTGGATTGCTGTTGTCGGATACAGAATCTTTCGCATCTGTGTAAGCCTAGTCTGTCTGCTGCATTGAAATCTCACTTGTGGACATATCTTACAACAATCGCGCGTTACTTCTGGATGCGACCGGATGAGGGCAACCCTACCATGGCTGTATAAAGTCAATGTAGCGGCCACGTTGGCGTTGAGTGTTTCGTCGGCTTGGGTTCTACTTGTATTGTAGCACCAAGCTTCTTGACATATACAAGCCTTATATCGAACCGTTTTTTAACAATTAGCTTTAGTGCTTGCGCAAATTCATCAGTATCGAGATCACGAGGAAAAAAAGTATCTTGCTACTATAATTTTTCTCTGTTGTGGAATGCGTCACTTAATAGAGAGCAAGGCTTAAAGCAGCGCTGAGATAGGGATGAATGCATAGCCCATGTAGAGCACAGTCTGCGTGTACCTTCGTCTTCTCTAGTAGAAATCATGATTATTATATTCTGTCCTGGCGCGCGTTCTATGGACCATCGCAGCCAGGGTATATTGTAATATGCGGTAGTACGTACTTGTGACGGCGGTGGATTCACCAAGAGTGGCAGACTTCGGAGGCGATTGAGGCTATGTTTTGGTCGGTCTCATCCAGATTATAACGTTGTTAGGGCTCCATAACTCTTCCTTAGGTGCAAACATGCCGAGTGCTTCCCAAACAGCGGCATGCACATCCACGCAGATGTTTGAGTCCCTAACTAGGTTGGCACCAACCGATTGGCGTTCCTTGTGATAGCTTTCGCAAGGGCCGGGCCGGCGCGACCCTCAGAAACTTATGTGACCTTCTAGGCCAGATGGTATAAGTCCTGGATACCAGCATTACTGACAAGCCCATCTCCAGGCGAGTGTCGATGCGGCGCATCGCCCAGTAGATACACGTTTCGACCAACTAAACAGTTTTTGACCACTGTCTCACGCACTAACATTGAAAATCCACCGAATCACCACTGATTATCTCCTTGATGGCCCTCATAAGATCAGGGCTCTAAAGTGTTGAGTCATGAAGAGGATCTTCATTTGACTCGGGGTTAAAGCACACAAGAAGCCACTGTCTCCAGAGCTTAACTGTGCACAGCACGGGGGCGATACTAAACCATGACTGCTTTTCTGCCTTCAAAATCCACTGTATCTGCGCGTATCACTCGTGCATTAGATGACGCAAGTTCGCGTTGATCAAGATATTACACAGCACGCCGAATGATGGGGCGAAGTTGAACTTAAAGTCCAGCGCACATTACGGCGCCGCGCCCGCCGTCCGCGCAGAAGGCATATTTCGTCCTGAGTAGGTGTTACTGTGTATCATATCATGGATAATACAGACGGTCTCCTCGTCCGATTCGTGCTCCTGCTGGAGAAGCTGATTGGAGAACTTGATACCAAACCCGTGGTGTGTCGCGTACTTTACAAAGAGTAGTCCAGGGTGAGTTTGAGGTAGGTCAAGAAACTCGCATGGCGAGGATCTGTCTAAATTTCTCTTAGCGGAGGAGAACTCAACGAGTTCATCTTATGGTGCTGCGTTAGTATTGTACACCTGAGTATCGGCGTGGCCGCTTCAGCACCCAACCCCGCCAAAGCCGACATCAACCATGCTGTAACACCAGCGCTGAGTTATGAAATGTGATTGTGTTATTAAGCCCATGGCGCAACAACTCAAGTTTACCATAAGGGGAGCAAAGGGTTCACATGTCAAGGTAAATTTATTCAGACTTGAGAATTCAATGACCTAACTCACCCTGTTCTAGCCGCAAAGACGGAGCACCTGTTCATAGGAGGAGCAAGATCACTGAGTTAGGGCTTCGAAATTGAGCCTAAAGCAACCCTTGAGATTTTGACAATTTACGCCGAATTCGACCATAGCGCCCTAACTTTTAATGCAGGGACCAAAGAATACATAGTGTGTATCCGGCAATTCCAGAACGTTGGGTGAGCTTGTATGAGAACGTTGTGGATATCATCGACCGCATGGCTGAGATTATGTTCAAAGCCTCCCAATCCCGCCAGTGATCAGAGTGATTAAATTGGCAAAGAAGGGAGTAACAATGTCTTGGTAATAGAATTGTATATACGCTCCTAGATGCTTCGTGATCACTTATACCATTAAGCCGTAATTGATCATGCCCTTAAGTACAGTTGTGTTATCATAGGTGCTTTTGTGAGAGCTAAGAATATATAAATGCCCTAAATTACGGTGTCCCCGGTTCGCAGCTCGGTATACTATTATGTAGCTGCGTTAGGCTGAGGAATATTGTAACTTTAACTTGTCTTGTATGGAGTGGATTGGTCAGTGTATAGCTAGGCGAAGCAATAGCCGCGACGTAAACAATCCCTCTTGCGGGCGCAAGAGCAGTTTACACAGTAAAACGCACAGACGGTAAAGAAATAAAGCGTGATTAAGCTGATGTTCTAGGTATTCTTAGCTTGACGAGGCTTGCAGGGCTGGGTCATATATACATGGGAAAGGCGTTGCTGGCATGTATCCGCTTTTCTTTCCAAAGACTTTGGAGCCGAGTGATATATTATGTACTCGTATAATGATGCTATTGTGCATACAACTAGAAATGTGAAAGTAAGCTAAACAGCTTTGAATCACTGAATGGTCCGACCGCTATGTTTGCGAGACTTGATCCTTGCGGCAATTCGTGAGTATTGATAAGAAGAAGATATGACAGGCTCACCAAAAATTAACTTAAAGCTAGTACTAATGACATTGCGAATCTGCTGCCAAGAAAGCTTGGCATAAGATCGATCCATGAGAAACTATTCAATGCATTGACAAGTGTAGTTAACCTTTTCGAGATACTACAGGTCAGTACAAAAGTCTTAGGCTGCCATAATGAGCGCCCAATCCAGCCAAGTATTTTTAATTTTCGGTTCTTCAAGGGGCTTCCTACTCTAGGATCTAGATCGGACACCGCGGCTAAAAGCTAATAGTAGCAACCTACACCTTGAAATATGCTAGCAGGGGGCGGAGAGTTACGGTGATACACTATCTTTTGAGGGGCAATTTTGAAGATAAGGTAGACATTTCAGAAATCCCCCTTTCAGCGCCATTATGAAGACAGAGTACTAGTATGTACATTCCGTTAGTATATTGAGTCACGGCATTCTAGTATCTGCCCACCACGTTTGTTAGATGAACGGAATTTAACGAAACATTACTGCATACTACCTGGGAGATAACATACAAAGGGGTTATATGAGCCACTCCGTCTACGAAAATTTATAATTACACCATTGCTTTACATGTTTATACATACGTCCTTCCTTAATTGATCGGTCGAACCTCGCTTTCTTTGCTTTGCTAAGCCCGTCACTTAACTATCTGCAACAAAGGGGAAAGAAGAGGGTGTTTTACGCCTTTGGTCCCCTTTCTGAAGGAACCAAAGCAGCGGACAAGTATGTTCATAAACTGCTGATCCCTTGGAAAAAGGGAAACTTACCGTATCCCCGCTACCACTATCATCTCCCCTCGGCTTCATAGCCGATTTTGGGAACGGTACTGATCATTTATCCACTTTCACGTCAGCGCTATCTATCTGCAGTAGAGATGTCAAGCTTCTTCAGCTCATAGTATAGACTATATGCTGAGGCTAGCGCAAGGGTACTTTGAAACATACCTGACATAGCCACGACTCAGTGGGTAAAAAGCATTTGTTTTACTTAATACTTACATATACTATGTGAAAAACTTTTATTTTATTTTAACCTAGTCGTTATATTACTTTTTTTCACCAAATTCTCCAGCCAATCAGGTAATTTAGTAGCTGGCTCAGTTATGCTATGCTGGAGGCTCCAAAACAAATGGAAAATAAAGAAGTGTATCTTCTCCGTATGTTGTGATTTACTTGTTATTTTACATGTGACAGTCGTATATTCTGGATCGAGGAAAACAATAGTCAAACGTGGCTTAGATGTCTGACTCAGCGCTTAATATAACGAGCAATCTACTACGATCTGGGACTGAGCTTATATGCAACTAAAAACAAAAGACAAATTATACGACCCCAACGAGTCAAGGCTTTGTAAATATCATGGTCCGAACACGAGTGTCATTATAGAAATCCTCACCATCGACATTTTGGTACGTCTAAGATGTTGGTCATGGAATAGATCCACCTACGGTGAAGGTACTTCTGTTTTTATTTCCGCCAAATCCGCTTACAAACCCCTATACCGATTAGTCCATTAGTTGCCACAAAGGCAAGGGCATGGAGATATATCCTCTGAATGTAATTGACCGAGGCTATGCTGAACTAGTGTAAAGATTGAGCAATATCATTGGATCCCTGTCTCACATTAAATATTACAGCTTTGTGAAGAATATAAATATGTCTCAGAGTCCTCAGTTCTTTTGCAGAAGCCTACTCTACAGATCACTAGTCTATCACTCCAGATTAACTCGCCTCTAACAACCTCTCACTCCATATTTACTTAGTCAAAATGGCTGCCAAATTCCTTTCAATTTCTCTTCTTGCCTTTGCAAAGCTGGGTTTCGCCGCCCATGAGTATAGCGATAATGACTGGGCACACAGTACGTTCACTTGATAGAATGCACTACGAGGCCAAATATAGCTAATATACCTGGCGCAGATCATGACTTTGTCATCAAAGACCTTGCTCCGTATGCTATGGAAATAATCAACTATATCAATAGAACACAGTTGCTAACTACAGCCTAGGATCTGGTTCTTTTCAGACGGCGCTTGCTATCCTCAAGCTGCTGAGATTAACGGCCAGCAAACAAACGGAAATGGCGCAAGCGGTTGTGGTGTTCCTGCCGGCAGCCATCTGGATTCCGGCTGCCAATCTCCTGGCCAATGGAGGGGTGCAGGTACCCAAGGCACCTCGTTCCCGACCTACTGGACCACTACCGACTGCAATGACGGCACAAGACGTGTGTGCTACGATATTTACTTCCGCCACGATTCAGGACATGAATCAGACTGGGAGTATGCCTGCGTAGTCCTGTCTAGAGCCAGCAATGGTTTATGGTTCCGTAACGGTATTATCTTGGAAGAGGATCCCAATCGGGCTTATATCTCTTGGGGTGACTTGGAGACCTGGGATGACGGGTAAGTTTACATCCACTCTCGATATGGACTTTAATGCTGAGTCAAATTGTTGTTATAGCCAATCATTCACGGACGGAGGCAAGAGAAACGGCAACCACGCTATGATTTACTCAGCTAAGTTTCATCATACAATGTTTGCTCACCAGTATACTGGACTGGGCAAGAACAACTGCGCTACGACTGTATCCGAGATGTTCCGCAACAACGATTTCTACTGGCCTGCTGCCAATAATCTTCAGCCGGGTACAAACATCCCCCGCAACTGGAACTGGGGAAAGGCTGCTTCAAACCCCCAGGCTTTGGCTAGCTCGGTCTGCGGCTATCATCCATTCTAAGACTACAGCTGCTATATGACCATGGGTGCTCTAAAAGTCTTATGATCAGTCTATGGTTATTTTACATTCTCCAAGACTACAACTGTCTTGTGAGTATTGAGATTATATATTTAGAATACAATTTTTTATTTCTGCATTTGCAACTTTACGGCACTATCAAGGATACTATAATCACTCAAGTCAATGGGAGTGATGACCTTGTGTAGTGCCCCCTATCAGCTTACGGAGCCACTTGGGATCCATAGCACAACTGCGAACAGGTGTGAATAATTTGCCTGTCAATAACTGGAGTATTATGGCTCTAAGGAAATATGGTGTGATCTATCTGAATCGAAATTAAGTCCATAATAACAACAAAGCATCAATCTCTGAATCACTGGCAGTTAGACCATTGCGATTAAGCAGCAGGAGGAAACGTTCCCCCTTGTTGGAATGTTCATAGCCTACGAAGCACATTTATTTTATACGCTAAGACATGCCAAAAGCGGATCAGCGAGATTTGCTCTTAACTACCTACCTATTTAGGCAAGCGTCACAATAAGCTAAGTCGTAAGCTTGTGAAAGTTAGCTGCCCCTGTTTCAATACTACAAAATAATTTTCCCAATAAGAGCTTTTCGCCGGCTGGAGAATTGCCTTCCCATTGTTCGCCTGCTATTTATTCATTTTCAAAGCTTAATCACTGAAGCGCATATCAGGCTTATGAGGCAGCATCGTTAAGCAAGGGGTACCTCATCATTTAGGACAGATACCGCATTAGCCAGCTCAGTAAGTGAAATACAAAAGATTAATGACACAAGCGATAAATTCAGTGGTCAGCAGCTTGTTGATAACGCAACAACAGACCCAAAGACCATCAAGAAGACTTAGACTCCATGAGTAGACAAATATACCTTTTGTCTTCCCGTATATAGCAACTTAATCGTAATCTCCTCTACTTATACCTTGAGAGTCGAACAGTACAGCTTCTTACTTTAGTTTGATGGCTAGGTACCTAATACGTGATCGTGGTTGTGTGAGTCCAAGCCGTTGAACATATTCACCCTCACTTCACTGCAGATATTTTCTCGGCCTTTACATAGCTCAGGAACCGTTTAACGTTATTTTTATTTATAATCTTCCTACGTCTCATTTAACAACCCATCTGGAAGAGAAATAGGCGACATTAAGCCGCGTATAGGGTAATCCATCGGCCATGACCTCATCTTTCAACTAAGCGCGCCACGATTTCTACACAAGCTAAGCATTGCGCTGACAGGGTTGTGCTAATCCCAAGTGAGGGTTGCGCAGCGAGCCAACCAATAAAAAAAGAAGTCCGTCAGCTGATGTTGGGTAATCTTCCTGAACCTACACTTGATGTTGACAAAAACAACGACGACACATATTGAAGTTGGGTCCCTAAGTTGAGTCGCTTCATATATCCCTGGCCCAAGACGTTTTCTATTGAGCCGTAAACATGATTGACTTAGTAATTCGTAAAAGAAGAATGTGTATAAGTAGCGGTGATGCGCCGCCTGCTCTTTGGTAGATGCCACAAACTTTACAACGTAGCATATGCTCCAAGAGAACTATTTATTATTCCATCATGAATTCAACAAATAGTTCCACTTACTCACCGGCTCCGGCCTACTTACCGCCTCCACGACGTGTGATAACTACTCATAACGCCGATGGGAAAGCCGTTATCAGCGAAGATTTGTCCGAGAACCCGCCGCGGGTTGACATTCCTGGCATGAATTTTTATTTATGTTACACTTTGAACCAAGCTCCAGGCATCTTACAAGACGACCAAGACCTGAAAGCATACCAAGATCGACTCCCACATAATGTGGGTCTCAGTATTCCTGGCGGGACTCTGCTCCGAGTTGTCGATTTTTTACCTGGAGAGTCGGAAGGACCAATACACAGAACGAAGACTATCGATTTTGGAGTTATCATCGAAGGGGAATTACAACTAAATCTTGATAGTGGAGAAAGTACGGTATTGAAACGAGGAGATATCCTTATTCAACGAGGCACAATTCATTCATGGAAGAACAACAGTACTACCGAGGTTGCACGGGGATTCTTTGTGTTAGTAGACGCGGATTTGCCGACAGTGAACGGTACCAAACTAGCGGAGGAAGTGCCCATTGAGGAACTGAAAAGTGTGTAGTAAAGGAAGCCAATCATTTAAATTGGATGGAGTGAACCAGGGTATGGGTTGCTAGTCAATTGCGGCGAATGTTTTGACCTTGAACAGATATTTCTATGTTAAGAGTTGAATATACGTTACTTTGGTATCTACGTATTGGTGTTTAATCAGTCTTAGATAACATTCCAATACAAAGCAGCCTCGCTGGATACCATATAAACTTTAGTAGGATTGATGTTATCGTTGTTGAGAAGAGGTTTGGGATCTGAATCTCTCAGTGATGGTCCTGATTTGCAGACATTTGTTTTATCAATAAATACCGGGTTACAATTCAATTTAGCTCCTATCTTAAGGCCTCATTTAAAATGCTCATAGCAATTGGCGTCGCCTCCCCACTTGCGTAACGTCTCGCAGCTGCACTGCCGTTCCGCATCCCATTTTAGCATCGTCAAAATCTGTTTGGCATCCCATGGCCCTTCTCTTTGCTTTGTTTCTTGTAAAATTTTCATCGCCCTTTTCTTGTCCTGAGGATGGGCGCTATACACATATACCCAATACATTGGACCAACTATCGAAGTTTCAAGACTGACATCTGGCGGCGGCCAGCCTAAAGAACTGTGTACAGCGTGCATCTCCTCACCGTATGCAAGCATCTTACCGAGAATCTCGTTTTGGAAGCTCGAGGAATGCACCAAAAGAGAATGTTCTTCGGGGGGTACTGGCATGAGCTCAATTACAGCCAAGATGGACACAGTATGAAGCATATCCATGCAAAGACTATAATACTCCCAAGTTCCTTTCCTAGGAGCAGCTGGACTGGACATATATGCTTGCAGGCTCAAGTCAATAAAACGACCTCGTTGCCGAAGCGAAGATAGTTCCTGGTGAACATGATTTTCTACCCAGAATGTGGGTTGGTGCTTGAACCCTTGCCACTGCCAGTCGCGAGACATGACCTCACTGGCTAATTGAATCCTTGCTTCATGGCCTTCCGCAATGCTTCTGATGGACTTGGGTTGAGCGGCGGCTGTATTGGCTGAGTGCTTCTCATATAACTTGCTCCCCAATGTCATTGGGACCTCCGCTGAGAAGCAGTGCATGCATAGCTCACAATTCCGAAATTGCAAGACGATGCCCCATAAATCTTGGCTAGATAGAATTGCGCTCTTTCCTTTATGGGGATGCCTAGCCGAAGTGTGGTTACGTAGAGTTCTCAGGTCGACTGATGATTCAATGATGTGTATTCCGTTTTTGAGATGCTTTATGGCTGCTGCATGGTTCAAGCGAAGGCTTTCCAGATAAATATATGCGAGACAACATATTAGAACGACTCCGGTATCGTGAATGTAGCGCTTCTGTGAAATATCCTGTCGCAAGACAGAGATAGACTTGTTGTATTGTTGGAGTATAAATACCTCAATCTTCTCTTTCGTGTCGCGTGGTATTGAGGTTATATCGGCCACCTTGTGTAAGTGATAAGCGGCGCCAACTGCTATAACCGCGTGGCGTACTGCCTCGTATTCATGGCTAAGCTGGGGTGCGAGTCGGGTCCAGAATGATGTAACGCAGCATATATGTAAAGCTACACCTCCTTCTGTAGCACGTCTGCAAGTATAAAAAAAGTTTTTCTCCGTTTCAGTCCCCAATATGCTGTTCAGCAGTGCTGGCGGCATAGTCAAATCACCAGAAGCTCTTGCTACACCTTTTTGCCGAGCCCTGCCCAATGGATTGACGACTCGGACGGTTAGATCATATCCATCGCAAACCCTGCCTGTGGACAGGCACCTGTTGCAACTTTGCTTTGCTTCATCGCATTTGACGCGTCGGATTCTGTCATCTCGTTAGTATGGCGAGAACTACAGTATTTTCTTGAACGAATCTTACCGACTATCAACTGAATTAGCAACCAACACGACAACAGGGAATGGCCCACAAACTTACCACGTAATACACCCGGTTCTTACTTTGGTTCTCACAGCACTTCTTGTTGCCGTCTTTCCTGGTAGATCCTCTAACCGCACCATTTTATCTGCAATCTATCATGGGACCTGCCAATCTTTGAATGACAGGTAACAGCCTACAGGTTTGCCCCCTGTTTACGGCTAACGCGACTTCCGTAGTACGATAGTCGATGATTGGGTCGCTTTAGTATGTGCGCAGAGCCTACGACACTCTCAAGGCCGCAAGCTGGATGGAGAAGGTGAATGCACCTACTTAGGCAGAGTGTAGCTTGATTGCTCCAAGTTTATTCTGGGTGAAGGCAAACTGAGATCTAGCTATGACATACTCCGCGACTTCCACGGTCTTACCCGGGCTGTTTTTTATGACTCAGGGAGGATAAGCAATAGAACTTGTGGCGCTAGTATCTAGCTGGCATCAGCTGAAGTGGGCAAATTCTTATTGGTCCGCTCGCTCTTATAACCACTTTTGGAGCCTTACCACAATTAGTGATGGCATCCTCGAGATTGTTGATCAGTATTGTCAAAAACTTTTGCTTTTATGGCGCCACAGTAATATTGCTACTGCACCAATTACAGGCGACATATTGTCTTATGAAGTGCACTGCCGCGATTACTATGACACGCTCCCCAATTAGGAGTATATAATTCCATTGTCTACTACCAGATACCTAGTTATGACGGGGTATATTCACCTTGGTATATCTTCTTAGACAGGTGTTGTAGATAAAAATCCACCCTGATGTAGACATAATTTAGTAAAACGACAAGTTTCCCGTCCCATTTAATTCAGTGCTTGATTCTTCAGTCTTGGGAACAATGCTAGAGCATTTTCGCGGTTCACTTGGGCGGCCAGGGCTGGCTCTTGGAATCGGTACGCGTCCTGCCGAGATGTGTGGAAGTCGATAATGTCATTATTTGCGTACGGAGTATCGCTGCCGTATAATATGTGGCCAGGCTTGGCAAACTTCTCCAGGATACACAGTACGTTTTCTGTCCCGGCGACGGCCGTGTCATAGTAGAAGTTGCGAGCATCATCCCAGAATGCGTCGGCGTCTTCCTTTGTCTTGTTTAAGACACTGGTCGGGCGGCCGATGAGGTAAGGTAATGTACCACCAGCGTGTGATAAGATGATTTTGCAGTTTGGGTTATTACGGACCGTCTTGTTGTGCAGCATGTCGATCGCGGTCTGGGTCGTCTCGTAAGGATACCTGATGACCGGCTGTGGCATACCGCTGACCTGGGCTGTATCAACCGGGTGGGTAGGGTGAACAAGAATCACGGCAGAGCGACGGTTTAGCTCGGCCCAGATTCCCTTGAAGTCCGGATGGCCGAGATAGTGGTTGCCCTTTCCATAGCGTGTGAAGAGGACCACACCATCCGCCTTGAGAACGTCATAGGCATAAGCGATCTCATTGAGTGTGAGCTTCTCATCTTGGAGATTTGGCAATGCGGCAAAGAAGCCATATTTATTAGGCTGTTCGTCTCGCAACTTGGCACAGAACTCATTGGCCTGCCGAGCTAGGTTGGCAGAGGCCTGGGGATCCTTCAGGATGCAGGCTCCTGGGGCCGTGAGGGAAAGGATAGAAGTAGTGATGCCGAATTTCTCATTGACTTTTTGGTCCAGCTCAGGTGTCCATTCGGGGATAAACCAACCAGATGGGTCACCACCGGAAACCTCTACGGCTGTAAAGTACGCGAGGTTAGTGGGTATGACATATAAATGCTAGGGTGCGGAAAAGTACCTTGGCGGTAGAAATCTGGAACAAAGTGGTGATGAACATCGATTCTATTGGGGGTCATTGTGATTTGAAAAGGTCAAAGCACAAATAGTTGCTGGTAGTGGGTTAAATTTTCTCTGGATGAATCTGGTTTTGCAAGATATCATGGCCAAAGAGTGTTTGCTTTATAGCCGTACAAGCCTCAGCTTGCTGGTATCCGCCTCAGAATCTCTCCCCATGGAGATCTTCCCCACAACGCGGAGGTAGAATCCGGGGAAGGCATGTCAGGACATAGGATGAAGAACTTGTGTTTCGTAGAAATCGGGGCTCTCCAATCGCAACATACGAAATCGCCCTTTGAACCCAACGAACAGCGCAGTTGGCTCCCCTCGCCCGAGGGGTATAGTTTAGATCGCCGTTTGGGTAACCGTACAGCTCCCCGCAGTGTATGCTATGATATCGTGCCCGGGTCTCTATCCGGGTTGAACCCAAGACCCAAGGCGCACCCTCGGATTCAGATCCGGACCCCACTTCGGCTCAGGGATTCGTGATAATGGATGAGAGGACTCCGGATGTCTCCCGCCCAGCGATATACATGTAAGTGGGTTTTCATGGCAGTAATTTTGATGAACAATTAGCAGCGATCGTTTCAAAATCCTAGTATCACGGCAATAAACATCATGAAGGAAGGTACTCCAAATCACGTCCACGATGTCATCATCGTAGGTGCTGGCATTTCTGGCATCAGCGCGGCACATCATATTCAGAGAACACTACCTGATCCTGAGTATCTACTTCTTGAGGGCCGTGATAGCATTGGTGGCACGTGGGACCTGTTCCGCTATCCTGGCATCCGATCTGACACGGATTTGCATACGTTTGGATTCGGCTGGCAACCATGGCAAGAAAATCGAGCCATCGCAGATGGTGATGCTATCGCTCGCTATTTACGCACCACGGCAGAAATGGATGGAATATACAGCCACATTCGGTTCCAGCACCGCATAATCGCGGCCAATTGGTCATCGGCGTCGGAGCTCTGGACTTTGGAGGTTGAAGCCAAGGGCCGCAGCGTGGAGCTGCATACCAAGTTTTTGATTCTGGGGACAGGTTATTACGACTACAAAGAACCCCTACAAGCCGAGATCCCGGGTCTATCTAACTTCCGTGGCAATCTCGTCCACCCTCAATTCTGGCCTAAAGATCTCGACTACGCTGGCAAGCGGGTGGTCATCATCGGCAGCGGTGCCACCGCCATCACACTGCTGCCCAATCTAGCTAAGAAGGCAAGCCATGTAACGATGCTGCAACGCAGTCCAACTTACATCATGTCTATCGATAATACAACGGGCGGTTCATGGATACACAAACTTTTTCCTCGGACGTGGGCATTCCAACTCGATCGCTGGATGTTTATGTGGATGATTATTATCCTGTACAACTTCTGCCGGCTCTTTCCCGAGCGTTCTCGGGCTTCTTTGGAAGGCGCTGTCGCGAAACAACTTCCCAAGGGAGTTTCCATGGACCATTTCCGGCCACTCTACAAGCCTTGGGACCAGCGTGTTTGCTTCTCTCCCAATGGCGACTTCTTTGAGAGTCTCCGGGAGGGCAGGGCGCACGTAGAGACTGCTCACATCAAGACGGTGACCTCAGACTCTATAATCCTCCATAATGGAAAAACACTGGAAGCGGATATAATTGTCACCGCCACGGGCCTAAAGTTTTGCATTGGTGGTCATATCCGCGTCACTATGGATGACGAAGAGATCAACCTCGCTAACCGCTATGCCTGGAACTCAACGATGTTACAAGATGTACCGAATTTGGCTTTTATGATGGGCTATGTCAATGCCTCTTGGACCTTGGGAGTTGAAACAAGCTCCCGGCTTGTTTGCCGCCTGCTACAGCACATGCGGAGGAAGCGTTATTCCAGCGTTGTTCCGCGTTTGCCCAAGGGAGTTCCCATGGAGCCTCGGCCGATTTGGGATCTTAATGCTACATATGTGAAAAAAGCAGAAGGCTCCATTCCCCGCTGCGGCAATGTTGGACCTTGGAGAGGACGCACCAACTACTTTGTGGACCTGTGGAAGGCCAGATATGGCAGTATCACCAAGGATTTAGTGTTCCGGGCAGTGAAGCCGTAGGTCGTATGAGGCATATGATAGATGCTTCGGGAAGTGCTGTTCAAGATAAAGGACCTCATTATAGATGCCAAGGAAGATACTGTATTTAGGTATAGAGAATCTCTCAACCCAAAAGTGGCACAATATGGAAGTTTTCCAATACATGCGAGGAAATAATTGCACCAGTCCCATTAGGTATTCTAGTTTATATTTAGATGAAGGCCGATATGTACTTGTATCCTAAATTGTCTGTCATTGCTGTTGAATATGTGTGCTGGATACCAAATGTCTCTCACTTTTGCTGAACGAGGTTATTATCTATATACGTAATTCGCTGGGCCTCATAATATGCTATTCTTGAAGAAACAAAAGTAACTGGATGGCTGCTTACTCGTTTGTAATTTCACTATCCTTTATCGTAAATGGAAGGCAATGGAAGAATTATATTCACACTTATAGTAACATCCATCGACTAAACAAAACCCTCTCACTAATTACAGCCGTATCCATTTGACATAGAAGTAATAGAGCAACTCTCATAATGATCCTCTAGACTGTAAATGCTGGGAATCTCGATAAAGTCTCTACGGCCGCGCCGTGCCCTTTGCAACATCCACTCTCGCATAGCTCACTGTACATTTGGTCCGCTTGGCTACCATGGCTGAGAAAATTGTCTCCTCATCATCTGGGAACCAATTAGTGACCAGAAAGAGTGTTTTCCCATCGTCTCCGCCAAGAGTGCATGCTGTCGCATGGCCCCTTACATGGATTTCGTGCGTGATGTTTGCTTGCTGGTCGAGACGGATGAACTTTTCTAGGCCCAAGCAGCTTAACCACATGCCTCCCTCGCCATCCATACATCCACCGTCGATACCGATAAGGCCGTGGGCGGTATTGCCGACCTCGCCGGTTGGTGAGATTGTGGCGGGAGACCACACCCTTTGGCGGTTGGAGATCTCGCCACCGGCACCAATGTCCCACTTGAGTAGGCCATACCCAAAGGTCTCAGCGCAATATAGTGCCTTGCCATCGGGGCTGATGAACAAGGCGTTGGGAAATATGATGTTTTCCTCAGCGACTTTGACGGAGCCGTCTGTCTCGATGACGAGAAGGCGGCCCGGCCGCGGCTGTTCGCCGTGTAAGACCCGTGCTCCTGTGTCATCAAGATAGACACGGCCAGTGCTGTCGATGGCCATGTCGCCACAGTAGCCAGTCATAACGCCAGACATGTCGGTGTACAGCGTATCTTTACCGGAGGCATCTCGACGGTATAGCTTAGCATCAAACATGGACGAATAGATGAGCGAACCGTCGAAGGAGAAGCACATGCCGTTCGGCTGGTTCTCAACTTCACGGAGCACTTTCTTTTCGCCGGAAGTAGGGTCTATGGTGTATATGATGCGTCCAGTCATATCACTGATATAGAGGAGGCCGTTGTGATAGCGAGGGGACTCGCCAAACAGGAGCCCATCGGCGAGGCGTGTGTGTGTAAGCTCCTTGGGCTCCATCTCTGTAGAGGTATAATGAATAAGATGCGTTTGAGTGTAGTGCTCGAAGCTCGTTGGCTACTTTGTCACAGCAGGGAAGACAACATGTCGTATTTTATGTATGTCCAGATGGCCGTACTCTGGATCTCCCCGCAACCCCAGCTTCCCCAATCTGGGGCCCCGGATGAGATGCCTAGATGCTAATCGAGATCCTCTGCTTCACCGCTAGCGGATCACACCCGCCTCGTACCAAGAATCGGGGAGGTTGGTATAAATCCCTAAGTTCTCACCAAAAATAGGACAGTTGCTGAAGCAATTGAACCAATATCTATACTTTATTTTTATCTGTAATGGATAGAATGGATGTGCTGGGATCATGAGAAGGAATTGATACGTTGTCTCTTGTCCGTTACCAATCAGTGGCGACTGGCTTTCTCGAGAGATCTTCGGACGGGTGTTCGGTTGGTATGGAAAGGAGTTTTTCGCTCAGTCGCGCTAGCCACCGCCTAGTGAAATTCTTGGAGTCATTCTCCATGGAAGCTTGCGGAGTTGCTTCCGTGGCCTTTCTCCCTTCGAAGAGCCCACTCTGGGCATCCGTTCTCTTTTGTCAGCGATTGCCTAGCTTAAAACAAGCAAAGATTAAGCTAACCCTCCATGATGATAGTTGCTATCCCGTATATACACATATCCGTCCGCTAGACATCACTATTTTTTGTTGATCGGTTAGAAGTTTCCGGAGGTAAAAACATGGAACTAACGTGGAGACATGCAATTCAAACTAAATGTTCAATATAGAGCTTTGCAGAATAGTGGAAAACAAGAGTAAACCCGTATAGAGCTACTCCGTAGACATCTGAGTTTGATTTGCCTAAACCTTTAAGCCCTCCTCAGTGATTTTCTTCTCCCATTGTCTCGCAACTCCAGCCTCATACTCTGATATCCCTCCATCTTCAATGTCTGGTGGAGGGGCGTTAAACGCGGGGACTACCCGTGTGCCTCTAGCTGTTGCCTCAAATATTGTCCCATCACCCGTACTGTGGATTCTCCAGCAACTCTAACATAGCGTCGGCAATATCCTCCGCGCTGGCTGTAATTTCATCAGCACGCATCATGCTGCTTTTGTCAGGATCATCGCTCCATAGTGGTGTCTAGACAAAGGAAATTCTGTTAGCAGAAATTCTTGTCTCTTTAATGAGGATGAATATACATTAACTGCACCAGGTGCAATGGCAGCCGTGCGAATTCCGACCGTGTCCCGCAAACGACCGAGGCTGCGCACAAAACCGTGTACGCCATGTTTGCTAGCAAAGTATAATGGTGATCCGATACCATGCACGTATCCAGCCATGCTGCCAACGATAAGTAGCGAGCCCGGAATGCGACGTGAGGTCCAGTGGGCGATAGCGAGCTGACTGAGCCGGATTGGGTGCGTCAGGTTAATATCTAGCACGGCGTAGTGACCTGGGTCACCGTCTGCGTCATCTCGTGAAGGACTATTGAGGTTTGTCGGTGACTTTGGAGGATTCCAGAAAGAACTCCACCTAGGCTCAAAAATGCCAGCACCAGGAACAACGATGTCAATTTGTGGAAAGGCTGTCTCAGCCTCTCGAGTCAACGCCGACAGCTGCGGCCATGATGTGACATCCGTCTTCTTGAATAGCGCGACAGGTCTGTTAGCTGATGGAGGTGTTAAAGGATCGTGCGGATACTGCTTTAGAAGTTCCTGGGCCTCTGGTCGTAGGCTTAAATCACCAACTAGAACAGAGCACCCACGGGAGAGAAGCTTCTTCGCAAATGCGAGATTGATGCCTAGTAATGGTAGTCAGTCTGGGGCTCTCTGACGCAACGACGGGAAGTTGTACCTGAACCGCCGCCGGTGATGATAGCATATCTGCCTGCTACAGAGAGTGCCATGATATTATTCACAGGTGCACAATGTCCGATTGATCGGTCTTTCAGATTGACTGCCTATTCCGGCGCTCCATGTAAACTTGGCAGACACATTTATGTGCCAGAGTTCCCGATTACACTAAATAAGAAACATAGGGCTTCTGATTTTGAATGGTTTGCTGAGTGAAAGCCTCTGAGCTGTCTGAATTAGATATTGTGATAGTAGGTCAATATTGAACGCATTCCCAAGTGTCAACATCGAGCGCCGGATGTGCTTCCGGAGGTGAGGCCGGATGCGCTTCCGCTAGCGTCGAGCTAGGTCCAATAATACGAGACGGGTTGGTCTGCATCATACTAGAATATTCGCCCCTTTCACGAAACATATTTGAGAGCCTCTAATTGATCATCATTACCATGAAAGACGACTAATGCTCGGTTCACCGGATGTAGCCATAATTGCATGTGCCCCGGATCTTGTTTGTGTCTGTCCAACATCTTGAACACGCAAAGTCCGAAAGTCCCTAAGCGTCCTGCCCATGTTGCCGTGCAAGGTTGGTTGCAACAAAAGGGGAAATCGAGACATGGTCAGCGTACAGAAACAAACAATCCGCATACACCCATCACACTGGACTCATTTAGAATGGTGGTCGTATTCTCTTCATGTATAGGTACACATACGAGTTGATACTTATTTTGCGGGCTTGTCTTCTTTTCTTTTCTTTTGCAAACCTCTTGCCAAGCTCTTAGTTAGATGCTTCAGCAGACCCTTTCATCATGTCAATGTCAGCTTGCTGTGGGATTCTGATGGAAAAAAGGAGCTGCAAATATCTGTCACTTGGTGATCTCCCATTGCAAGCCAGGATGGGGCATTTTGCAAACCCGGTTTGAGATAAATCCTGCAGTACTTGCGCGTTTAAAGAGTAAACTGTAAGCGGGTATATGACGACTCCCCCTTAACTTAGGGCCTTTGGAATCCCCCAAGATCCCCTTACATGTACAGAGTAGGAGTAGTGTAGCAGTGGCTGCCCCATGGGGTATTCTCAGCTGCACATGTTTAGCCTTGGTGAATATGCGGAGAAAGCGGAGTGCAGTCTAGCGCCACCGTGGGTTCCGGCGTGTCCTTTCAACCATCTGTCATACCTCAAATCCATTTAAGCAGGGTGCTAGAGACCACACACAATCAGATCGTTGTATCTGAATTACTTGAGCGGCAAAATTATTTACCCCGAGTTCAGTTTGGTTTCGCTCCGTCCAGCAGATGCCATAGGAGTATGCCAATGGTATCACAAATGTCGCCAAGGTCTACAGCCGGGTCTCCCGAGCCTGGAGGCACTCGTAAACGGCGCCGCACTCCGTTGGCCTGTGATGAATGCCGCGATAGGAAGCGCAAGTGTGACGGCGTGAAGCCTGTATGCGGCGCATGCCGTCGACGAAGCATCACGACGTGCGTCTGGAACGAGGAGAGGGTCAGCAAGATGTGGACCAATAGGTAATGTCTTCGAACCTTCAATCCGATCTCCGAACGCTTCCTGACAGTTTCACAGTTATGTTGAGGGTCTCAGGGCTCGAATACGGGAGCTTGAGTCGTCACAGAATCATCCATCAAGCCAATCTGCTCATAGCGTTCTCTTTCCAGGGTTGTCGCCGCCGGAACCCGCCAATGCCAGTCCGGAGATGGAGATGCCTCAACCAATGGCGCAGCCAACGAGCCCACCAGCTGATCAGACTACAAAAAACCCGCCATCTTACTACACTGACGTGCAGGTCGAATATAGACCTGCCGTAATTAATCACCTTCCTGATTCGCCCAAGGAATTGCCGCATTTATTGCGCAGCAAGCCCTCTCCAGCCTACCAAGACCCAGATCCAGATCTTGACGCCGGTTCGGATAGCGATGACACTGATGTGAACGCAATGGGCGTCATAGCTCCCCTGAATAGCATCGGTGGTAGGCGAAACCGGAGACCTTCTGAGTATTTTGGTCCCTCCAGTACTGCGAGTCTGGTAGACAGGGCAAGGAATGCCATGGGCCAACAGTGCCGTAAACACTGGTCTGTGTTGAATAATAGGCCATGCTCCCAATGCCAACATGAGCTGGTCTCTGCCTTGAGCCCGTCGTGTGCTTCATCAGGGCGTTCTCACTCACTCAAGACGGACAGTGCGGTATTTGGCATGACAGTTCCTCCACGCGACGAAGCCGACGATCTCGTGGAAAACTACTGGCGTTGGACACACTCACTCTATCCATCTATCCATAGGCCGTCGTTCGAAGAACGCTACCGTATGATCTGGTACCCTCAGACGGGGCCACGCTGTCTAAGCGCAGAGGCCCAACCCTTCGCGCCGGCGGGCCTGTATGCCTCCATGGGCGACCGTCTATTCTACTGCATGCTCAACAGTGTGTTTGCTTTAGGTGCCCTCTTCAGCCCCAGGCTGGGCCACAAGGACCGGGATCAGTTGAGCCGCGGATTCTTTGAGCGCGCTAAGAAGCTCATGGATCTGGACATGCTCGCTGCAGGCAGTTTGGCTCTCGTACAAACGCTGCTGCTCATGAGCCAGTATCTCCAGAGCACAGAGATGTCGAGCACTTGTTGGAACATCGTCGGGCTTGCGGTGCGTGTTGCCCAGAATATTGGGCTGCACCACGACCCCAAAAACTGCAACCAGGGTTGCTGCCCAACACAGGCCCTTGACCAAGCGGAGACAGAGATGCGAAGACGGGCATGGGCGGGCTGTGTGTTGTTGGATCGGTAAGTGCCTATCTGCTACCCCCTCTCCGCACTCGGTTGGTGACTGACCATGTATCAGAGTCCTCTGCTTGACGTACGGGCGACCTTTGATTGTCCACGCGGCCATGTCGCAGAGCCATCTCGTCCTTCCAGTAGCCGTGGATGATGAATATTTGACGCGACTTCCGGACGCTCCAGGATCACAGCCGGAAGAGACACCGAGCCTAACAGAATGTTATGTACAAACTGTTCAACTGCAAGACATCCTCGGCGAGATCCTGACCACGCTGTACCATTCGGATCCTAACACAGGCCCGGGCTCCTCACTCAGCACTGGAGCAAAAACTGTTGACTTCCACAAGCTCTTCGCCGTTGATAGTCTGCTTACAGCATGGCATAAAAGACTACCACCACATCTTCAAGCCAGTCAGTATAAGAACAGCGGAGAGCCCCCCACGCTCAACCTATCAGATAGAAAGGTAGTGTACCGCAGGCAGGCGATAGTCCTGGAGGTTAGGTATGTTAGCCTGTCCTTCAAACGTATGACACGACAAGTCAGTACTCACAAGTGTGGAAAGATATTTGCACGTTCGTTTAATGATGCTCCGACCGGTTTTATCGAGCCTTTGTGACCCAGCATCGCAATCAAGTGAATTGGGCACAGGTTCCATGCAAGATGAGATGGTGCTCAAGGCAGCCAACCTATGCGTGTCTGGAGCACGGGAGTTATTACAGCTGATTGAGGATAATATCTATTTCAAGACGGATGTCCTTTCTCCTCCGTGGTACACGGTCTTCTGTAAGTCCCTTCTGGCACTCTGTGGGTCGAAAATTGTGCTTATGTCCCTTCATAGATATACATAGCTGCGCCATGGTTTTTCTCATCAGTCTGCTATGCTCTCCGACACACATCCACTGCATGGATGAGGCCTCACTTCTCGAAGGACTGAGTCGATGTTTCGCAGCTCTCAAACATTACCAGAGTCGAAGCCGTGCGGCGGGACGCTGCCGCAAGTTTCTCATCTCGGTGCAGCAAGAAGTCTTCCATTATCGGAGTCAGAACGGTTTGTCGTCTCCCTCCAAGTGTGAATATTAGGGTCGTCAGGGTAACAAATATGAATGCAGGAGTAATGAACGATTTAGGTGTCCTAGAAACCCCAGGCACCGCAGTCATGCTGGGAGGTGAAAATAGCCATGTACGACCAGACCCTTCCATTTGGAACAAAGATCTACTCTCTCGGTCGGACATTATGCAGGAAGATGTGCGCTTTGATGAGCAGATTTGGATGTATAATACTCCTGATATTGCCTGGCTTACACAAGGATTATATTACGAGGAGCACCCTGAGAACAGTTTATAATTGCCATATAGAACATTAAGTATACCACCAATAATGTCTCGTTTTCATGAGTATACTATGTACGTATCGGCTTATTCCTACGGTCACCTTTGAACAAGCATGTCTCCCCGCTTGCCGCGAGCCAGCGCGCGGTGTGGTAGCCGTACCGGATCCTAGCCCACACATGCCGGATAGTGATCCGCTCTATGGCAACACAATCCGGAAAATAACGTGAAAAAGTACCCTACGTCCATGATATGTACGAGCTTTTCCATGGTCTGAAATTTAGCTCCAATACAAAGAAGCAGTAACAGTAGCAGAAACTATGTCATTGCTCGAGAACCGAACCGTTCCTCTGTGGATCGGCAATAAGGCAGTCTTGTCCGGCATTACGTTCCCAGTAACCAACAGTGCCACCGGTGAGTCCCTAACGGCGCACGGCGCTACACCAGAGATTGTTCAGAATGCAGTGGACAGTAGCTACCAGGCCTTTAACACCTGGAAACGGAGTAGTCCATGGCAGCGGCGGGAGTTGCTCACCAGGGCAGCGAATCTGCTACGAGAGCGTAGAGAAGAAGCAGCAGCTATCTTACGGGCAAGTACAATCACCATTACAATGCTCCGCATGTTCATATAGGACTCTAATGCCTTTTATTACGTGCTTACCACAGGTCGAGACTCCAATTGACGATTTTATGGTCCATCAGATTAATATTCAGACCAGTATTGACCTCTTGGAAGAACTAGCAGGCCAGATCATGCACACCATGGATGCTGTCGTCCAGCCCAGTAAGCAATCGGACGCTATGCTGGCCATGGTCTTCCGAGAGCCTCTCGGTGTTCAGGTCGGCATTGCACCCTGGAACGCCTCATTATTTCTCGGTATGCGAGCAGTAGCAACTCCCATAGCTTGCGGCAACACGGTGATTCTCAAGGCCTCAGAGAAGACCCCAATGACTCACCATTTCATCGGTCGGCTTTTTCACGACGCAGGCTTCCCAGCGGGTGTCCTCAACGTCATACAGCATTCCCAGGAAGACGCTGTATCGATTGTGAACGCCCTCGTCTTGGACAGCCGTGTACGGAAGATCAATTTCACAGGCAGCACGGCAGTCGGCAAGATTATCGCAGCCAACGCTGCAAAGCACTGTAAACCAGTTTTGCTAGAACTGGGCGGCAAGTCCGCACAGCTCGTGCTCACAGATGCTGACCTCGATAAGGCAGCGCAGGCAGCCGCTATTGGGGCTTTCACACATGTGCGTCAGCTCGTATCCCGTTCCTACTCCAGACAAGACTAACATAGGTACGCAGCATGGTCAAGTATGCATGTCGACGGAGCGGATCCTTGTAAGTGAAAGCGTCCTCGACAAGTTCTCAGAGAAACTCGCCGCAAGTTCGATGCGGTTCAGTGAGAACGTTTGCCCTGGGGCTTCGGTCGAACATACATCGATGGTCACATCACTTCTAGAGGATGCCCGGGCAAAGGGAGCAAGAATTCTAGGCGGGGGAGAGGGTGCGCACCAAGATGGCTCTTTCTTGACCCCTCGGATCCTTGTCAATGTCACTAGGGAGATGAAGATCTGGCATACTGAGACATTCGCCCCAATCGCCCTGCTCATCCCTTTCAGCACAGTCGACGAAGCCGTAGCACTGGCCAATGACACAACATACGGCTTATCGGCAAGCGTTTACACGACCAACATCCCACTAGGTATTGAGATTGGACGGCGGCTTGAGAGCGGTTCAGTTCACATCAACTCCATGACAATCCATGACGAGGCGCATATGCCTCACGGGGGCGTCAAGGAGAGTGGTTGGGGCCGATTTGGGGTGCCTTGGGGTAAACATGATCTGATTGTTGCAAACCGTACTTGGGGCCATGCTAACGGAAACCAGGGTTTGCCGAGTTTACACAATTAAAAACGATCACCATCACAGATACGCATCTAGCAGGCTAAGAGGGATCTTTGCGAACAGTAGCTAGCTTAAAATGCAACTCAGTGTAAGCCTTACATTAAACATACATTATAGTAGTCGTTGTATCTAAAAAGACTTTCTACCCAAAGAATCCTAGTTTCAGATTGCTACTAGTTAAATACTTGAATATACTGTTTACATTCGTTTCAATGTTGCCCAATGAGTCCCAAACGGGTGGAGCGACGGGAGTGCTTCCGGCCGACCAAGTAAACATTAGCACCGCACCTTGCCCAGTATATAGCATGCTCCTGCTCCTTAAGCCAGTATTTTTCTAGTTGACTAATCCCTCTTTTCTTTTGCTTGAAGTTGTAATAATTTGTGTCTTCAAATGGCAGCTCCGAGAAATATCCGTACGAAAGCCTACGTTGTACAGGGTGAAGGCGATCCGTTCACTCTCTGTGATGTTGTCTTGGACGAGGTACAACCAAAGGAGGTGCTAGTGGAGATCTGGTACACTGGTATATGCCATACCGTAAGTATTCCTGTTTAATTTATTGTCTTCTCGTTCTATTAACCTCGTATAGGATGTTGTTGTCCAGCATGGCGGTATGCCACTAGGAGGCTACCCAGCTGTTCTCGGACACGAGGGAGCTGGCGTTGTGAAGTGGACAGGATCCGCAATCAAGGATAAATCTTTGAAGCCAGGAGACAGTGTACTGCTTTCATTTCACTCCTGCCGCCAATGTAGATTCTGTCTCGAGGGTCATTGTGGCACATGTCCACACATGACGGAGACCAACTTTGTGCGCCCTGCCCGTCGAGATGCCGGAGCAAAATCACCAATATCACTCCTCGACGGCACAAGGGTTCACGGACAGTTTTTTGGACAGTCATCTATGAGCAAGCTGGCCGTCGTCGCAGAGGGGAGCGTAATCAAGGTTGACGCGAGGCCAGAAGAGCTCCGCACATTACCTCCCTTGGGGTGTGGCTACCTAGCAGGTGCTGGAACTGTATTTAACGTGGTAAAACCACAGGTTCAGGACTCTGTAGCCGTCGTGGGCATGGGAGCCGTTGGTATTGCGGCGATGCTGGCTGCAAAGTCTCTCGGGGTACGACAAGTCATTGCTATCGATGTTGTTGAAGCCAAGTTGAAGGTGGCATCCTCTCTAGGGGCAACACATATTGTCAACTCGGCAGCAGAGCCAGATTTGCAGACCGCGCTGCACGCCATTATCCCAGGTGGCCCAACCAGCATTATAGACACAACTGGTTTGGTCGGAGTACTCGAGGCTTCGGTGAAAGCACTCGCTCATGGCGGAACGTTGGCTCTAGTGGGAGTCCCCGCTCCAGCTGCAACGTTGCGAATCAATGCGCTAGATTTGCTGCTGTCGTGTAAACGAGTAATCGGTGTCATTGAGGGAGCCGCCGATCCGCATATTGTATTGAGTTCTCCACCGTTACTCTCATATTTGTAGGTTTGCTAACCTTTCGACCTACAGCTAGTTCCTAAGCTTTTCGAGCTCTACCGCGATGGAAAATTCCCCGTCGACTGCTTGGCAAAAGTTTATCCAGCGGAGCAACTCGACAAGGCAATCACGGACCTTGAATCTGGTCTGGTAAGTGCTACGACTTAGAAAAGAATTCAGGTTATTAATGAATCTTAGATTGTCAAGCCGATCCTGTCGTGGGAGAATTTGAACTCATGATGATGATCTGGTTACCGCTGACTCATTTTTTTATTTTACATACAAGCCAGTTTAAAGAAGAACGAATTGTACACACCTTTTTTCATAAAATCTAAAAAAGCACAATACACTTAGTACATATTGAAAACTTTTTAGAATAAATCCATTTATTGTAAACATAATTGTCCGTAACGGGTCAGAACTACACCGGAAGCCATGCGGATATGCAGCCGTAGATTGACCCACATGCGGCATGACTTCCGTCTATCTAGGTATGTATACATGACTCCTGGGCAATATAAGCTGCCTTTTTATAAATTAATCTGAGCATTATTTGCGCCTATTGTCATTTTCCCCATGGCTTCTGCTATTGCTCGTGCCGGATTGTTGACAGGCAAGGTGTCTGTAATTACAGGAGCCTCGTCTGGCTTGGGGCAAGCCATGGCACTGGAGTTTGCCAAGCAGGGCGCTACTATCGTCTGTGCCGACCAAACACCTGGTCCCAACGCAAACAAAAACCGACTCACGCATGAAATAATATGTGATCGAGGGGGCAAGGCGGTCTTTATCTCGACAAATGTCGCAGACGAGAGTGACATGTCGAAGCTCATCCGCGATTCAGCGAATCAGTTTGGCCGGATTGACATGTGAGTTCTACAAGATATAGTCAAGCCATTATCTTTAAAAGCTGATAGTACCTATGTAGAATGGTTAATAATGCTGGCATTGCCCCAGAGGCCTCTGAGCCGCGACCCATCTGGGAGACATCATTACAAACCTTCGAACGAACTTGGGGAGTCAACATGCGCGGTGTCTTTCTCGGATGCAAATATGCTGGTACTCAGATGATGCGCCAAGAGAGAAATCGCGAAGACGGTAGGGCTGGGACTATTATCAACATCGGATCAATACTCGGTGTGTTAGGCAAACCAGGCACGCCTGCTTATTCGGCCACCAAGGGGGCTGTAATCGCGTTTACACGAGCAGTAGCTATGGACTATGCTCCTCACGGCATCCATTGCAATTCGATTCTCCCGGGATGTATGTATAGTTATCACAAGGGTATACTTATAATGTCAACGCTAACTCAACCCAATCCCTTAGTCACACGAACTCCAATGATCTCAGCCATGACAGAAAACGCCGAAATCGAGCGAGAAATGGCACAACGACACCCTCTCAAGCGACTTGGAGAACCACAAGATATCGCAAGCGCTGCTATTTTTCTGGCCAGCAGCATGTCGGATGGAATTACCGGCCTGAACTTGTCTGTGGATGGTGGATTACACAGTCAGCTAAGCTTGTGACCCTTATTATTAGGTAACTGTATTGGGCTGGATAGCAATTATAACACTCGGAGTACCATCTAAATAGTTGAAAATGCGGCCAATCCATATTCAAGTTTGCCTATATATATGCGACTAAACACTGTCGTCTACTTGTCTGCTGATTGTGCCTTAATACCTTCGTATACTTTGGATTCTACCCCCATCCAAAGCTCGACGGCCTTGAGATCGGCAAACGGCAGAATCTGTGATGCGACGAGGCCGGCAATGCCCTGTTGCCGATCACACCACCAAAACGCATTGGATAGGCCCGACCATTGGCCCGTCTTCTCAGAGCGGCCGGTCGGACCGGGAGTAATCATGAAGCCCAGTCCCCAGCCTTGCGGCGTCGGCGGCGGGCAAGGGGGATAGAAAGCCTCGGCCACATAGACCAGCTCCGGCTTTACAGCAGGCAAGTGACGGCGGGCAAAGTTTGGCAGCCATGCTAGCTGGTTGGTAAACATGGCTTCAACGGTAGCAGGTGCAAGTATCACCCTGCCTAAATGAGATCTGCCGTCTCGCAGCAACATGGCAAGTATTTCTAAGACAAGGTTTAGCACAGTGATAGCCAACAACGGTTTACGTAGAACATACTTCCAAATTCTCGAGTGCTCCCAAAAAGTCCCGCGCCGCCGCTATGGAAGCTGTCGGCTGCGTCTGCCTCCAACGGGCGGCTGAGGAGAGGTGTGCGAGGAGAGAGGTTGCCCTCTTGGTCGCGTTGCCACATGCCAACGAATCTCTCTTTCATATCTAAGGAGGGAGTCATGGTCAAGTCGCGGATACCCAGCGGAATAAATATGTGGCGCTGCATGTAATCACCTAATTTCAAGCCCGTAACTCGCTCAATGGCTACGCCAGCCCAGTCCATAGAGATCTTACATACGGCTTAGCATGAGAGTACTAAAGAACATACGGCAAACCTACCTACACCATACTCGAATGTTTCTCCTGGTTGGTTGACAAGAGGTTGTAGAATGTCAACCATGTGCCCGGAAAATTCGTTAAAATTGACTCCGTCAGCGCGATATGCCTTAGAGTAGGCTTGAAGCTTGGGGTTTAGAAATGAGTATCCGAATCCAGCTATTTTTAATTGTCAGAATTGTCACGGCTCTCTATATACTAGCTTGTGACAAAATACCTGTATGAGTCAACAACATCCTCAGCGTGATGCGGGACTGCGCCGGTTCTAGAGTACCATTCTCCTGCACAACCTTGAGATCTACAAGCTCTGGGCATAGACCTTCCAACTGGTCTGCATCATCGAGACGAAGAATTGAGGCCTCGACGAGTTGCATGCAAGCAATACTGGTGACGAGCTTTGTACACGATGCCAACCAGTAAATATCGTTACGGTCCTCGCAATCCTTTCTTCCAAATGAAGCCGTCGCAGAGTGCACAAAGAGCTCTGGTTGAGAACCGGTACCAACAACAACGGTACTGGCACAGGGCACGCCGGTTGGTTGCCCCGTGGAGGCGATATCGAGAAGGCTGCGTATATCAGCCGCAGCCTGCTCAGAGAGAGAAAAGCTCGCCATTCTGATATTTTAGTGTACCTGTATATGCATTGGACATCTATTACAGCTCATATCCCCATATAATAACCTTTTTAAATCTTTTACAGTATTTTCTGTAGATAGATGATACCTTTGTCGGGAGAGGGCCATAATGGCCGGGTAGGGGTCCCGGAAGCCGGGTTCTGGATGCTCCACCCCCGGATGCAGATCCGGTGCCGGCTTCCAGTACGGCGCAATGCAAATTTCCCTCAGTGTTGAGGAGCAGCCATCTCTACTCCGTACAATCTGTCTGAAAAGGACGTCATACGATACCTCAATAATCTTTGTGCGCCTTACGAAGCGGTCGAAACAGCGAGACGGCGTCATGGCTGAACAAGTCGATGTACTCATTTGTGGCAGCGGATCTGCGGGGCTTTGCGCGGCTGTCTGGCTGGCACGATGCGGCATCAACTACAAGATCGTGGAGCGCCGAGCTGGCCCTCTTGAGAATGGCCAAGCAGACGGAGTGCAGTGTCGAACCGTGGAGATATTTGAAAGCTTTGGCATAGCCGAGGACCTCCTCAAAGAGGCCTATCACGTGCTCGAGGTTGCTTTTTGGACAGCAGAGGGCGAGGGCATCAAACGTACTCACTACGCAGCCGACACGGAGCCCGGCTTGAGCCACCAGCCTCATGTCATCCTGAATCAGGCGAGGATAAATGGCATGCTGATCGAAGAGATACAGCGGATGTCTGAAAGCGTGGAGATTGAGTACGGATGCGACGTACAGAGCGTGGAAGTTGATGATATCGTTCCCGAAGACTCTGCCGCCTGCTGCATTACCACCAGGGCAATTTCGAACGGGCAACAGAAGGTCTTTCGATCAAAATATGTGCTTGTCAGTTGGCTAGACAATCACCCTGTCGCATTTTTACTTCACTGCTAACGACAGGTTAGGCTTGTGATGGAGCTCATAGCGCGGTAAGGAAATCTCTGGGAATTGCCATGGTCGGGGACTCAACGAATGCCATCTGGGGTGTTATGGACCTCCACGCCAGAACAGACTTCCCCGACATCCGGAAGAAGGCAATCATCCACTCACGCGCCGGCAATCTCATGATCATCCCCCGCGAGGGCGACTCCATGATCCGTTTCTACATCGAGCTTGGTGATGCAGCTGTCAGTGGCATCACATTAGCTGACTTGCAGGAACGGGCGCGTCGAATTTTCCAGCCCTATTCCGTGGAGTTCATGGAGACGGTCTGGTGGTCGGCATACTCGATTGGCCAGCGCCTGGCTGACAACTTTGCCAAGGCTGGACGTGTGTTTTTGACAGGGGATGCTTGCCATACGCATTCGCCAAAGGCCGGACAGGGTATGAACGTGAGCCTACAAGATGGCTACAACATTGGCTGGAAGCTTGCATCAGTTCTCCGGGGCCAATCCTCTCCCCAAATTCTCGAAACATATATTTCGGAGCGCCAGAAAACGGCCGCGCAGCTGATCGATTTTGACCGATTCTTCACAAAACTCTTTTCCTCCTCTTACCGACAAGAGAATGGGATTTCTTCACAGGATTTCAAGGACCATTTTGTCAAGGCAGGTCGATACACAGCCGGCCAAGGCGTGAGATACGAAGAATCTGTCTTTGTATCCCCAGACCCAGCTGATGAGAGCCTGGCTCGGAATGTAACCGTTGGAATGCGCTTCCCCAGTGCCCAGGTTGTCCGGTTCTGCGATGCCCGCGCTATGCAATTGGTGGCAGCGCTCCCCGCCGATTCCCGGTGGCATGTCGTTGTGTTTGCCGGGGACATTTTGCAGCAGGCAGTAGCCGCCAGGCTTATCAAGGTCCGCCGGGTCCCCAAACTTCTTGTAGCGCCGCTCCGCTAACAGAAGCTATTTACATGCAGGCTGCAGCAAAACTACAGGACATCATAGATACCTTTACACCAGATGGTCAAGATGCGAATTCCGTCATTCAAGGAGTGCTTGTGCTGGCGTCCAAGCGTGTCAAGGTTGAGCAGAACATGATCCCTGATGTCTTCACCCCGATAACGGGCAAATGGAAGATCAAACGTGAGTATTCAGGTTAGCTCTCATATTTCGTAGACTGACATGACCAGATCTCCAAAAAGTCTTTGTGGACGACGAGAGTTACAATTCAGGGCATGGGAAAGCATACGAAGCCTACGGCATTCATCCTGAGGGATGCTTGATCATCATTCGCCCAGACCAATGTAAGTTGTCAAATAGTGTATGATAGGGTAGTAGTATATTTGAAATGCGCTAACTGAAGTAGACGTCGCAAAGATTTGCTCTTTAGACAACACAGAGGATGTCCTGAATTTCTTTAGCCGGTTTATAATCTCTAAAAAATCAAGCTAAGCAAAAGTACGAGAGAAGCATTAGAAAATTTGGACAATGGAAGAATGTTGATCCATTTGATAAAATACGTGCTCTATATGCCATGGGGTAAAATATCTACACTGTTAGGGACTTAATACCCCTGCCAATTAAGCATCGGATTGGGTACATATTCATTTTTCTGTATATTTATGACTGATTCACTATCTTTCCGTTGTATCCTTTCGTAGCTTCAATTAGCACTTCTCACATTCCTTGTCCCAAGTCACATGTGTCATCTGGGACTCCTAGGCAGCCGCGTGTCTATGCTGCCACCCTCCTCTGACATACCTAACTAATCCTTGCCATCAATTGATCGCACCGCTAGAAAGAGCCCGCCATTAAAGTGACAAATTGCTAAAGAATAGCCGCCTCTTTTCTAAAAATAATCATTATGCTACATACATATCTTTCCGCCCCAAATTTTCACATACCGCCCCCGCCGGATTGCCCCTTGGTCTTAGGACAGATCTTGACTGATCCAAAAGACCCTCTCTATAGCCTCAACGCTGGTGAGGTGATTATTCCTCTTGACTCTCCTGAGATTAGCTCCCTACCAGCAAAGGGCTTCTCTACTACCCGATCGCAACTAAAGGAAGGCAACTTCAAGGTCTGGACTAAGCTGTCAGATTTGTTCCCTATTGGAGTCAGCGCCGAGGGCGGTAAACGTGATAGCTCGGAGGATGTCTTCACCATTGAATGCGTTGAGACAACCTTCTTCCTCCCGACGCCCACGTATTTGGCTAAGAGCCTCCAGTGTGAGGCGGTGCGAAGCTATCTCGATGGTGCCCGCTGGAAAAAATCGCTATACATTGTCACAGGGATCAAGGTCGCCCGCGGTGCCAAGGTAAAGAGCTCTACAGTCAACAGCAAGAGTACTCACTGCGAGCTATCGGCTGGTTTGGCGCAGTCGGGCCTTCCATTGAGCGTTGGTGTCGGCGCCGGGTCCAAGAAGGAGGCAAATGAGAGCACGAGCTTCGAGAGCGACGGATTCCTACTGGCCTTCGAAGTCCGCGAGATCAAATGCACCAAGAAAAAACCACCGTCCACAAAGCTCTACCACAAAGGTGCCATGTTCGAAGCTGGGGCTCCAAAAGGCCAGGAGGCCGACAGTGAATTTTATTTCACGATGGAAGAGACCGACCCAATTCCAGCTAGTCATACTGCACAGGCGTTTGGTCCGCTTGGACTCGCGAGTCAGAATTCAGGTGATGGTGACGAAGATAGGTTTTGCATTGAGCCTTGACACCTGATGTGTCTATGAAGCTACTTAGGCGGTTGCTGTGTCGCATTAGAACTGCATCTCCATAACTCTAGGATCACGGGTTGCAGTTTTTTACACGTAGGGTATTAAATTTGACTCTATCTCTCAAACTCTCATGAATTGAGCTGGATCAAGATCTTGGATCTGATAATATCTGCATACCGCTCTCTCGTCTTGGCTGACTTGTCTTCCCATAACATCCAAGGACATATGTAGTTATGTCCACCTCTCTTCTTGGGTGCCAGGAGCTTCAATACTGATATCATTCCCGAGAAGCTATGAAGCCGTCTAAGATTCTCTTCCCCAATGTTCTTCTTGGCTTTGGCATAATCGAGCAGGTTTGCCACAATACCGGCTGCGATAGGCGTAGCAAATGATGTGCCGGACTTACGAATCTTAGCACACGCAGCCCTGCCCGGCTCGGGAAGCTGGTGCACTTCGACTGCTTCCCCAAGAGTACTAAAATACGAACCATCATCCATCTCAGAGGTAAAAGTAGGGTTGAAGGGAGACGGGTTGCCTTTACCGTCCGTAGCAAACACGCAGATGACCTCCCTCTGGTTAGCCGGGAAAGCAATACCGTCGTTCCCGCCACCGTTGGATGCCGCAGCGAGCAGAATCTTTCTCTCCTTGTAGGCCGCTAGTATTGCATCCAGCACTACATCACTCCGATCTTCTAAGCCAAACGACATGGAAACGATATCAGCCTGGCAGTCCCGAATTGCCCAGGTAATAGCCTGGTTTAATATTAGCGCCGCCATCCTAGCTGTCAGCTATAGCTCCCAGAAATGACCAACCTCGGCTATATAGCTCTCATTATCAAGTAATCCGTCTTCTGAAACGCGAGCGATGCATACTTCGACACCTGGGGCCACTGCCAACAACAGCTCCGTGGTTTGAGTGCCATGTCCCACCTTGTCCTCGACGTCGAAGCTGTCTACCAGCCCCGAGTTATCAGGTATCCAGTTGCGCGTCTCTTTGATGCGATGCCGTGCTCCGTTGATAAACGGGTTGTTCCAGCATATGCCTGTGTCGATCACAGCGACCTTGGTGCGTTGAATGCGCTCGTCCTCTGGCGATCCGCCTGCCTCAGAGGCCTCGATGATGTCAACGAGAGAATCCATGATCTGGTCATGATAGACTCCTAGTCTTTTCATCCAATCGTTCGCATAACTCGCCCTAGAAGTATGGTTAGAGCCCAATTTCTTTGTAAGGCAACAAAAGAAGCATACTTACGAGGTATTTCGAATCTCGTCATCTGGTTCGTCTAACAACTGAAGTCTCTCGTTTAACACAACCCCCAGCTGTCTCCATCGATCTTGAGGTTCCTTGCCTCGGGGCGCGACTTCTTGACCAAAGATCCTCTCTTCAGTGGAGGCAATTTCTGAATCGCTTTCGCCCAGCTCTTCAATAGGATTCTCGATGATATCGAGGTACTCCTGAAGCTTCAAGGGTTGCAGAATGTAGTCATGGATCAGGTGTCCAAACTCCTCATCGTCAGGCTGAGTATCGACCGGGAGAAAATCGCACCGGAGGCATGCCGCAATGGCAGATTGGTGGCTCTTGGCTACCTTTCGTTTAAAGCCTGGGCTCTCTATTATTTCCCATGCGGTTGCGTAGTTATCATATATGTTTCCTGACCGGCCATCGCTGCTCATGGTGTCTATTATGACATTATACTCGAGTTCCAGGAGTAGCACACCGAGATCTAAGATGAAAGGGTGGGTGTGGAAAAAGTCCTTCCAGCCGTTGTCATCTAGGTATGTGGATGATTCAGTAGGAGGGATCTCAAAGAATGGTCGGCTTATGTCTACCTTAGTATGGCTCTGCTCACTGCCAACAATTGGGAGAAAGAAGCAGTCAATGAACCTCAGGCGACGAGATTCAAGCCAGAAGGTGCCCGATTGCAAAATAAACTCGGCTAATGGTGCTGCTAATAAGACCATCTCCCTTGAGGATAGCTTTTGATCTTCTAAAAGCGAACGTAATGACACATAAGATTCGACTTTGCGTAAGGGTCGTTTAGACAAGGTAAATTGGTCTGATCCAGATTTAAAAGACAGAGAATTTAACGTTGTATAGCTCCATATATTTTCCTCCATCTCTATAATCTGGTTTATTGTGTCGAAAGCTGGTAAAACTGCTGGGGCTGAGAACCTGACAGACCTAGAAGTCTGTTCTGATAGAGAAATATCGTAAAGCAGCCAGTCCACATTCCCATCGCTACACGGCCGCCGAAAAGCTAGCATATTAGTGCTTGACGAGTTGGGCTCTTGACAGACACATATCATGGCTTGAGGCGGGTGTATGTCAACTGAAACTTGTGCAGAAGAGCGGCTGACAAGCCGTGCATATGCCTTGAGTTCGATGAAACGAATTTGTGTTTCGTCTTCCCAAAAGCGCTCCTGACTCTCGCTACCAGCATGCTCGGCTGATTGGTCCTTCTCATTAGACGTTATCGGCCTATTGACACCTTGAAAGGAGTCACAGATGACCGATCTGCATCTCTGGAGGACTTCTAGTGATCGCTTGGCATCTCTCTGCTCAATGCTGAACTGAACAGATCCACCACAATACAGCCCGTCGATGTCAGCAAAGGTACGGCCAAGTCGATTCGCTGAGACCACTAGCTGACGAAGCCTCTTGATCTTGTAGAAGCGCTCCGAAGACTTCTTTTTAAGATCCGCACTCAGGTCAGCAGAGGGTACGAGGTCTGTTCTGAGCAATGATTCAAGAAACTCCAACATTCGTTCGGCTGTACTGCTTAGCTCGACCGAGGACCCCGACGGATTTGTTGCGTAATAAGACTTCAGACCCAGTTCTATCAACCCTATCTCGACACAAAAGTCGTCGAAAAAGTTGCGTATACGCTCGATCTCTTCTCTCGAATCAGTCGGCCTCGGCCATCGCGACTTCGCTTCTGACTCAGCCGCCTGCTTGGAGACGGGGAGGTCTGAGCCGAAAAACTCCAGGACACCAAGCAGCAAATATACCAGCTGTGCATCTTCTGGTTTCAGCGCCATCTCCAGGTTCTGTGGTCATAAGCATATTAGATGCATTGCTAGGTTAACAACTCATGCCTGTCAGCTCTTACTGCCCAACTCATCACGTGTCGGATCGGCGTTGTCGGCGAATCGAGAAGCAATCATTCGGACGGTAAGATGCGGGGCAGCCCATGCTCGCAGTTTCAGCATCATCCATCGCGACACGGCTATACCGTGCTATAAGTACCGTATGAATTAGAAGATATGGAACATCTTATACCCTCTGTTTCGGAGAAAAGGCGCCTGCTCTATACTGCCTCTGAAATTGGAAGTATTGCTAATGCCACGAGTGAATGCCGCGAAGCCTTTCAAAAGTACCTCAAAGAACCTTACCCTGGCACCGAAAGCGATGTCGCCCGTTTGTTTGTCAACTTTGAGAGGTGGTCTGCCTCGCTATCAGTTGACCGAAATTGGCCCTCTCCTACTTTTAGGAGAATTCTTTCCCTGGACACCCTTCTGAGCACAGATGCTATGACGAAAAGGAAATTGACAGATTTGCTTCTCTTGATCGCTAAACACATTAGACAAGGTGCGGACTCTAAGTATCTTGCATCAAGATGGTTTAGTAACGATCAATTACTACGACGCAGCAAGCGAAGCCTCGGTCCAGTCTCGGACGTCTCGAGGCTCGGATAAGTCCAAGGGTGGCAGTCATTCGGAATATAGCGATAGGTTTTCGGAGTCTACGTTGGAATCTTTCAATACTTTTGTGACACAGACGGGCTATATCAACCCCCTCAAGGCCATGAAGCTCTACATGAAGAGGCTGTATGACTTCTCGACGCTGCTGCGTGCCACTGTTCCGGAAATTCGTTACCTTGCCCCCCGCCACGAGAAAGATGAAAGCTTCTGGCAGGTGGCCAACATTATGGTAAATTATAAATTTCCGGACGCTGATCCAGAAATTACTTCTAGGCTAGCGGCAGCTATGATTCTGCGCCGCGGACGCCTCATGCAGCTGCTGACCAGACGAAGCCCCGAAAGGCGAGCTCATGCTAACACTGGCTCAGAAACCAAGAAGGGAGAAGAGCCAGAGCCAGCAGAGCTAGCCGCATCCAGGGCACCGACCAGTGCCGCTACTGTTATATCTGCCGGATTCAACACACGCAATCTCTCGAGAGTTACACCCTCCATTGTATCTAACCCTGTCAAAGCTCTGGATCCTTGGGAGCTCATTCCGTCCAGGCCAAAGACGTCCGAGACAGGCGGCTTCACGTGCCGCTACTGTCATCGGACGCTACAACCCATGTCTGCTTCAAGATGGCGGTAATGTAGATTTTCGACTAGACACTTCTCGATCCGTGGCTGACTTGGCGTCTTTATTCCAGCCGTCATGTCCTCCAAGATATCGAGCCATTAGTCTGCCTACATGCGGCTTGTTCGCGGCCCCTAAAGATGTTTGGAGACTACTCAGCCTGGAAAAGCCACATGCAGATGCATGATTTACGCTGGTATTGCCGTGCTCCTTGCCACGGCGGCTCCATATTGGTATTTTATCATCCAGACGACTTTGAGCAACACCTTTGCACTGTACACCGAGACACAATTGCCAAACACCAAATTCCCCTTCTTATCCGAAACAGTTCCCGACCAACTTCTTATATGCCCAATACGTGCCCATTATGCATGAGAACAGTAGATGACCCAACAATGGAGTGGAAATCGCATATCTTGAACCATCTGATGGCCTTGGCTCTACTAAGCGCGGACTCTGTCATCAACATGGACCAAGAGGATGGAGATATTACTTCCGAGAGCATACCTGAATCGGCCTGGGATAGCTATCAGATGTCGATACTTGATGATGAGGACATTGCCTTGCTATTTGATTACCCAGCAAATGCAGATAACGGAGATCAGGATGCAGTTATGGGACCGTGGCCCAGCGTCGAAGATGAATGGGGCTTCATCAAAGGACAATTTTCGAATCGTTCCTTAGAACACTGATACTATAATCACTGAGCTTTGCATTACGCCAAACATTAGAGAAACTTATTCAAACACCATGTTTACAGTACCACACTATGTATTTTCCTTTCTGAGCGAGTGATGGCTTTCATCTTGGCTATCTCCCTTTTATATCTAACACAATGCAAATGTTTTTATAAGAACAGAAGAACTTGCCCATGATCGATGTCTAGACTGGGTATGTTTTATAGGCTATCCTAACTAGTTTTGAATGGCGAAACTTCTTTAGAACTATTTTGTTGGCATTGAGGCGCGCTATACTCGGGCGTCATTATTCGATTGGCAATCACCGAGACGGGTCCTGTTATGTGATGGAACAATACCTTATTACTGGGGACTATGTCATTTTGAGGCTGCCTCTACGTACGCCAATTGCTGCCGCCGTAATGGGCCCATCTCGTATTTCTCTGTGGACGGATGGAGAGGCGAATACGCGGGGTTAGCAACCAGGATTACTGGACCGAGCGCGAACTTGATCGGCTTTACCCGAGAACCACAACCCTGTGGCTAACCTGGTCGCTAATCGATACTGCTGATCGATACTGCGGATCAATATCGCTGATCAATGTCGCTGATCACTACCGCTGATCACTCCACTACCGCTGATCAATACCGCCGATCGATACCGTTTCGATGCCCGGAAACAGGACTAGATGATGTTATTTATGCAGCAGCTTGTATCACTTATCAATAAAGTTAATCTCGTTGTCTAAAGTCTTTCTGGGAAAATAGCTGTGTGTCGCAATTCCCACGATGACTATTAGTATAAGAAACTCAGCATTAATTGAGGCACAAATAGAGCGATGTCTCCCCGATAGAATTAGTAGACGTGCTATCCTAGATATCATGATTGAAAATATTCCATAGATAGTGGTTATAGTCACCTGCAGGCAAGGCCATCGTCTCTCTAAGCATGCCATGGGCAAGCCTTTGTGTCCCATCTCAATGTGAGCAATGCAAGAGAATGCCGCAACTTGACTCGCTTGCAGAACTGTGTACAAGTTACTGGGGATCGAGGTTTATTGACATTAGTTGAGATGAGCCAGCTTCTGACTGATGACGTACATAGAATTGCTTGCAGATTTAAACTTGAATCAAATGGTCCAGTCATATCCAAGGTCTGAAAGCCACCAATGAGGTTATGTAATGAAATCACTCTCCGCGAGAACTCACTTTGGTACCCTATAGGGTAGATATTATATCTATAAACTCGATTGAACGAACCACTTTACAATCTCTCATCATATTGATACCATATTTCTGAGCCTTCTTGAAAACCAGCCCAGACCCAGCATGACCAAAGAATAGCTAGAGACAACGATCAAAGAGTCTTTATTCAACCCTGTGAGCCTCTTGAACCAACTGTTCAGAGCTGGCAGGCAATGAGCTCTTACTCCATGTACAATGATATTGATACAATTTAAATTTCCTGTTCCTTTCTACGGGACAATATCTAATGTTGCCTTTCGCAAGCAGTCGACTCGCAACTAAGATTTGGATAGGCTCCTCAAGAAGCCTTCGAAGCTTGTCAAACCACACGTTCCATGAGATTCTGAAAAGAGATTGAGGAATATCAGCCGTGGCTAAACACTCGCTGCATCCACGTGTGGCAACGCTAAGGCTTCTATGGAGTATCTGTTCTTCAACACTAGCATCACTGAAATGCAAAAGCCGCATTGCCAAGATACTTGGCCATGTTTGTTGAGCGGCCAATCCGCGTAGTAGCGGCGCGCGCTGCTACGTTTGTTGCGCATTGTTAGTCGTTCCTTGGCTAGGCATCCACGGATAAGCAGCATGAGTCGATTCGCCGAAATTCTTGAGCTGCCCAAATCGGATATTTTTCTCACTGCCATTGGATCCCTGTAGCGCCGTGGCTTCGGTAAGGCGGAGCGACCGTCTGACTATGGCCTCGAAATCGGCGGTTGACCCGAACCCGGTCGTGAGAATGCGACCCACCTCGATCAGCATGGCGCCTGGCACGATGTCCTTGTATCCCTGGCCTCGACAATCATATCGGGACATAGATACCATGCGGCTGATCCCACAAAGGCTGCACCGCTGTGAGCACTCTGGGGAATGCCAGCCGAAAAATTGCTGCATATGCGCCTCATTCATCCCATTCGTCTTCGTAAAAAGAGCTCTTCTCCTTTCATCTCCCCTCTAACCCCTTCAACCTCCTTCAGTGTCAAGCCGGTTGTTGCTAACGCCGTAACCGTCCTACCCCCGCCTACCGTACCACTGTCACTTCAGAAATATTGATAAAGCTCTGAGCTCTATTGGAGCTTACGCAGGGCCGCTCTCTCTGCCCCGCCCACTAGTTGACCATTCAGACTACAGCCTTCCAGGATGGGACAAAACCCGTTAGATGTAAAACGGATTATCTCCTAGTCAGCGCTAAGAGTCTGTGCCTTACTTGATTAAGTGCTTGCATATGAGCAAGGCGAAATTTTTTTTGAAACGCTCATTTAAAATAGGACTATACTCTTGCTCAATTAGGTAGGAGTTAGGCCAATATTTTGTCAGTTATGCAAGGGGTAAGCTTACACAGATGCCCATTCAAACTAATCAGTGTCAACTTCAACTAATCGATGTCAACCACCTACCCTTTTATCAAGACGTTGTAAGATACCAAAATAGGAAGATATAGAAGACATCTTATGGAGGAGTAACTGAGGAAACCATTCTTTAAAGCAAATCCATATCTGACATATCTGACATATCTGACATATCTGACATTTCGTAACGTTACTTATTCTGCAAAATAAAGCAGTACGCCCTAAAGCAGTACGCCCTTACCAAATGCGCCGCACTCTATCAAAACTGATTGAGGCCAAAGGACCCTCTTCAAGTGTGATGAATTATGCAGGATAGTTAGCTTGATCGAGTTGGTAACTACCAAGAGCCTTACCAAGAATGATACCGACTCAATTCTGCAGTCTCCGAAATTAACAGTCTGGGGCCATTCCCCCCTTGCTAGACTAGCTCCTTGCAACGAACCTATGATTTGATGCATAGCCGCCTTCAGACAGCTAGCTGAAGACTCAAGAACATACTGGTGTTTCACCTTTTCAAGTGCAATATGTCTACGCGCATTCTGACTTCCTGGAACGTAGGGTCACGCTATATCGGTAATCTTGACACGGATAGCATGGGGTTCACAGACCTTAATTCCAAGTTAATGAGACTTAACGACAGGGGTTAAATCCCAAAAATAACAAGTGAGACATGTAACAATTGCGAGCGCGGGCACCTTAACATCACACCTACTCAGACTGGTAATGGCATCTCAGAATCACACCTACTCAAAATGGCAATGGCATCTCAGAATAACTTGGTAGGCTTGACTAGCTGGGTTCGAATGATCTATATAAGACTAAAGACATATCTGCTAAAATAATGAAGATCTTTTCCATCAAGCTCATCAGCAGCCACAGACTTTCAAGGCTCTTCGCCAACTGACAATTATCCAAGTCAAACTTCAATAACCATATTTGACAATGCATCAATCACTCACCACAGTCCTGGCCCTTTGCCTGGCTTCCACCGCCATGGCTATGCCCCACAGCAACTTGTTCACTCGACAGACCTCCCCTGACGGATCTTGCGGTGGTTCCACTGGCTTTGTTTGTGCGAGCGGTTTCTGCTGCTCACAGTTTGGTTTCTGCGGTACCGGCCCCGATTTCTGTGGCAGCAGCGGAGGTGGTGGCAGCACCGGCACCTGCTCATGGGAAGGCCACTGCGCTGGTGCCTCATGCAGCACTGAGAACGACTGCTCTGATGACTTGACTTGCAACAACGGTGTCTGTGGCACTGCTGGAAGCGGCGGTAGCACTCCTCCTCCTCCTCCTCCTCCCCCCACCGGCGGCGGTGGCGGCATCACCTGTACCTCCAAGGTATCCTACAGCGGCGATGGCTCAACCGGTGCCGGCTGGCCTGCTCAGAGTGCCTGGGCCAGCTTCGACAACTTGTGGAATGCCAACGTCAACGCCATTAACGGCGCGTGCCAGAACAATGGCTGGGGCGTTGCAAACAACTCTCCCACTGAGACTTCGCAGATCCAGGCCGCTATCCTCAGCATCTCAGCCTCAACTGGTGTCGATTCGCGCTATGTCTTGGCAACGGTCATGCAGGAGAGCAAGGGATGTGTCCGTGTTCCCACTACTCAAGGATTCTGGGCCAACCCTGGTTTGATGCAGGACGCCAACGGCACACACACCTGCTGGATCAGCCCGGGCAACGGCATCAACCCCTGCCCCCAAAGCCAGATCCAAGGCATGATCCAGGATGGCACTGGCGGCACTGCATCTGGCTCTGGTCTGCAGCAGCTTCTGGCCAGTCTGAGGACTACTGGAGCCCAGCAAGTCTACCAGGCTGCTCGTCTTTACAACTCTGGTAGCATCCCCTCCAACGGAGACTTGAGCGGACCTGGTGCTACTCCTTCCTACTCCTCGGACATTGCCAACCGTCTGCTTGGCTGTGTTTTCTAATCGAGCAGTATCATACTATCTTGATGAAGAGGTGGTAGTGGTAGAGCAGAAAATTTGTTAAGGAGATGTTTCTTTTCAAGACATGTATATATTTTGGACATGTATATATTTTGGAGATGCATTTGTTTTGGAGGTGTACATATGATGAAGATGTATATATTTTGGAAACGTATATATGATGCAGATGTATATAGCAAAAGGACGCATTCTATATGACTTTCGTTAAAAAACTCCGTAAATTCTTCGTTAACTTTCACTTGCACTATTGTATCAAAGTAGTTTTTTAAATTCTATACCAGCTGCTCATGCTGGGCAACCTTTCGTGACGAGTTGCATTCAAATTGTAAAATTGTGTTAATAAAAGGTCTCAGTTATCTATCACTAAGTCGGTTGCAGGACCACTTATATTTATATACCTACCTTACAATCTTTGAGATCCACAGACATAAATCGTTCAGAGATACCCTGCAGTCAACAATTATAGCCGTTCATTCTGACGAACTTTTGTGCTTCGAATATACTTCAATGAGTAACTAGTACTAAAACCTACGGTTGTCAGTTTCACTATCCTAGAAACGATGATTCTCTCGTTTTGGATTGCTGGTTTATGATACTGCAGTATTTCCGCCTGCTATGGGGAAGATAGTCATAGAGCTTTAAATTTACGTAGCATTCAATTTAGTGGCCACAACGAGCATTGTAGTCTCACGACTATGAAAGAAGAGGCTCAACATTATATATTACCTATGTTATATCTGTGAAAGGGCTTTTTTCTTTTGCGAAGATATATAACATTAGCTCCATCAATACTCCCATCATTAAAGATGTACACTTTGTAGATACGGAGAGACGTCACGTGAAACTGATGCGGTGGCTCACGTCAGCCAATTCCTCCGTAGCTACGGAGTATCCGCATCGCATTCTCGTCAACTAACATTTTGTCGTATCCCTCATCTTTACGCGTCACAGCGACGGAGCTTAGGCACTTGTAACAGTTTTACTAGACAAGGGGAATACCAATATTGAGACGCAGCTGATACGTCTATTTTACGCTACAGCGTCCTAATATCTCAAAAAGACACCCTTGTCATCCTTCGCACTAACACCATGCCGCCAGAGAGCCCAGAGGCACTGCAACAGGCTGTGAGCTCATTGAAGCGCAAAAAGCAGCCCGTTCGCCGTGATTTGGAGAAGAGACGTCAACAAAATGCCCAGGCCCAAAAGAAGTATCGTGAGTGCCTCCCCTCCGTACTTAATGTACCAATATTGTGAATCTGTGAATGACAATTACAAGGGTAACTAACAAATGAAACGATGTGTAATAATTTAGGAGAAAAACAACGTCAGCGACTGGAGACTCTCAAGGCAATTGCTGCATCTGCTGGACAGAGCCATGCTAATGAGAGACCGTGTTCGCAAACAAGTCCGTCCGAAGTGGCGATGCAAAGCGACAACAGCAGCTCAATAGATCATGGTATTTCGACGTCACCTGCGCCCCATCAAGGATCCTCGACAGAACGCCCACCACTCAATTCACAGCCTGAAAGAAACTCATTATCCCAAAGTACGGGGGACTCTCACTCAGCATTTAACTCTTTTGTCGTTCCAAAAGAACCTCAATCCACCATCTCACAGCCAAACGACAATCCCTCACCTTTCGTTATCGGAAACATCCACTCCATCTCCAGTCCACCCGCTTCGACACCTGGAGAATGGCAACTCCAGACTTCTCCATCCAACACTACGCACTCCCATCCTCCTTCACCAACATGGGACTCATGCACGCATGTCAGCTCTTCATTCCTCATACGTGACAAAACTAGGCAAACGTTTAGCACATATTGGACTACAACAATTGAATGCGGCTGCTTAATACCACACGTACAACTACGTTCGAGAGACCCCTTTTCCCACAGCGATACGCATATTATCAGCTTCGGCGCTGATGGAATGGACACGGATTCATGCACGAGCAGCAGTATCCACATTGAGCGAGCATGCATCGCTGCGGCGCTGTACACACTCGTGAAGTATATGGGCATTAGGGAGGAGACCTTCTGTGCGGATGACTCGCTCTCGCCTTTCTACCGGCCGAGCTTAGAATTTGCTGATGATGCCACACGGAATCGGACAATTGGTATGGTCCAACAAATGTACAAGACCTTGAGGCCGGACCTGAGACCAAGTGCGGAGCAGATCTTGGTAAAGCATCATCCCTATATTGACATTCTGCCCTTCCCGACATTGCGGAGGAATCTTATTATGCATCAGAAAGAAATCGACGAAGACGAATTTTTGAACGATACACTGACTGGTTTGATATGTTGGGGTGGCGTGGGTAAGGCAAGGAATGATAAGGATAATGTGACGGGGCATGCGGCTGCGGAAACGGCGTGGGATGCGCGCAGTTGGGAGGCCAAGGTGTGGTTTCTGAGGAAGTATTGGTGTTTGCTTGGTGGGGAAGATGGTGAGCTTGTCAGGCAGAGTGAGTGGTGGCGGAGTGTTAGGGGAGAAGAACTCAAGTTAGATCTAGTTGACTTGAAAAGTTGACTTGCAGAAGGACCTGGAATTGAGTGTCGATTTTGTAGAGAAAAGCAAATCTGAACGCAACACGATCTCACTCTGGTGCAGAGTTTTAGGCAATCTCCCAATTGCACACCGAGAGCAAGACCTCCATTCTGCCCATGATCTGAATCAAGACCAGCGCCTGTTTCCATCAAATAACGCAACCATCACTTTTGACAAAGCCAATCAAGAATGACATTCACCTCAATCTTTCCACTCGTCTCTACCCAGCCTTACAATATCCGATTGTTCTAACACCCAAAACTTCGCAGGAGCTTTCCCCTCTTCCACCATCCTCACAGCAGCCACGGCGGCTCTCCCGATAATCGTTTGATCTTGTGCTACAGAAAGTCATTAGTCTTGGTCCTCCCAGTTCAGAATGCCAAATGAACAAAGACAGGATAAGGTTGCTCATACCCCACTTGTCCTGGAATCCCTGTCCAAGTTTCTTCATCCCATGAAAGATATCCTCCAGCCACTTATTCTTTGGGGTTTCTCTTCCCAGAATCATTCCTGGTCTCAAGATTATGGCATTCTCAAAGTCCAATTCCTTTATATGTTTCTCAACGCCCCTCTTCATTTTGGCATACGGTGTCAGGGCAAATGGGCTCAGCGCCCCGCTTGTCCCTGCGCTCGAACAGTAGACATACGTCTTAACACCTACTGCTTTCGCCGCTTTCGCATTTTCTACACATAAATCGTGGTCGATTGCCCATTGCGCAGCGACAGAGCCTGCGCTGCCGATCGTCGTGCCGACGGCGTTGAAGACCACTGAGGGGACCAAAGGCAGCGTGGCGATTAAAGGACCCCATTTGGCGGTGTCGGTTTCGATGATGGATTGAAGTTTGGAGTCTTGTGTTGGCGGAGCGCGACGGGAGATAGTTGTGACGGATGTGCAAGTCGTGGAGGAGAGGAGGGTAGCGAGAATTTGCGAGCCCACTGCGCCAGTGGAACCAAAGATTAGGGCCGTTGTCATAATGATGTAGATGTTAAGTGATATATAATGAGAGGCATTGGGGAGGAAGATTGAATCTTTTTAGGGTTATAAACAATCTTTAAATAGCCCACTGTAAAAGTGGCTGACGTTAAGTTATGTTGCTCCTGTATAAAATAAATTGCCTACGGAGTAGCTACACGGTCTTTAATTATCCCGTCACGGCTGATAAGCCAACAGGGCACAGCATTTATAGTCGCAATTATTTTAACTATCTACCTATTAACAATATAGCCGGCTAATTTTAGGCGATCAATGTTGGACACAACTTAAGCAAGTTACAAGCAGTTGTTATACGTTACAGTTGAACCATAACTGCTGATTCTCTCAAGCTGCACCTCCACCAGCAATTGCCGCCACATTCAACTTGTTCCATCGCTGGAACAAGACAATAGTAATAAAAGCAATCCCTGATGATGCAATGCCAATCGCAAACGCAGCTTTGAGGCCCTGCATGTATGCTGTCAAAATCCCAGGAATTTGGTCCTCCGAAAACACTTTTCGCAAATCCGTCGCGCCAGTACTCACCACGAGGGCCGGGTTGACTCCCGGTGCTGTCTCGGGAAGATTGTTGATCATAACGTTAACAAAACCAGCTTGGGCAGCAGAAACCATCCCTGCACCGCCAAGTGTCTGGAGGAACAGCAGCATGGCTGTCGCTTCTGCGAGATCCGTGGCCGGCGCTGTAGCTTGTACCGTGATAATGGGGATCTGGGACGCGATGCCCCAGCCAACACCGCCAATGATCTGGTAGCCTATCCATTTGCCCTCAGAAGTACCAATATCCAAAGTGTAAAGCAAACCTGTACATATCGTCGACAGGGCAGTCCCGGCAACGATAATCGGCGCCGCAATACCAGTGGCAGAGATGTAAGCACCACTGCATAGCATGGAGATGACAATGGCGACAATGAGGGGCAGGTTTCTAACTCCACTTGACTGGGCACTCGCGTTGTCGATGCTCTGGAAGTATATTGGTAGGTAATACAAAACCAAGTAGTACGCGCCAGAGTAGAAGAATGAAAAGACCGATTCGACGATGTAAACTCTCTGCTTGGCAAGGCGGAACGAAAACATAGCTGTGTCTTTCTGGAACCATTCCCATAGTATAAATGAGCCCACAATTACCGCACTGCCAACTAAGAGGCCTATCTCGTGTGCAGAATCCCAGGGAAACTTGATACCACCGTCCTGTACGGCGAGGAGATAGCATACCACGAAGGCGATCACGAGAGCGGCGCCTACGGGGTCCATATGGAGGAGCTTCTTGCACAGGGTTGCCGCCTGTGGCTTTGCAGTGCTGGGAGCCCTGAAGAAGACCAGAATGATGAAGGCGGATATTGCTCCAATGGGAAGATTGATGTAGAAGCACCAGCGCCATGATACTTTATCTGAGAATGCACCTCCGATCAGAGGCCCAACAGCTGCCGCAACGCCGTAGCTCGTTCCAACAATCCCAGTGAATATGGGTCGGCTCTTTGGCGACGCAGAGAATCCGATGATGGTATATGAACCGGAGCCAATGCCTGCAGCTCCCACGCCCGCAAACGCACGCCCGACGATGAGGGCAGTGCTGCTAGGCGCAACAGCACAGATCAAAGATCCAAGCTCAAAAATGAAGATAGCGATGAGGTAGCTGGTTTTCAGTGGAAAGTATTTATAGATTTTGCCCCAGGCGCTCTGAAAGCCGCCCATGGTCATGAAGAAGGCGGAGCTGTACCAGGAAATATCCGAAAGCCCGTTGAACTGGTCGGTGATTTTGGGAATTGCGGTCGCGACAATTGTCAGGTCGAGGGAGACGAGAAAGATGGCGAGCGCAAGTGCAGTGATGATGGCGACGAGACGAGAACCCGTGGGATACTCTGAGTTATCATTCGCGACGTCTTGCGAGGTCGGAGTTTCCATGCTTGAACCCATCTCTTTATCGCTAATTCTTCGGTCATTCAACTCTTTCTCGTCGATAGTACTTGCCACTGCTAATGAAACATTCCATTGCTCTGAGGTGATGTCGCCTTTTGAATCAAGAGACGCCATGTGGATTGATGTATGTTGCCTGTCTAGCTCTGGTAAATGCAGCTCAATGAAGAGAGTTTCTCCTTATTTCGTGAACAATTAGAATCAAACAGTCCACGTAGAGGTAGCAGCAAACACAGGTATTAATTAGACGAAAGCCAAGAGCAAAGACTGCCCAACTAAACGATGCTACTCGCATCCGTTGGCTGAGTGTGTATTAATGGCTGACGAGGGACACCGACGCCGTGGAAAGTATCCTTGTACTCGCAAATGGCTTTATCAGCCATTTTCATCATGGCTCTTTCAGTCTGCATTATTTCGAATGCGTCGTTGATATCAGCCATTCGTCGTATGGCTCCCTCAGTCGGCATTATGTCCAGCATGTGGCCGATATCAGCCAAAAAACCGTAAACTGTATGAAGTTCATGCGGACAAGCTAACGGGCCGACGGGCTAACAGCGAGTGGCTGGCGCTCGGGAGGATCCGATAAGCAGTGCCGTAATTGCTCTCTTCTCCTGTGGAGGCCCTAGGTGTTGAGAGAATCAACGTCAGCCGCTTGAGAAATAACCCCTAATCATAAATGCCAGGTCGGAGAGTGCTCGAAGAAGCTCAGCACCCATTGGATCTTCAGCGCAGAAGCGGCAATTCGCCGAAAGAGATCATGTTTTCCTTGGACTGAATGCTTTCCGTATGCGGCCTGCTGCCGTCACTCATAGCGCGTGATGCGAAGTGGCTGACGAGTAATGACTAGTGAACCAAAGTTTGGGAAACTGAGGCATAGATAGTTATCGCACTTGTATTTAAGTGGGATTATGGGCAAGTTTCGTTCAATCTCTCCAAGTAAGTAGATTTGAGCGGGTTTGGTCGGGGTTCGACTATTGTGTTCAAGCTGAGCGCGTTGTAGGCGCGTCTAAAGCCGCCATAATGCCCGCTGATGGTAAGCCGGCCGGCATCTGCCCGTTAGGCTGACGCTTCCGAAAACATTACGGAGTAGTAATTCATGACATTCGAGCCAGCGATTTGCACACAGAAACTCCTTTGGTTTGTTACGGTTTATATCTTCTTTTAAATATTATCATTCAAAGTCTTGTAACTAAACAGTGAAAACGTCTATTCTATTCTATTTGCTTTTTTATCTAATAACCAACTTTTATGAGACCTAGTTTTTAGCTTCTGCGCTCGCTAAAAATTCATTGCTAAACGGGTAATCGAGATAACCTGCGGGATTCTTAGGGGTATAGAACGTGCTTCGTTCATATTGATTGAGCGGCAACTCATTCTTGATTCGGAAAACAAGGTCTGGATTTGCCACAAAGTGCCTGCCAAACATCACCATAATATCTCTCCTGGAGTATACCTCATCGATCGCTTTCAGAACGTTGTCCGGCCTATATCCTCCGGCCAGAAGAATTGGCTTATCCCAGAGGTCAAATACGAAGTCGAGGTTATCGTCAATGGGGTGTTCCTGGTCGAAGTTGTTGACGACTCGGGGTTCTATCAGGTGAATATAAGCCAGATCCAACTCCTTAGCTTTGTTAATCAAGTTTGAGAATTGAGGCACCGGGTCTTTCATCCGCATGCCCTGGAACGTGCTCCAGGGGCTCAGGCGAATTCCGAGACGTTCGCTCCCGATGGCGTCACCGACAGCTTTCATGACTTCGTAGGCAAAGCGGGATCGGTTCTCAGTGCTGCCGCCGTACCTATCTGTACGGATATTGCTCACATCCTGAGTAAAGCTATCGAGAAGGTAGCCGTTGCCAGCGTGAAGCTCAACACCGTCGAAACCAGCACGAATGGCATTCTTCGCTGCCGTTGCAAAGTCACGCACAATCTCTTCGATCTCATCGGTAGTGAGGGCCCTTGGTACAGGAGCTCCCTCCTCATGAGGGATCGCGCTCGCAGATACAATCTCTATGCCTTCTTTTTTGGCAATCTCTGGAACGGCGGCTCGGCCGATGTGAAAGAGTTGACAGATGATGAAGCTCCCGTTGCGATGCACTTCGTCAGTGATAGCCCTCCAAGCTACCACCTGATCCTCACGCCAGATGCCTGGTGCGTTGGGGTAGCCGCCACTACCGTGTGAAATAAGGCCAGCCTCCGTTATAATTAGAGTTCCCGGTACCCGAGACCGTTGACTATAGTATTCCTTCATCATTGGCGTCGCGGTATGGTCGTCAGTGCCTCGAAAGCGAGACAGAGCCGGCATGCCAATCCGATGTTTGACCTCGACTCCGGCAATTTTTAAAGGTTTCCATAGCCGTGATTGAGCCATTGTACGAAACGCGTTTGTTTGCTGACCCGTGCGATCGTGGATGGTTATAATGAAAGATGTTATGTTATAGAAAGTAAGATGAGCCTGCCTTACGATGTAACTTTAATAGCCAAAAGCAGCTTGTTGATGATGAGATGTGTGCCATACCTTGATCTGCTTATATACTTGCTCTTTGTGTGGCAGGATAGATCATTGGAGGTGGCTAAATTTTACAACTCCTCGAAGGTTTTGCCCATTCAATAATCGAGATACTTCCCAAAACAGCGATGGCGTTAACCTCAGAGTGAAGTTTGGCTGCCATTGGTCAGTCGATTGACCAGTTTACTTAAGCACCAGACTTACAAATCAACAAGCAGCCACTGATCATGGATCACATCACTCGTAATATCGTTAATTTAACCATCACTACAGCTGTGCGATTGATAATTGATCTTCCTAAATTGTTCTCGAACATGCCGTGGCCATCCGTCGCACCAACTCGCACGTTAGTGGACTACTCCATCATCATAGTGCTTCCCGCCCTGGAATCTAAAACTGCATAGTTCGTCATTGCAGTGGAGTGTCATTGAGTAGCATCATTGCTAGGGTGAATCTCTTCCCAAAACTCCTCCACCTGAGCACGATAGGCCTTTTCCGACCAAATAAACTGGCTCATGATTGCCACAAGTTCCTCCAAAGAGTTATACTTCCCCGTAAATCGAGAGTCATGGTTCTCTTGCAGAAGAGCTTTATAGTCATCATGAACTGATCCTTTGGGTGAAAAAGAACCGCCTATATGTAACATCCAGATAAGCAGGTCGATCTGACCGTCCCAAAACGGGTCATTGTTGGACTCTTGTAACTTGCGAAGTAAATGCAACGAAACATGAGACTATGTTATTAATGTCAGTATGAATAGAGTGAGAGTAGGTCAATGTGAGCAAGAATTGGGCATCAACGTTGTAGGTCAAAATCACCGTGCAGACGTTATACATACAGGCATTACAGAGTGGCGCCAAACCTTGCAGCAAAGCATGCAGGCACTGAGATAGGCGGCTAAATAACACGCCTCCATATATGGCGAGAGCTTTGGTAGATCTACGAGTCTGGACCCGATTGAAGCCTGCTGATTGTCAACACGGAGCATCTCCACAGGGTTCTGGCAGGAATATCCGGGGAGATCCTGGACGCATTGCAATGCGTGTATATCTTTCAGAACTTCAACATAATCGTCTGGAAACAAGTGGATTCTCTTCTCAAAACCGGGAGCCAAAATAAAAAAATCTGCAGCAAAGGGATCTCGTTTCCACTGGAGCTCAGCGAATGTCGTGTGATCTATTATACGGTCGGATCCGGTCATGATGGATGAATTCAGATCTTGCCTATTCGATTTGACGAAAAGTAATCAGTTATAAGCCATAGCCCATTCGGCGATCAAACTCGAGATACTCGGGGGCTATGAGGGCATCTCACCAAAAGATGGCCCGCTTGATTCCATCGGTCAGATAAATGGTTCTTGATTGACCCAATTCAAGCAGCTGGCGGATAGCGCCCATATGTAGTTGAACTTGCCATCGCATGCCTAGACGAGCCTATAATTGAACACATCAGTCAGCACGAGCTATTGTTTTAAGCTTCCAATCGAAACAACAAGGGCTCGGAGTTTTATTACCTCCACTCCAGCAAGGAGCAAGATGGCGCCCAGAGTGGGCAGCGAGAGCGCTGCTTCCGGCGAGTTCATTCTCTCGCGTATGGTGCTCATAGCTTGGCCTTGGTAGTCGAGACACTCTTGGTCTACATTACCACCAGTCACCGCAAACGCAAATGTTAACTTCACGGCGTTCAGGAGAGCCGGGTCGTCAAGGTCTGTGCGGAAAACGGAGCCGAAGTCTTGGAAGACAACCGGATCTGCGACGCTAAAGACGGGCTCGGCAGCATGTCGAGCAGCGGCTGTGGAAGTTCTATGAGCCCCATATCACAGAAATTCATTGTCAAGCGTAACTTACTGTGACTAAGCAAGGCCCTCAGTCGCGGAGAGTCTCCCATAATGCTCTCGAAGGGGCCGTAGGCAGATGCAGGGGCGAATATGGACCATGGGACCAGCATTTGGCCAGATGCACCAATGCCACTGCCCAGAGTCCCCTCCTGCGGCCTCCGTTTACTACGTAGAGCCTGCTTCACAGCATGTGACCTGGCTACACGCCTCTTTTCCCGGTCTTTTGTATCCTCTGGATTCTGTATAGATATGAATTGGAAACCTGTCTCTGTCCACGAAGTTAGCTTCTCGCGCCTGCAACAACCCCAAACAAAACACACTTGAGTCACCTTTGTGAGGATCATTGTCCATGGCGCAAAACTCGATGTTAACGTTGTCAGTGGCGGTAGCCTTGGAGTACCAGTATGTTTACTTATGTTGATAGTAGCAGTAGTTTGGATTTGTTTCCCTTACTACCTACCTAGGATGTTCTGTTCAGAAGTCGCTGACTCATCTACTAGCCAAAGGCCTGAGGACAATAGGTGTACGGGGATCCCGGGCACTTCTCGTCTTTGCAGTTTAGACTAGAGTATTGCTAAGCCGGGAGCTAAATAAGGGTCTTTAGACTTATCGAGAGAAAATTAAAAAATGAGAAAAAAATAACACGGTGCACTGTCCAAGTTGCACAGTTGTGAACCATACAACACCATAGCCCTCCAAAACGTATTCTTGGGCAATGGAAGCTGGTTAGGCCTGCAAAATTTGGTTCGGACGCGTATAGGAAGTTGATTTCTAAGAGCTCAGTTTATTTCACAAGATAACCTCATCGGTGCTTCCATCCGCTCTTGTTGACCCCATTGTGTTGTAGGCCGAGAGATGTGGCTCAACGACGCCACCCAGACGCCTGCTTACTTCATTAAACCCGGCTCACTAATGCCCAAGTGTTATTGATCTGCTGACACGCTGCCGCAAGACAAGATAACAAGGCGTCATTCGTTGCCGTTCCAGGGCTGCCTGGCTGACTTGGTTAAAGATGGCTGGAAAAGAATTGCTCTGTCGTCAACCTTAGGAGCTCCGCTATTGGCTAAAAAGAAGACACAATGGAAACGTAGTTCTTCTTGAAGACATTCAACATACACTTTAATGGGCTGGCCGCCCGACCATGACCCAATGACATACGTCGGCTTCCAATAACACACGCCGTCCTTCTGGTGAACCTTGCACAATTCGAATTAGTAATCTCTCCTCTTCGTAGTGTCATAGTCAAGAGAGCTATCTCTCATATGACCTCCGTCGTATTACAGCAATGAACAAGAGAGCCTTATACCTAGGAGCGATATGGGAATTACATAGTCGATGAAAAAGGCGGGATCGACATAAGTAATCTGGTGGAGTAAATTGTTTGTCCGCAAATTGTTGGTATCATCACGTTGCAGATGATACGAGGCCTTCGCCGAAATAGGTAAAATCTTCAAACAAGATAGGCAAAAGCTCCAGACTTTCTTGACCAGGGGCCACATTACGAATCTCACTTGCTGCTGTAGTTAAGTTGAAAGCCTGACCAATCAGGGATCTAAGTTGGCTCCATCGAGTCAGTGATTGAAGAAGTTTTGCAGATTAGCGCTTCCATGGCATCTCAAATTAGCCTAAGTAGGTGTCAAAAGATCCATCAAATGCATAGCTCCATCTAACCCTACCTCAACAAGTCATTTTACGGTGAATGACTGGCCGGCAGGGCATGAGAGTTTGCTGCCAGCTAAAGTGTTTAATCCATGAATCCGAAGTCATGCACCTGCAAGTTCTCACGCCAATGCAGACTCTTCGTAATTATGAACGATAAGGCCACTGCATCCATACCTCTCTAAAGCATACAAGCTTGTTTTACACCTAGGGTATCTATTAAAAATATGCAGAAAGTACTGGTACATCTTCGATATGCTACCGCTTTCACTATTATAGCAATGTGCAACAATGATATAACATCAATTGCTATATTCAAAGAGTTGAGATTTTTCAATTTGACCCGCACGCCACCCCTTTTCAGTTTAGAAGTGTGTCATCTTTATTCTGGGGGCGCCGCTCCCTCTAGCATATACCTCACTGAGGTGTGCCTGGCCACCAGGCTGATGCTACCCAAGCAAGGCGGGATGGAATGAGATTGCATCATTGACCGGGAACCTTACTAGTTAATACTAATTAGATACCACTACATGTCTTCCGGGCGAAGCAGGGCAACGTACTAAGGAAGCTAAGAACCGAGAGAGAATGACCATGTGTGCCGCTAGAATATGATAAGTATCTCAAAAATGATCCCGAACAGCTTCAATTACCTGACTTGTGTGCCGACATCTCTACCACAGGCCAGATACTACTAAATATTTCACTTCTCAAATCTCGAGGGCAATGAACTGTCTGATTCGTCACTAATTCTAACAAATAGCTCATGACACGGCGGCCAGAGGTTGATGGTGGCACTATGGTAATTAACAGAGGGGTTGGCCAGCTTACTATCAGTTTAGTCGGGATTAATCTAACTAAAACAATATTCGTGGCCGTGAGTGGTGGTAATGCAAAATTGTGAACTGAACAGCCCCCTGGAGGGGATAAGCTTGTGGTCTATCATAGAGTATCTTCGTGGCAGACATCGCGATTCAATTTCATCTATCCATCGTCTTGTAAAGGCGTTGTAATGAATGAGATGGAAAGGCACAGAGAATAACTCAGGCCAGATATCATGACACGATTTTGCTTGGCAATATCAACCCGTAATAGCCAAAAGCCTTCCTCTAACAGGGTACAATAGACTGCTTAAGCTCATTCTTGTGTTTCGACCCCGAATTTTTTAGCAAGGTCATCTAGTTCTCTCTGATTGCTAAAACGCGCATGCGATGGCTGTTTATCGTTGAGTTTGGCATTAATGTTTTCCCATACCTGATGAAGGTCAGGGCGGTCCTTTGCCCCTCCTAAATTCATCTATCGTAGTTCGCATCAGTAACTAGCTGGTAATACTTGACACGGCACAAGTAATCATACCTCGGAGGGAACAATGGCCCAGGTTTCCATGACGGTTCCATCTCTCTTAATTACCAGAATTGCAGGCTGGGCTAGGCCATGTGGATATCCTTGCCACTCAGTAATTGCGACATTAATAATACCGTCGGCTGCCAAGCGCTTAGCCAGGGTGTTCTCCGGATCGTTGATTGCCTCGCCGGTATATCCACTAGAAGATCGGACTTCCGCAAGATGCTCCTCGTCTTGTGCAGACACAATCACCGGGCAGCCCCCAGCCGCAGTGATAGTTGGGCTAAGGTCTTGCAAAACGCGCAGGTATGCCATGCAGAACGGGCACCAGTGGCCCCGATAATCTTTCAACATAGTTAATAATTTCAGTCCTGGCACACGTAAATGTTCAATTATAAAGGACACTTACAGATTACGAACAGAAAGTCATGTTTCTGCCTGAGATTCTCGAATTTGGAAGTGGCGTTAACTGACATGTTGATCTTTTAGCATTGAATACGGATGTCTAGCAATGATACCCGTTGGAACAGGATGTTTGAGTCCTTTATAATCTGTAGCGACAAAAGAGCCTCAATTCGAACTGAGAAAATTATATACATATGTTTTATTGCGTTGGAGATGGGGAGTCATGGATTTTATGTCCCTGTCAGTGATGCGAATGGCATGAAGGGGGTTACTAATCGAGGCAGCACCACGAAAGGAAGTATCTAGGACCTCCCAAAGAGGTAAAATCTTCATGTAGTGATGTCCACTCGACTTAGTCATTGATTTGTCTGCTTTTACAAATCAACACTCTACAACTTGATGTACACAACCTTTATAGAAGTTCATATATTTTTCAGATTCGTGTTCTCCTCGCTTTATAGCATTACCGATTCCTATTACAAGCGAATCGCGTCAAAATAATAGCATTCATGTATATTCGGCTCCAAGAGTCAATGTAGTTTTAAATAAACGGTCTTCATTTAAGACACTGGGCAAACGCTTTTTGTGATACTTGTCGTATTCGTCTAATCTAAAGTCAATATTCCTCGATGAACTCTGTCAAGTGGTAGATACTAGGTATACTAGGTATATGCCAATTTTCAGATTAGCTCTTAACCTTTCATACTGTTTGGTAAGGTTCAGCACTGGGTATGGAAATCTTATTGGCTTCGGACAACTATTGTTTGTTGAAGGGGACGGAAGCTACCTGCAGACTGATTGAACAAAGGATTGGGAGATTCGAAACATATATAACCCCAGTCGATGTTAGAGTCTAATATAGACTGGAGCCTTGCTTAGTTTATTCCATGTAAGAAACGAGGAGCTGACACATGTATGCAAATACTCAGACAGGGTTAATAGGAGTACACAGTCTTAACCCGTAAGATCAAGAATCGTATTATGACTTGACTGATTGAGTCATAACATATTTATGAGTAACATGAGAACCTTTAACAGACCAATTTGAAACTGGCAACAATAGTCGACACCACTTCCCTACAAAAAAGACACTTGCGGTTATTGTATTGCTATGAGAAACATAGCATTCTCCAATCGAAAGACTGGATATGGTAATAGACTTCTCTACACTCTTTAGATCGTTTTAGGTTGCTGCCCAGTACTAATGTATAAAAGTTGAAATACAGATTGACAGATGACTATCATCGCTTAATGCTACATCTTGGCCTCTTTGTCAACATAGACCGATTTCATTTGGCGTATTACCTTGGGAAACTGCCCTATATGGCATGGGGAAAAGGACGTTACACACTCCCATCTGATTTCACGCCAGTAGGGGACTGTGGGGATTCATACATTATGAGCACTCGGTAATTATTGCCTTTCCCCGCAACTAATGGCTATGACCCCAGGAATTAATATCTTCCCCGCACCGGTTATTACACTTTCACTAAATAAACTATTACCAAACGTTGTATTACAAAGAACTCCCTAAGCATCCTTAATATGGCTATTTGCATAAAATAGCATCCCCCGGGGACGCCGTCGCTACGTAATAAAACATAGTTACAAAACAATTCTGAATGCTCATCTTAATTTTACCTTTTTATCGCTTAGCTCTCTTATTGCTATTGTATATTTTGGGATCTTGAATATACAGCGGCATTGGGCAACCTTAATTAATTAACCCCACCAGGTTTCTAGATTCTCAGAACCCAAGCACGACGCACCTTATCTAAAACTTTTCATTTTCCCTGCAATATGCAGCCTTCTTCGAAACCACGCCGCCATGCAAGAGTCTCGGAAAACCGTAAGCGAGGCCAATATATCTCAGCGGCGTGTGCAGCTTGCCGCAAGGCCAAAGTTCGTTGTGACGGAAGAACTCCCTGTTGCCACTGCGAGAAGCGTTCCGCTCAATGCCAATATCCTCCCTCCAGGGCCCGAATGTGCACTGAGGGCAAGAGAGGAGAGAGAAGTCATCATGGCCGCAATAGATCGTATGGTAGCTTGTAAGCCTAAAAAACATTGAGGGTCAACTAATATGTGATAGGCCAAACAAAAACCTCCTTGCGTTGTCTCTGCAGCGGCAAGCAACAACACCGCTGGAAGCACAATCGTCTCTGATGGATTCACAAATACTGAATCGGACGGACTGGAATTCTCGTGGAGACTACTTTCCATGTCTTCGGGGTCTCTCTGTGGAAGACGAAAGGATTTCTGAAGAAGGCAAACTTGGATCTGCGTTTTTATCGTTACCCTTGCCGAGCTTTTGCGGGCCAAGCAGCTCTAACTTCGGCTTCAGCATGGCAGAATTTATTCTGCAACATCTAATGGAAGATACAGTCTACACCGACAATGACGGCAGATCTGCATTGGCCAAAATCCAAGTCTCTAGTGATGACAGGTCTTCTCTCAACTCTGAGCAGGCAGTCCCGCCTCCAACAAACTTCGATCTTTGTCAAACCATGGAGCTTGAAGAAGCCCTTCGTCTTCTTGGTGTGTATCATGAAGTTTTTGGCGTCTTGCATCCGTTTCTGGACATGGCAACGCTGCGTCGGCAAGCCAACGTGCTTTGGGGAGCATTAAAACCCGTTCCATCCAGTCAACCGACTCTATATCCGCCAAGTCAGGATAATCACGTAGTGAAACTGGCTATTGCAATCGCGTTACTCTGTGAGAGTGGAGGCTGTCACCCCACTGCCACTGCGATATACCAAAGCATGCAAATTATAGTCGTCCAGAGTGTTTTAGGGTTTTCATTCGATCTGGGACGGCTGGTGTTGTTAGTTCTCATTGTATGGATCAACTATTCCTTCATGTCTTCAAGGACACTGCTAAATGTCACAGGGGGTTTATCATTGGTACCAGGGCGATTATCGACTAAGCTCCAGATTTTTGGCCGTCGCAGTCCGACTGATATTCGAAACTGGAATGCAGAAAAAGCAAATATTGCTGCGACACTTTCCTCTGAAATCCGAAAGAGAAATGGCCACTTTACTGGTTTATACATCCATTGTATTAGATCACCAGATGAGCTTTGCTGCGGGCCTACCTACCACGTTCAGAGACAGGAATATCGAAATACCTGACGTTGTGCGTACAAGATAATTTTTCATATCATGACTGCTTTTGACGAAACTTTGCTAACATCTGGGAAAACAGCCTGGAAGCCCATATCTCAGAGCAATGACATCGTATGTCGACTTTGGATCACGCCACTGGAACTCGGTGGTTGACAACCACGGGGAGATTAAAGCAGCTTTTGATGATGAAGCTTTTGATCGATTAGACGATGAAGTCAATCGATGGCCGAAGACGTTTTGCTTTGACTTACAGCCTCGAAATCTCGAGGCCCGCTTGCTCCAATTTGTCTCTGGTGAAGTTCCGGATAAAGCTCGAGGTCTATTGATTGCAAGCACCATACTCTATCTCCGAGCCAACCAGATTCGCATTCTCGTTATGCGACCCATTCTATTCTCGCTGCGAAGTATTCTCGATCATAGCCATCGTGTGGCTGACCTGATAGAGATTGCGCAGGATACCATTCACAAACTTGTCCAGCTCGATCGGTGCAGTGACTTATACAGAAAGCACCAAGTGATATTAAATCACTTTCTCTCCTCGGCGACATCGGTTTTCTTTCTTGCCTTGGCACAAAGTTGTAGGCTAGAAAAGCAGGGGATAGATCATACTGCGTCGACATCACTCTCGCCAACTTCGCTGAGAGAAACTTTATTTAGGGCTTTTGATCTTATCCGGTCCTACAGCTCTATGTCTCCTGCCTCACAGCGTCTTTGGGACAGCTTCTCAGTTCCAAGAAGCCTTCTGATTACGTACGGGTTACTAAAGCGGCCTAGCAGCCATGATGATGAAAACAACTCATTTGACGACGTACATTCTTCAAATGTCTCGCATATTCTAGTGGATCCAGAACCTGCTGAAGAAGCTTGCGTTGCAGATGAGGAAAGTGTTTTGCAGCCGGAACTTCCTACCGCAAACTCTACTACGGATCATGACATCAACGCACCACAAGAGGAGTTTTGCATTTCCGACTTTCTAATCGACTCGAGATACGATGGCTCACTAAATATTGAAGGAAAATTATTTTACTCAGAAGACAATCAAGAGGATCTCTTGAATAATTTGTTTCAGTAGGCAAATAATGAGCAAATTCATAACATTCTTCAACTATATTCTACACTGCAACTCTGATGAAAACTGAACTCCTGGTGAAGACATGGCAAGTGTTCAACGATCGCTCTTGAGATTATTGATCTTTCTAAGCAGTTCGATCGATGACTGAGTCTAAGTTGGTGAGCCATCGGGATTGTCTGGACACAACTTATCCTTCAAACAGTTTGTGACTATGTTCTGCAGCATCAGCAAGAGTATCAAAACCCAGTAATGCTTGCTGATATTCTGCATCCCCCCAATTCCATTTACAACTGGACTCCCAACGCGATTCGGGCAATTCTGAGAGCAGTTTGTCTCTCTCCAGCTGCTCAGAGCCATCAGGGAGGTGATAGAAAACCCGTGCCTGAACTGCACCTAGAACGTTCACCGTAGTTCTCTGCTTCCGCAACTTCTCATATAACTTTAGAGTTGTGGTGATGGCATCCTTACCGCTTTCCTCAGACCAAAGCACAGGGTTGTTTTGGAGGCGGCCAAGAAGAAAACCAATCACTGCGCCGTCTTCAACAGCCATTGCTGCGCCCTGTGCTTGATACGGCAGGGTAGGATGTGATGCATCTCCCAACAGGGCAACCGAATCCTACATAAAAGTGTCAGCATTATCCGAATCTATAACGGCAAACTGGTTACTTTTTACCTTCACCCAGGTTTCAAGTTCGCTATGATGGCATAGCTTCCACTTCAGAGCGCTGCTTAAGCATGAAATAAGGGTTCGCAAGCTGTAATCTTGCTGTTAGCTTGTACATTTGGACATGGTCTCTCTCAGGTAAAACAATACGTTGGGTCCCATCCTTCAAAATCGTCTCTCATTTCATCCAAGTTGCCATGAAAGGTGCGTACATTGCTGGGCAGGTTATCCGGCCGGCTTGGAGTAGTCAGTTATAGAAGGAGGCTGCAAGGATACCCTGTTTGCTTACATCAAGACGAGGTTGAACTCGGTTCCGTGTCGAACCGGGTAAAAAACAACATGTTTTTCTGGTCCAAGCCAAACTTGAAGGTTGGAAGCATCGAGTAGTTTATTTACTTTTTCGTCGTTTAACTGCCTTAGCTGACTGCGAGTAAATGTTCCCCGATATGCTAGATCTCCCGTTTCGACAGGTGGTGAGGGACGACCGAGGACGTGTTCTCGCATAACAGACCAAAGCCCTGTTATAGTTAGTTATATGGTTCGTTCTGGAATTAAGATGAGGTTTGAACTTTCGTACCGTCTGCTCCAATGACTGCGTCACCGTATACTCGTTGTCCGTCTTTCAAGATCAAGCATGTTTTTTCCTTGTTTCTTTTTTCTTCCTCCCCCTCGTACCCCGAGCTCACACCAACAACTTCAGCGCCGGTTTGTATCTCTGCACCTAGTTCTTGAGCTTGTTGTAGGAGCAGTTTCTGATAGTCGGCCCTGTGTATCACCCTGCTCGCGCTCCAAGTATGTGATGAATATGCAAACTCTGGACACATAGGGAACGTGTTATCAACACGATTGGATACGGCGTTACTCACATCCATTCTGCCCCGTAAATTTGCTTCGCTCGTGCCCCCAGTGGCTTATTGACAATCACCTCACCGGTCGAGTATCGCCTCAAAGTGTGATTTTGCACGACAATCGCCCCCACGTCTTTCAACTTTTCCAGCAGACCATATTGTTCCATGATTCTGGTTGCATTTGGAGGCATCTGAATCCCAGCCCCGATCGGCTGAAACTCCGGAGAACGTTCTAGGATAGTGACTTTGAGCGGTGGATCACATTTTCGACACGCAATAGCACATGATAGCCCACCGAGGCCGGCACCTGCGATAACAACGTGCATAATTCGCTGTGGGAGCTGCAAATATCAGCATTGAAGAGTCTCTAAGTCTCAATATACATACCGGAGCTGTGGTGGCGCTCTCCATTGAGACAGAAATGCTATACGCTTTACTTCGAGCAAAATGTTTGGGACCTCAACCAGCACCTTTCCAAACCTTTTAAAAGTTTTTCTAGTCAGCAAATCTCACCCAATAAATTCCGACGCTCTCAAATTATTTATTAATAAATCCGGCGTATACATACTCAGTAAAGACCGTCTTTGCATCGATACCTCAGCAGCTGCATCAATATCAGTATAGTGGTATGCATTTAGCCATTCCGCGTAAGGAAGTGGGGCTCGAGGTGACAAATTCCGTGAAGACATTCCGTGAGTCCAAGTAAATTCCGAGGGTAGAATTCCGTGAGTGGAGTCTGTGTGCTGTAGCGTTGTAAGACCGGCAGTTCAAAGGTGCTTTCCAGCGTCTAAATTGAAGATCCCTGTGCTGTTGAATAAAAGTTCTCCATCAGGTTCGCACCCAATCATCAAGTGATCAGCATATTCAGAGCCATACTCTCGACAGGGAAGAAGTGCCGATTAAAAAAGGCCAATTTGCCGAGGAGCGCAAGCGCTTGCACGTATTTGGCTGCTATTACAAGCTCATACATATTACAAGTGAAGACAGAAGGAGTGTGCAAACTCCAACACTAATTGATGTAAACATGCGGCGCCTGCTGCAGAATTCGTGAATGAAAAGTAGACAAACACTTTTTGACCATAAAGTGACGCTTGAAGTTGTGGACGGATTGTAGAACCAGGTAGCTAAGTATACTAGATACGTAGAGCGATATCGCGTAGGAATAATAGATGAGAGGCGAAGCGCAAGAACCCTCTCGCTTCTAGCAACTGTGAATATCCGCACGAGCTCAGGGTACGCAGTTATTTCCCCAGCGGAGGACTCGGAACCCACTAATTCACTTCAACACTTCCAATCAATCTCATGTTTTAATGTCACGGAATACCTAATGCCGGAAAACATGAATCGGAAGAATTCAGGTCACTTCCTCCTTTGGCGACTTTGCTTTCATCACTCGATTAGCCGTGTTGACTTCACAGTGCATGCACCACTAACACGCACATATATATCTATATGTGTTTGTGTCTGGTTCGTGTCTTGATATTCGTTTCAGTCATTCTCGTTGTGATACCTAACCAGAGGTCATTCCATTTCCATTATCTTCCATTATCATGACTCTAGAGTTGGCTGATGGTATACTTGGGTGGTGTGCGGTGGCATTGTGCCTAATTTGGCTTGTTCCAACGTACATCATATATCAAAGATACTTTCATCCGTTGGCAAAGTTTCCCGGAGAATTTGCCGCCAGCATTACGGACTTTAAAAAGGCTTCTTACTTTTGGTCGTTGGGCATAGACAAAAAGATCCTCAGCTTGCATGAGAAATACGGCCCCGTGGTGCGCATTGCGCCGAATGAGCTCAGCTTTTGGGACCCAGAAGCTCTATCAGCCATTTTTAAATCTGGGGGACGAGCTATGGTGAAAAGTTCATTTTTTGATGGCTTTACAACTTTCGACCCTAATTTATTTGGGAACCGTAATGAAGAAGTATGTCTAAACCGCGCATGCTTCTCTATCTAGCCGAACTCCTAACTCTTCTGACTAGGTTCATGCGCTACGCAGGCGACAGATGGCACATAGCTTCTCAACAGCTTCCCTGATAAGTATGGAAGAGATTTTTGACCGACATGTTATGCAAATGAGGGATAAACTAGACCGATACGCCAAGTCTGGAGAAAAGCTTGACCTCAAAAAGATCATAGCCTTCTATGCCTACGATGTACTCGGCGAGCTTGCTTTTGATACTCAATTCGAATCACAGGCCAAGGACGACGAGTCAAATCTCCCCCCAATAAACGACCATATTTTTCTTGGCTGTCTGTACGGCTCGCTACCCTCCTTGCTTCCCTACTCTATGAAATTGTCCGGCTTTCTCCCGATACCCTGGCTGCAGACCCTTAATCGGAGCCGGCAAAGTATTCGCAACACAGTGGCGAGGTGCGTGTCGACTATGTTTGGAGAAACGTTAGAAAACAATGAGAAAAAGGCGAACACTCTCTTATCACAGCTGATGAAAGCCAAAGATCCTGAGACAGGAAAAGAGCTTACAGTAACTGAGATTTCTTCTGAAGCATTCGGCTTTCTTGTTGCAGGTTCGCATACTACTTCGGGTACCTTAACGCTCTTGTTTTATCATCTGCTTCACGATTCCGAGATATACTCTCAGGTTGTAGGGGAGATGAGGCGAGAACTCCCTTTTCTTGAACAAGGTGCATATCCTTACACAGGATTGGAAGCCAAACTACCCTACATGACAGCCTGCGTGCGAGAGAATTTTCGGCACACGCCTGTATTTACTATGCCGCTTACGCGACAAGTTATGTCTCAGGGTGGGATAGTAATTGCCGGCACAGAAGTTCCAGCGGGTGTAAGTATCCAGAAGCCATTATCATCAGAATTCGTACTAAGACGAAGGGAATAGACCAACGTTTCAATCACCAACCACGCTCTACATCATAACCCCAGCATTTGGGGGCCAGACTGCGATGAATATAAGCCATCTCGATGGCTTAGAGATGGATATGCAAAAGAGAATCTCAAGTACTTAATGCCTTTCGGTGCTGGCCATCGGATGTGCATAGGTCGAAATATTGCAATGGCGAATATCTTGAAAGTGGTTAGTGTTGTATTGAGGAACTATGAGTTGGAAGCGGTGGATAAAGATGAAACCCTGAAAATTGTGACAGTTGGGATAGGAGAGAAGGAAGGTCCTTTGTGGTGTCGTATCAAGAAAATGAGTTGCTGAGATTAAAAAATGTCATATGTTGCTCCGTTGGGTTAGCTGTAATACAAATTGTTACAACGTGAATATTAAACATTGTGAAATCAAGAGAAGATTTTTATTTATAAAATCCTAGATTAAGCTCTCAAAATCTTCACTGCATTCTCTCTATATATCGCTTTTTGGGAATGAGGGTCCTTGAACACTTGAGGTAAATCTTGGTTCATATCTTCGAGTATACCGAGAACCCCAGATTCAGGAGTGTACGGGTAATCGCTGCCGTAAAGGATACGACTTGCGTCAACATACGGCAACAAACCGTGGATTTGGTCCGGAAATACGAAGCCCGCGAGGTCGAAGAAAAATTGCGTCTGGAACGCCTTTTTGACAGACTCGGTGCTTATCTGTACGGGAAGTCCCAAGATTGATGTGGCAAATTCCGTGAAGCGAGCCACGAGCGGCGTGATAGCACCGCCGGCATGTGAGAGAATGATTGTGACATTGGGCGATCTGTCAATAGTTCCCGAGACGAACATGTCTACAACCGTCCGTGCGGTATCAAAGAAAAACTCGAACATTGGGTTTGGGTACTGAGTCAAGGGTGAGACTTGTTGGCTCATGCCGCCGTGCTGCAGGCAAGGGCTGGTTGGGTGAATGAAGATGGTGGCATTCCTCTTATTCAAGGCCTCAAAGATCGGTTTGAGGACAGTGTTCCCCAGGTACACTCCGTGTGCATTGGTTAAAATGGCCACCCCGTCTGCGTTTAATACCTTGAGCGCGTAGTCTATTTCAATGAGGCTACCTTCAACATCGGGAAGAGGTAGCGACGCCCAAAAGCCGAACTTGTCCGGATGTCGGCGCTTGAGATCGGCTGCAAATTCGTTGCACTGCCTGGTGAGATTTCGTGCTAGAGCGTCGTTTCCAGGAACAAGGTGAGTACCCGGAGAAGTAATGCTAAGGATGGACTTTGTAATATTTGCCTTGCGCATCATCTCCAAGTGTGCCTCCTCAGTCCAAGCCTTTTCCCATCCGTCAGTAGCTGATACGATGCCAAGCAGGATCTGTTGAGCTCACCGGAATCCCAGGCATGCCATCAGGCTTGCTGTATCCATATTTTATAGATTCGTCCCTATAAAATGGGGGCACGAAGTGAGAGTGTGTGTCGATGCGTTCAAAGGGGTTCTTGGCCCCATGTGAGTCAACCATTGCCACAACTGAAGTGAATTGCCAAAAAAGGAAACTGATGGCGACAAATAAGATCATAACGAAGACTGCTGCTGCGAATCGTAACTAAGTTGCTCGTCGATGCATCTTTTAAAACAGCTTTACTTGGCTGCTCTGATAGCATGATGCTGATTTTAACCAACCCAAAGCAGAGTGTTGGATGCGGGGAGTTGTTATCCTTCTTGCTTTCGGCGGAGATACTGTGGGATGTGAGGAAGGCTTGCGGGGACTCTGCAGCAGGGGCACTTGAGTGACGAAGAATCTCGTATGTAATTGGATTGCTAAGGGAGAAAGAAGAGTACGAAAGGGGCTGTTTGCTGTTTGTGACCGGTTTGTGACCGGTTTGCTATTTGTGATCAGCTTCCTGCTGTGCATTGGCCTGTTGCTGCTGTGCTTCGGCTTCCTCCTGTGTCCGAGGCGCCGCTCCCGCATTGTGACCGCTTCCCCGCAAACCCCACAACAACACGTTGTGCGGAATCCGCTGTGGGAGGCGGGGATTGCGGTTCTTGAGTTGAGTAACTGGATCATCCTAGATATGGTAGAACAGTATATAGTGTAAATGGTGTGTATCTAAACAAAAAGGGCGAGTCGATTCCTGCGTTACAAACTGTACATATTAATATGCGAAAATTTAGACTTTTTGCTGCGGTTATCCTTGGGGGCCTAGTGCAACATGCCCGAAGCGACCTTATTGAGTCGAGCGTCAGTGTGAATGGAGGAGTATTTCAAGGAATTCCTAGAACCGCAGCTGGTGTCTTGGAGTTCCTCGGAATTCCCTTTGCGGCACCACCAGTCGGGAGCCTGCGCTGGAAACCCCCCCAGCCCCCTCTCAACTTGAACGGAACTCGCCAAGATGCCACAGCATTCGGACACAGTTGTTACAGCGCTGTGCTAGCCCCTGATCTCGCTGATCCTGCGGACCAGAGTGAAGATTGTCTCACAGTGAATATATGGACAGCAGCAAAAGAGACAACAGAAAAAAAGCCAGTGATGGTTTGGATATACGGTGGAGGCTTCGAGTTTGGAGCCTCCAGCAGACCATTGTATAATGGAACCAAGCTTGCACTGGATGGTGTAATCCTGGTGAGCTTTAACTATCGTCTGGGAGTTCTCGGGTTCCTCGCATTATCGGAACTTGACGATGAAGGTAGCGGCTCTACCAATTTTGGCCTTCAGGACCAACTAGCCGCCCTTCGTTGGATCCGAGACAATATCTCTCTATTCGGAGGAGACCCTGAGAATGTTACAATATTTGGAGAATCTGCGGGAGGACATTCGGTCGGTTTGCTATTGGCATCGCCTCTCTCAACTGGGTTATTTCATAAATGTATCTTGGAGAGTGGCGCGTATTGGGAAAGCGATCACGGATCCCTTACAACTTTCTCTGAAGCTCGCCAGAGAGGTTTAGCCCTACAGCAAAAACTCAATGCATCGTCCATTGCAGAATTGCGATCTCTTCCTGCACAACAAGTGAACAATGCGGCGTTATGGGACCTAAGCACTGATCCCGGGGCCACTGTATTCGCGCCTAGCATCGATCATTATGTTGTTCCTACGGCACCAAGTGTCGTTTTTGACCACGGAGATGAACAGCCGGTGCCTATCCTAGCTGGCTTCAATGCTCGCGAAGAGGATTTTTTTCTTGCACATTCCTTGCCTCACCAGACACCTGATGACTATGTATCGTCTGCAGGAACTTTTTTTGGCAACAGAACAAATGATGCACTACAACTATATCCTGGATCAACCTATGTCCAAGCCAATGACTCCGCAAACGCTCTTGCTGGCGATCTGGTTATCCGGCAGCAAACTTGGGAAGCTCTTGATAGGCATGTGCGAGTAGGGGGCCAGAAAGGATATGGCTACTACTTTACATACAGTTCTCCCTACTCTCCGTTGGCTATGCATACCGCAGAAATAAACTATGTCTTTGGTAACATGGGGCCAAACGAAAGTTTTACCTATACTCCTCCTCTTTCTCCAGCTGCCTCTGGAGACATGGAGATGTCGGAGACGATACGATCTTATTGGACCAACTTCGCCAAAGCTGGGGATCCGAATGACCCAAATGGAAATCTTCCATATTGGCCTAGCTATACCGGCTACGGAAATTGTTTCCTTGAGCTAGGTAATCTAGCTCACGCTATCAATACTCCTAACATAGATCGTTTCCGGTTTATCCGTAGTTTGCGGACAAATAGCATCTTGCCTTTAAGCTGGCGTAATCGGGTTTATGGTAATTAAGCATCACAACCCGACTGTTATGGTAAGCACAATAAGCGTGTGAGGTAGACGTGACAAGATTGACTATGGACTGAACAGCACCAGTGACATCTGACTTATTGTCATTTTAGACAGCCCAAGGAGATGAAAATCTGTACATATTAGCTAGAAAGTCACATAAAACCTTAGTTAACTCATTATATTCTCAGTGCATACTTGACTTGCTTAAATAGCTCGTTGTTGGTGAAGCAGTTGTATTTAAACTGGATTGTTTGTCCCTTCAATTCCATTAACTGCTATTCGAAAGCCGAGACAGTTCACGAATGCCCATATAATTTTAATGTTTACTCACACAAATCGATGTACTGATGACAGCACAATCACTGTCTCTAAATTAGACAACTGTTCGGGGAGGCTTCATGGGCGAGAATTTATCACGCCGAAGAGTATCTTACCAAGACCACCCTGATGCGTGAATCATGAGATTATCTTAACAGCCTAGGCCTATGTGCCTGTGGTAAAATTCTGAGCTTGAAACTCCGATCATAGCGTACAAAGCCACCCCTCAAGTATCCCACGAAAAGTCACGCTTGCAACAACGGTTTGGTAGTTTCAGAATATCCAGATCAGAGTAAGGTTCGATTACATTGATTGTACTGATGGGAGAATACCCCTCCTGAATGGTGGAGAGGCGGTGAGCTGTCGTGCGGCCAAGACGCTTCAGCTCAGAAATTGCCGACTGTAGAATCTGCAAGGTCGTCGATCAGGGCTTCCAAGATTGAGGAAAATCTGCGGGATAGTTCCCAGTGCCCTTGGCGGCGAAGAAGGTCAGTAATGTTGTACAATGTGCTCGGATCGAATTGGCGGAGACTAGCTGTAGGGCGCTCTGTCGAAGTTTGTGCCGACAGGCGTCCAAGGTCGCTTGATCGAAGCTCCGGAATATCTACATCGCTATGGGGAACGTCGTTTGGTCGAAACTTGGCATAGCAGTAGACGACTAGACCTGCATAAAACAGCGCCTTTGGCACATGGATAGCAGGCTCCGCAATGATGGGTAGTGTCTGTAAGCGCTTGTAGATGAGCATGGCGTGAATGACACAACGCTGCCCTTCTACCCTTGCCGTCCAATCACGGATGCGTGCGAGGTCTCCGTCCCTCATCGACGACCCTTCGCGCCCTATCACACGTTCTAACAAGTCGAAGCAAACGTACAGTGACATGAATGTCTCATGCCAGAGCACAATGAGGAAGTGGGGATCACGACTCGGATAGCGGATGCTTGGAAAGTACGCATCGTACCAAGTTGTTAGACGGTAATGAAAGTCTCCAATCATTGCCTGAGTTAGAGTTGCACATCGTGCTTCCTGGATGGCCGCGTTGTGACCGGATAGTAGGACATACGCGTTCATGAATGAGTAGGAATTTGGTGTTGCAGCCATACCCACAGACGAAGTTTGATGCTGCGACTCGCCTGAAGATGGGGAAGAGTGTAATGACTTGATCGTTGTTTGCCACTGAGCAGCTGTGGAGGCGGTGAACAGCTCATCTGCGCAGCAGCGCGGTAGTCGTCCTGGCTCGTGTCGTAACAGCGGTTCGTGGTGAAAAATAGAGGCAAATTCAGAGTCGTGAATGTGCAATGCCGCCAGCACACGAACGGTTTCCTCGGTTTGAGACCATGATCCCCATGCTGTTTCTAAATCATCAGGATCGAAATGGTTGGCTTCTAGTAGAGAGTCCTTAATTTTGAACATCCCAGCTTGCCGGGCCCATGCAATGACGGTGCCATGGAAACTTTCAGTCAACAAGAGATCGTTTGGGTTGCCGGAGAGCATTCCAAATGTCTGGCCGAGAACAACGGCTTGTGCTACAGCCAGTGCTTCGCGCCCGCCTCGGTAGATATAGACTTCCCACTGGTAGAGTTAGAGCGAGCGAGAAAGAAAAATGGTGGAGACACACCGATGCCAGAATTGCCTTGTTCAATTTCATAAAGATTCCTCTGCCACGAGCAGCAGCGCCGGCTGATCCCACGAATAGTGCACCCAGAGAGCAAATAGATAGGAGGAGAAGTGCGCTCTCTGAAGAAGGTCGAAACGAAGGGGCGTGAACGATGGGGAATATGGGCTGGAATTTGGCAAAGTACAGCTTGATGCATATATTCTATAACATCGTCAGCTTGATTAATCATGGCCAAGTCTAGATATGCTATTCGGATAGCCTCGGTGCATACCAGAAAGTCAGCAGATGGCAGAACATCATCATGAGGACTTGGCCGAAGCCGACTTGAAAGACCAGCACGATATGCTTCATCTACCCGATCCGGGTTTTCCGGTCTCTTGAGCGCGTACGGATGCGCCGATTCGATGAGTGGCCGCGTATGCCATCGGGTTCGGACTTGGGTTCGGACGTTGTTATCGACAATTGACTCTTCTATGTTGTGTTCTCCATCGGAGCGTTCATTTAGCTGACTTTGGGTGAGATTGGCAGAAAAATCGCCGTATACCCATGGGGAAGCGGCTGCCGAGATGGAGGAAGTCAGAACATTAATATCGAAGCTTCTCCCCACTAGCCAAGACGGGTCATAAGTATTGCCACCGAAATCGAACAACTCTAAATCAGTCCAACTTCCCCAAGCATTAGAGGTCTGATCAACACTAAGGGAACTGGTGTCCGCGCGTGTAGAAGAGTTCAGGGGAGAAGAAAGATAAGCTGTGGGCTCAATATCCGTCCCAGACGCGGCCCAATGATTATGCGGGTGAATATTATTATCCGTGGCCAAGCCGATTGAATCAGTAAAGCATGCTGATTCATCTGGGGCATCATTCGCGGATAGCACGTTGTCGTGAATATCGGACCGTCCAATGAGTGACGGTTGACTGTCTGCGGTATCTTCACCTGCGACTCTTATCAGAGCACAGCTACTTGAGAGGAACAGTGGCGCCAATCTCTTTTGGACAAACCTGTAGGCGAGGGCATCAGCGGCCGTGTCATCAAAGTGCTGCCACTTCCCACGCGGTCATGTGTTCGCGCGTGTCGGATCAGAGAGTCACTATAAATATCAGTTGTGAGAGGCCATTCAAAAAGCAGAGGTGAATGAAGAGCGTACCGGCGCCCATAGCTTTTAGAACAAACATCACAGGCAAACGGCCTCTCCTTCGTGTGAGATCGGATATGTCGGACCATGTGCTCTCTTTTCTTGAAGGCCTGGTCACAATGCGTGCATTTCCATCCCCTGCACTGCCGACTCCGTAGCTTGCGCTGGAGTTCGGCCTCATGGTGCCTTGCAGTCTGGTCTTCAACACCAGCCGTTCCGCTGTCTGCCGGCATCGTGGGAATCTGGGGTTTGTGGGGAATCGCCTGTTGTGTGGAAGGCTAGGACGGAGAGAGTGCGTGTGGGAAAGGTATCCCCGCATTCCATGAGATTGCATGGGGATTTATAGATCAAGAACCAAAACTTCGGGCTTGCACTAATGAAAGCCCTAGCCAAAAGCCCGGAACTCCAGGAACTGCGGAGCCGGGTATATTCTCTAGACTATACGGAGTAGTGACGGCTCCATCTGTCACGTCTCTTTTCATAACCTTTGCATGGTTGTATGCATATAGTGTTCACGTGGGTATCTGTAGGAATCCATTCGTCCATCTACTGTACTTCCTCCTACTATATGCGTTCAACGGAGTTCACACCACAGTATCGGTTTACATATTGTTTATGTGCTGCGCTGCTCCAGACCAGCAGGGAATCTCTACCTACTTGAGGTACTCAACAGACCCATAGTCTACACTGGATTTAGCCCACTTTAGCAGTCACAGCCTTCCAGGAATTCTCTAAACCTCGCGTATTAAGGCGCCAGTCCATAGGGATATACAACATAAACATAAACACTCAATTGTGATGGCCTTCTACTGCCAATGCTTGTCCCTTGAACCTGACAAACCCAAGTACCTAGGCAGACTAAAATGAATGCACTCTCGAATTTCGCGTGATGCGCCTGCAGCTCTTGCCGTAGAAGATCAATGCGACCATTCCCACCAGTGTGAAGCCAGCAGTCATCGCCATAAGAAGCATGACTGGCGGTACAAAGCCATCTGTGGTAGCCCAATCATTCACAAAATATGTCATCCCAAACTGCGATAAGTTTTGTAAGCACATTGTATCAATAGGCTGTAGGATGGTTTGCGGAAAGGAAATCGGCTTACTCCAAATGTGTTCTTGCAAACCGTTGCAATAGCCATAATCTCTCCTGATATTGGCCTATAGCAGTCAATGGCGTATGTGATGGCGATGGTAGGGATCGCGACGACTTGGATGCCTACAAAACCAAAGCCGATGATGATGACGGCGGGCCACGGCCATTTTTCTTGCAATCCAACGCTGAATACCTTTGCGCATGATATGATTAGCTTGTTTTCTCACAGGTTTCTCAGACGGGTCTCCTCACAACTAGTCCAATAATAACGACCACAATGAACGGACTTAAGGATATGAGTCGCATCTCCGGTTCCCGAATACCCTTGTTCTTGATCGTTGCCCTCTGCGAAACATAATCCGACCATGGTCCGGCGACGGCGAGTCCGAATACACCTCCAACCACGAGCGCAAAATTAGCGTATCCGACCTGCGCCGGTGTGAAATTGTAAGGCGGCGCAGAGAGGCCTGGGGACTGTAATATGTTGACTGCTAAGAGGGCATTCGCCGCTGATCCAGTCGCCATCGATGCCCAGAAGATGATGGGAAAGAAGAGGATATATGCTGGGGTGAAGAAGTGCCGGACCACGGATCGCCAGGCAGACCGGTCAATGGGCTGAAAGATGCCAAACTGGGACCGACTAGGCCTTCCGCTCCCCTGAATCTCCGGTTGGAAGTTCTGAATCTGTGGTGAGGAAACAAATTCGGCATGTCCTGAGCTCGTTTCTATTTTGGCGTTATCTACGTTCGCTTCCTCCGATACGGTGACGCCTGGAATAGGACTCTGCTCTCGTGATCGACGTGTCTCTGGAAAGAAAAACAACAGTGCAATGATGTTAAGCCCCTGAGCACCGGTACATGCCCAGAAGAAGATTCTGAACGAAACATGCTCTGCGACAGCTCCTGAGATGATAGGACCAAGGAAGAGACCCATGAAATAACACCAGCTTGGGCCATAGGTGAGTAGGGAACTGCAACTTGGGTGAAGTTGAAACTCACAAGTAGGATCCAACATATTTACCGCGCTCGTGGAGGAAATAAATGTCGGTAACAACGACGTTCATGATACTCTCGTTTGCAGAAGCTCCGGTCCCTGCGAGAATCCGGGCACCTAGGAACGAGCCATACGACGTTGCCGTCGCTTGCCAGATGCAAGCACCAATATTGAGTATCGCGCAGACAAGGAGGGTTATCCGTCGTCCAAAAATCTCGCAGCTAGGGATGATGATGAAGTTGCAGTAGCCTAGAAGAATAACAGTCACTCCAGTCTAGAGAGAATTAGCATCGCTATTCCACCACTGTCTTGGGTGCAGAAAGAGATAAGCCATCAATCAATATTGGCTGAGGATATGCCCTCCCATCACAAGGTAACAATACAACGAGATAGTAAAACTGGGAAAATGGGAGATGAAACCTACTTACCAACAAAGCGACATCAGTCAATGACTTTTGCCATTGCTGCATGAAGATCGGTGTCAATGGCGCTATGGACAAAGTTGGAATGACGCTGGTGATAACGAAGATGCCTTGATTGACAATAACCAAAGTTTTCCACAAGGTACTCCAGTTCTTAGATACCAGTTAGCTCTGAATAGATCCATCAAAGGCTCTTTTCTCAAAAAGGCCGAAATAGCAGGAAAGTGTGGATGGTCTCTCCGCCCGAGACCCAAACGGAGGGTGTAAGAGAATAGGGTAAAAGAAGACTAGAAAAAGACAAAGGCAAAGGCTGGATGAAACTGACAAGTGGATCGTGTGGATCATTTGTTGGCTGTGGAATGAGAACGATTGAGTCTTGATTGTCGGATCTTGCCCCATCTATAGCAGTCATGACCTCTGTGCCTGGCACAAGGTCGGCCTCAGCCTCCCTCTCAATTTGGGACGCCATAGGGGAGTGGTTGGAAACCTGTTCAACTCTCTCCATTGTCGTTAATGAAAATGTCGTATCTGAGATTTTTCCTTCCATTCTGAAATTTCGGGTCTTCTCACCATTATAGTGACTTTGATGTTCTCTTAATGTTGTGCCCGGATCTCTCTACAACCCGCAAACTAGATGTGGGGGATCGTGGGGAAATATTAAGCAGATTGCAGTAGAAGTTTAGCTGCGGGGCCCCAACCTATGCCCCACGATTCTGTAGAATGATCGAGGCCACGCCACGGAACTTACTTACAAATTCACGGAGAGGCAAAGCAAGAGCAGTTGTACTTCACGGTGGTGTCCTTTTGAAGTATCCGATACGGTGGCGATCAGGTCTTTCTATGACAAATTCGCTGTTCCGTCGCGCAATGGAATACTGCGAAATGATGTCTTAGCCAGCGATTGTCAAGGCCTCATCTAATCTCTATCATACCTTCCAAGGTTCTTTTGTATTTTGATATACAGTGGCACTGAGAATTGTACTGTTCAGTTAGGTAAAGAACAAGTGTCTCTAACATATGCTTCGATGGAGCGCTTCAATGGGACACATCCAATGGTAGTTATTCTCTTATATTAGATCGGTCAAAGGAGGTAATTTCGCAACTACAAAATGTACGTCTTTCTTGAATATATCTGTCCCATCTATATAATATCATATTTTACTTTATTCACCAGTGTTCCAATCTTCTCAATATGAATATCAATCCTGCTTCCATTCTCCAAGCTCACACGAGGGTTTCGGAAATATCCAATACCAGCCGGCGTGCCAGTCAGGACAATCGATCCTGCCTCTAACGTCGTTCCTCGAGAAAGGCAAGAGATTTGCTTCTTGATCGAAAAGATCATGTCCTTCGTGTTACCGTCCTGAACCGTCTGGCCGTTGTAAATGGCCTTGATGCCGAGAGACTGTGGATCATCAATGACCGAGGGAGAAACAAGCACCGGCCCTGCAAACTTGTTAGTGGGCTTCAATACGCCAACTCTCGCCCCAAAAATATACCTATCGGGCAACTATTGTCAAGGCCCTTTGAGAATGACCATTGTTTAGCCGCAAGCTGCAGGGTTCTCGCCGAAACATCGTTTGATGCAGTATATCCAAGGATGTACTCTAGAGCCTTATCCTCGGGAATATCTCGACCAGTTTTGCCAATTACTATACAAAGTTCGGCTTCGTAATCGCTTGTTCCATCTTGGGCGCATTTTGGAATAGGAATGGCTGCCGGATATGGGCCTGTGAGTGCCGCTCGAGGCTTTGTGAAAACTTCGAGCTCGCTTGGAATTGGGAATCCTCCTTCCTAAAACATGGACAATAGATAAGTAAAATGCGAGTAATGGGAGCCATATGGATAATCTTCTGCACTTACCGCGGCGTGATCTCTGTAGTTGAGTCCGAGGCACCTAATGTAGTTACACTGCTCTCGGCTAACTGGCGACAGTAGCTGTAAAAGCAATTGTCAGCCTTTTCCCAATCTTCGAAAATAGTCATAGCTTACATGATCTACAGTCAGTACATGATTGGTCACTGTACCGTTGAATATATCTCCATTGATTAAGAAAGCTTTGACTTCGACGCCGCTCAGGCAATCGAGTCCAACATCTCGCGAAGTATCAACTACCTGCCCTAGATGAACTTGGCCATCTTCGACAGCCCTGAAACGAATCAAGTGAGTCCAGTTTGGCATTTTGGCGTTGGGTGAATGGAATGGACAGCTCACTACTGTTGTCTTGCTGGCTGCTATTTGTTTGGCCGGCGAGGGGCTTAAGTTCCAGTCGTCTTATTTAGATCTTACAGCATATCTTCCCCACGCCTCAAAGTCTCCCACCTGCCCCGCAAAGTCCCCGCATAACGAACCGTGGGGCCAAGAGGAAGGATAATGAAATGTTGAACAGCCTTGGGTATTTCAGGACGCTGTCGGCAAAGTAAACTGATCTTCGCATTCACTAAATGATTAATCATGGCAGAAAAGAGTCCTTTCGAGACGACTGATGTTATTGTATGTGGCTGTGGGCCAACTGGCGCTATGGTGTCAGTGCTCTTAAGTCAGTACTCTATACACCATGTTGTTCTCGAAAAAGACAGCGAAGTGAATGCAGACCCACGCGGTATCGCACTCGACGAAGATGGTATCCGCTACCTCCAAGCATGTGGAATATACGAGAAGATATTCACAGAGATAGGCCAGTGTTAGCATACACATTGTTGTCACCATCAGCTACTAAGCGCCTTGCTCACCAGATTTCTAGGCATGGGCAACTTCAGATTTATCGACAAGGATCATCATGATCTCACCAGAAAACCTTTCATGATGATGGATTACAGCACGGTACGTGGAATGGGGTAGTATTTCTCGATCAATATGTCCAGTAGATGCAAGTTGGCTAACAGCAAAGCATAGACCGAGGGTGGTACTGGCCATCCAGGCTTCATGTGTCATAAACAGCCATTCGTAGAGAAGCACCTGAGATCCCAAATAACGACGCTGGGTGTAGGCGAAATGCATCTAGGAGCACGTGTCACAGCCATCTGGGAGGACGAAGATTGGGTATATGCGCGCTACACCGACACATCTAATCAAGATCGTACCGTCCGCGGCAAATTTCTCGTCGGTGCAGATGGCAAGACAGGCTTCACGCGCAAACAGTATTTGGAGCCTCGAGGCATCACTTTGGACCAAGCCATGAGAATGCCGTACGAAGAGGATTGGGTTGCCCTCAACTGGAAGATCTCCCTTCCCTCGCCTGAGACACATCCCGATTTCCCCCTTTGGGAGAAAGGGTATACGCCCCAGGAAGTCTACGACAAATTCTTTCCTACTGACTTCCGATTTATGTGCAATCATGTCCGACCTGCTGTTTGTGGTCGTTTCGGTCTCGATAGCGACAGACTTTGGCGTTTCGAGTTTGTGGCTCGGCCGGGCGAGGACCCTGGAGACATGGCAAAGCCAGACCAGATTGCAAGGGTCGTTTACCCCTACATAACTCATCCAGGGAGTCGCTACGGGCTCACAACGAAGCAAATCCAATACCCGCTAGATTGTATAGAGGTTCTTCGTTGTCGACCATTTAGGTTCTCGGCAAGAAGCTGCAATAAATGGTCGCTTGGCCGAGTCGTTCTCTGCGGAGACGCTGCTCATGTTTTCCCTCCGTTTGGAGGCCAGGGAATCGCGTCGGCATTTCGCGATGCCATCTCACTCGTATGGCGTCTGCGCATCGCAACCAATGACTCTTCTAGAAGCCAGGATACGTTGGACTACCAGACACTACTCAAAGGCTGGTATTCAGAACGAAAACAACAGCTGGACAAGTCACTCCGATCCACCGTTGAGAACGGGAATTATGTCACGGAATCTAGTCGCGTTAAAGTATTCCTACGCGATTGGTACCTCTGGCTAATCCAGCTTGTTCCAAGTTGGAAACACTGGCTGCAGCTGGGAAATCGCAGAGACGGGATGGTCAAGTATCAGTGGCAAGGGGGGATGGGGATGGCCTTTTTACCTAGACTTGGTGGCGGCAAGAATTTTCCCCAGGTCTACGTCGTTCCCGTGACAAATACTCCACGAGTCGAAAAGGTCCTCTTCACTGACGACGTCATATTCAGTCGTCGAAAGCAGGGCCTCTTTCAAGTGGTTGTGATATTACGGTCTCAGAGCAATGTCGACAGCGCGGAGACAGCCCTTCACGGCCTGCAAGATATATCCGACGGGGCCCTAAAGGATGATGAGGCCACAATATTTCTTGACAGTACTCAAGTTGCCCCTTGTGACTTGAAGGGACGGCACATCTACCGGCTCGCCACTGCCGCAGAGTTCGCTGGCGATCCAGTCCTGTGCGCAGGAAGACCCAAGCCCATGGGTTATGATCCGCGTCGCATGTCTAAAGAAGTAGGGAACAAAACATTTATCATTCTGCGGCCTGACAGATTTGTTTTTGCCGCCTGCGATACAAGATCTGACCTGGTCCATGCTGCTGAGATGCTTCGCAAGCTTGTCGCGACTGGAGCTCTATAGTGTGGGAGGGTACTTTTCGTGCCTGGTAGTAGCTGCTGTATTTCTAAGGATACCATAATCAGATGTATCATAAGCCCATAAACTTATAGCATATTTAAATCTATAGCCAATAGCTTTTTTTCTTCTGCCTTGTATCTCCCGAGCATCAAGCCTGTTCAGAAAAAATAGAAACCCTCGAGTCAGCTCATGCGAATCCAATCTAAATCCAAGTCCAGCTTAAGCCCAAAGCTTTGTTTTCCGAAACTGTTCAGAAATTAGACTGATAGCCAATCACAGCGCTCTGCTCAGAGAGAGTTCTAGCATGAAAGCTTTGGATGCGCTAAAACACGAAAACACCACAGGTGCAGGGTAAGGTGGTGGATTAGCAGCAGGATACATTTCTACGAATTACGAGAAAAGTAACACGGCAGTTCAAATCTCCAGATGACTCTAAATGAACCTGAAAGTGTACAGATGAAACTGAATCAATTTCAATTTGAGACTTTGTTTCGTAGGTCAAAGGTAACTACATGTAATCTAAACATTCATTGACAAGTATGGAGGGTAACATAGTCGTCGCTTATACTTCTCAAGTATTTCCTTCATGGGAGTTTACTAAGTCTCGTGCGTCGCTGGCGTTTTGAACCAATTGTAATAAAGATACGGGATAAAATGCCTTGAAAATACCTTATGGATTTAGCTCAAGTAAGGCCTGTGTTGACTTTAGAACTTCGAGGGGATTGAAATCGTGCAAGCTAGAAGTCTACCTACATAGCGCCCATACACTGGATCCCTGTCCTCCTCCCTACCGCCGTCACTAATCTAAAAATGCCTTGGGCACCTCGGAACCCCATACCGCCAAGCTCTCGTTGCCTGCAGGCAAATGTCCAATAGGCGTATATTGATTGACTAAATCTCCGTCCGCATAATGCTCAATCATGTTGCCTGTTGTATCCCACCAGTAGTCAAAGATCTGGCTTCCCAGAATATGGCGGCCGACGCCCCAAACACTCTTATACCCTTTCCCAGCCAGCCATTGATGGCCTAGCTGCTGGGTGTCGAAATCGTGAATCTCGAATGAACAGTGATGAACATGTGATGTCGGCCCTTGACTCAGGAAGATGGTGTGGTGGTCGACATAGTCGTTGCCTCTATCAATATGGGCGAAGACAGCGACGTCCTTGGTGCTGTTGTTCTCATCTGGTACAAAAAGCAGATCTGAGGGTACGAAATTAAAGTTACGAGTATACCAGTCCAGCTGCTCGGCGAAGTTTCGTACGACGAGGCCATAGTGGCCAAGCTGTTTCATTGTCATCGTCAGTGGGCACCTCGCTATAAGAGAGTATGCAAGGGTGTGTTCCAACCTTGTGCACCGCAGCCGGCCCTTCATCAAAGCGCTGGAACTTTCGCATGCGCGGCTTTTCGGCCTCAAAGTTGACAATGAGTCTCTCAGGCATCTTGCCTACTTTCGCGGGCTCCTGGCCATGGATGAAATTGATTGGGAGCCCCTCCGGATCCAAGGCGGTAACCAAGGAGCCACCACCGGGTGCATCGTCCAGTGACTGAATGGGGCCAGCACCGTTTAGCTTAGAGGCCTTGACCAAATCGTCATACGTCTCTACCTCAAATGTCCCACCGAGGAACTTCTTGGGACCCTTTTGTGCGTAGTAGACATACTGGTCAACCCCATATCCCTGGAACCACACGCGGTCTTCAGTCTCCTTTACAGCACGCATGCCAAAGTCATTAAGAAACGTGCTGATGCTCTTAAGGTCGGGATGCTGGTATCTCATGTGTACCAGCCTGACTGCACGAATCTGCTGAGCTGGATCAATACCAAGCTTCCGTCTCCACTCTGCAATACTCTGTCCGCTGGGCCCAATTGCTTCCGTATCCGGCACGGAAGCGCCAGCGTTGAAGTTGGTGAGAGATGGGTTCTATAAAGCAGCCGTTAGATCATGCGGGTGTCTGTTAGAGGGCGGGACATACGTACGCTGCTCATTGTGAGTCGCGATTGATCTCTAGAATAACCTACGGGCTGTCGTTCTGTCTACCAAGTAGTGGCTGTGGCTTTTCAGGGCCTGGTTGATGATGTCTGGCTAGATTCCTCCATTGCATATTATAGCCATAACCCGCCATTCTAGTCCGTGCAAGAAGTGACATCCTCACCACTCTCTTCAGCAACAGCCACACCATGCTTCCCGCACAGTTTGCGGGGCAGTCCCCCTTCAAACCGCGGGGCATTTCCATCCCTCTTTGCTCCTTGCGGGGCGATGGCGATTCGCTATCCTTGGCCGCGTCCCCACGGAAACAGCTGCATATTAGGGCGTGCGCTGGCGCAGGATTGAAGTCTGCAATGGGGCACTTGGCACTCTAGCGTTGGTGAAAAAGCAAAGCAACCAAGGGCGAAATGAATATATTGAAAGGACTACGGAGTAAACAAATTATCCTTTTCGATTGGTCCATCCGTTATTAATCGTCTTCGGATTTATCGGCACCGTCAACTTTCATCTGGTCTTTTTTACCGGCCATGTGAGGTAGCTCCTCATCAAGTGCCTCTCCAGACAGAAAAAGGGTTTCTTTGGCCGGGACCCCAACAGGGCAGATATAGTTTACAACTGTGAATAATATAAACGAGGTTGTGAGGCCCAGAAGAAAGGAAATGTTGTAAATATGTATCCAATTCTGGTATTTCTCGTCCGTATATCCATTAGCGGTCGCCACAAGGCCAGCTACGGTATTCTGGGTCAGCTGTATGCTAAGTGGGTGAAACTCGGGGAGACAAACGTAGCCCTGGCCACATGCACAGGGTAAAAACAATAAAGGGTCGCCAATTGAACCCGTGCTGATACCAATATGCTGAATGCTTGCTTCCAACGTAGAGATCGTTCAGCTGTAGTTTGCGTCGCCAATGGATGTGATAATCAGCCAACAGGATGCCACTGCATAACATTAGCAGCCGTATGCAGTTTGAGGTGCCGGATTTCGTACGTCAACGGGCCCATGAATACGCCGAAGCCACTAAGAACTGTAAGGAACTTGCTCGCCGTTGCGAGAAGCTGCCATGGCCTAAAGAAGCAATCAGCCAAAGCTCAACCGTCACTGACGATGAAGCTGTTTGTAAACTTACTGTGTGGCTATGCCCACAACCATCATGATGTACGAGCCGCGTCGGATGTTGATGTACTTTGGCCACAATCCGGCCAGATCCATACCAGTGGACATGGAATTTAATACAATGGAAATCTGACAATTAGCGTAAGCAATGGTATAGGCTCGCCACTTGGAAACAGAACGAAAACTGTATTTGCTTACTGAAAGCTGTGAAGCCACAATCCCAATGCCTGCAAAGAAGACCGCCGCTCGTACCCCTGGACTAGAGTGGTAATGTTCCTGCACTGCTGCCAGTAAATAGATGGGATTCCATAGAATTTCTCCACCCAATACGCGATTTGATGCACTTGTGGCAATGATACCAATGACGGCGGTTACTGTAATTGTTAGTGGAGTTGCAATCAGCTGAGACAGAGTTGGTGAATGTTTAGTCTCTGCATATCGAGTCCAATCAGATTGGCCGAGGGTCCCAGAGCCCCAAGCGCCCAGCACCGACGTGATACCGAACATGAAAGCCCAGCCCATGTTTGAGGCCTCTTTTTTCTGGTGAAAGAGCTCACCAACTCCATTGGCAGTTGAGACGCTCCTGAATAAATGTTAGTTGACCCAATGTACTAGCCGAAGAGGTAGCCTCGAATATTCTCACCATATTAATATACCAAAACAAGAGCCACAGAAAAGGAAGAAACAAACAACAAACGGGATCTGTAGTTTCTCCGGCTTGATGAGGATAGCGGGGATGAAGGCACACATCCAGATGACGAGCCCAATAAAATCGTTCGTCGCAAGGTGAGAACTTTCGCTGAAGGTGTTTCGCATATGGGCGAGGCCTATCAAAAAAAGTTAGAGGATTATAGTTGACTCAATGAAAACATGATTTGGCATCGCCACAATCTCACCAGGAATGATAGCTCCAAGGGTAACCCTAGTTGCCTGAGCTCCCCAGAATGCCTGAATGCCGAACCAGATACAGCCTGTAAAGCAACGAATAATCACGGGAACTGTTTTCCCACTACATTAGTAGCGCAAAGGCAAGAGCTTACTCAAGGAACTCATACGTACAGTACGATCCCCTCATGCCCCAGGAGAATCTACTGGAAACAGTGAAGCCGATGTTGTGTTTTGCCCCAGGCCACCCGGCTACAACCGCAAGACAGCCAGTGAGAAATCCTCCTAATATCTAATACTCGGTTAATAATAGGGGTATTGCACGTTCAAAGTGAGGTGGTCGTACAAGTACCCCAATTGCTTCTGCGGCGCTAAGTCCAAACGCGAGCAGAGTACTGCCCAAAGACCACGCAGAGAGATTGGATCCAGAGACAGTCCAGTAGCCTGTTGTACTGATCAGCATTTCCACCAGTCAAGAGTGAAAAGACGTATATTACCGAGATAAGACCATATATGAAAGGTTCGGCGATCCGGAGGGATTGGGATCAAGTCGCGGTTACACCAAGTCGTATTTTCATAATTGGCATCTTCATCTTTAGGACTAGTACCCCGAGTTAATATTGAATCATGTTATTGTGTAGCATGACAATAGTTACTGACCATTCAAGCTTATGCTTGACTGCCGCCCAACGAGTGCTCATGGTAGATGGACAGAGGCTCACTTTTGACAGCGAGGAAGCCGAGACTGTGCGTGTGTTGTTTCCCAGTAGATATATGCTGGATCCAAAAATGCCATTGATACTTGGAAGCCAAGGGGATGAAGGATAAAAGCCACCTTTTATAGACGGACGATGTCCTCTGGCGTTGGTGTGGCGCCTCTTCTGTCCCTCAGGCTGGACGCGGATGATGATAACAAGTGATAAGGTAGGAGAATGACCTGCTGTACTTCGTGAACAAGATAGACGCACTGCCGCCACGCTATTATGATGGCAGTGGCAATGATCTGGGCTGTGGAACGAAGGGACGATTGGGTGAACATTTGAATGTCCGGGGTAATCACTGGCGCACTTCCTCGATCGTGACCCCTAACGCAGATACGTTGGATTCCATTTTGCGGGGTGACAAGTTTCCGGGGACAAATGGCTAATGCTATTGGCCATAAGAGTAGATAGGCATCGAAAAGCGAGTTAGTTTAGGACAGCAGACAATCTCAGCGTGGACTCACCTTATCTGGGAGTAATTAGCTCCATGGAAATGTGGGAATAGTGAAAAGCGGCGTGCCTCTCGCGCAAATGTGGTATAGAGACAAGTCTGTTCGGCGAAGGAAGGCTTTGTTGTATAAGTTCGCCGTTACTAGTAACACCACTAGTCGATCATTAGCACGAGCTACCAACACCGTGGCTATGATGGGTAATAATTAATACGCCATGCCGGCCAACCAAAGTGATAACTTCCCCGCCTCGCCATATCTTTGAATCCATGGATTGATGTAACGCATCGGCCATTGTCACAATCGTAACCTTTCCCTAGACTTTGTGGGCCCATAGATGAACATCGTCGGCTGAGCAATGACCATGAATGCCTCAAGCAGCTTCTCTGCACCAACCGATGAAGTCGCCATCGAGAGCATGCCGCGGCAACCATCTCGCCGGCGTCGACGCCCTCCTCGCAAGTTTGTAATCAAAAGTACCTTTGGCAACCCTCGACGGCCAAGGAGCCGGAAGAACCGTCCGTGTGACGCTTGCCGGAAACGCAAGACAGCGTGCGTCATTGCAACCGATCCGCCTTGTAAGTTTCCTCTCCTGTCATTCTGGCATACTCCATCTTCGACTCAGTGTCAAGTTCTAGTGCTCCTGTAAATTGTCCTGTTACTTGTTAACCAGTGTAACCGTAATTGTTAGGTCAATCGTGCAGACGGAGAGGCATCACATGTCAGTCCACCTCCACGGCAGTAAATGACACCCAAGACATACAACGGCCTGCCATTCTTCAAGACGGGGTACAAGAGGATGAGCCGGAGACTGTCCAACAGCAGCAATTGCAGCCACCTACTTCCAATCGTGGTAGCTCTTTCAATGTAACAGCACCACCGATCACCAACCGTGTGCTGCCAAGCCCGAGTCAACAAGAAGCAGTCCCTTATTATTTAAGCCCAGCTCTGTACGATCAAGCAGACTCTTTGCTACAGCAATGTAGCGATCCGGCCATTTTGGTGCATCAAAACTTCGTGCACAGCCCGGTGAACTCGTCAACGGCAGATACAGAAACTGTGCGGACCATACTACTCAGAGATCAGGCTATACTACATAATACTACTTATACGCTCGAAGACATTCCAGGACGTTGCGCATACTTTTTGGGGCGGCCGAGTGAGCAAGACGGCTTCCTCCTCGACTCGTTTAAATACGGGATCCTCCGAGACAATTTCAGTTTATCTGCGAATATTGCACAGGTTCAGTCATACAGCACATCATCATCCACAACGGAACAGAGTCCAACCCACTTCCTTCTCTTACGAATTGAACACCCAGACCACGTCAAAAGAGACAAGCAGCAAGTGTCGGACGCCATTGAGAGCAAAGTGTGGCCATTTGGCGATAATCTTGTTCGACTGTTCTTCCGCCATGTCCATCCCGCTTTTCCTATAGTGTCCAAAGTCCGCTTCCTCAGCAGATATCACGCTGACAAGAAGAGTATTCCTGCATGCTTGCGAGGGGCTATCTACGCGTTGGCATCTGTATTTTGGGATCGTGACTACACACTAAAAGACACATCCATGCCTTTTGTACAGCATGAACTTACCGATTACGCACATCAAGTTCTCAGGAGAGAGATGGAAAATCCTAACCTCTTCATTCTACAGGCATGCCTTCTCCTTCAACATGTAACGCCACCAGCGATGGACACACTCGAAGCACCTACGACATGGACTTCATCCGCTCAGGCAACGGCGTGTGCGCAAATGATAGGTTTGCACGTCGAGCCGGGAGATTGGAACATCAATGCGACTGAGAGGCACCTGCGGCGGAAGCTGTGGTGGGCCACAGTTTATGCTGATTGCTGGTCAGCAATGTGCCATGGGAACCCGTCCCATATAGCGAGTAAATCATATACCACGACCCCACTAACAATGGAGGATATGCGTTGGGATGAAGATGTTCCAGATGATGTGCAGTACCTAGTTGAGCGAGAGGATAGGCGGTTCCAAGTCTCCACGGGAGCGAGATTCTTGGAAATGGTTGACGTTGCGCGATCGTTGCGAACCGTGCTGGATTGCAGCTAGTAAGTCTTTGTAGTTGACTTTTCTTTTGTTCGTTCAGCTCCTAATAATACATTTGCAGCCAAGTAAACGCCAATTCACAGGTCATAGATAATAATAACATGACGCAAGCCAACACAGAGATCCTCGCTGTAGAGGCTAGGCTCAAGGAGTGGGCAAGTTTAATTCCTTCATGCCTCGACTTGAATAATAAAGGACAGGATGAAAAAAGCATACCTTCATATAACTGTAAGTCTTTTATTCCCTATTTATCATGACAACATTTCCCTGACAATCAGGTCCCCTACATTTGTCATTCTACACTACCCAGGTTCTCCTTTACCGCGCTTTGATGCACCCTTCGACGAGAGAGGCCAAGCTGAAAGCAAGCTCCAACCTCCGAAAGTGGTTTCCTGAGGCGCTTCTTGCATTCGACGGATTTGTACAATTTATATCGCACCTGGACAAGAGTAACATGGTTGGATTCTGGGGTCGCTGTAGGTTACATCTTAATTTTCACCATTGCTAATCACATAGTAGGACGGCGACTGACATACTATTATACATAGATGCAAGATCACAATTTGTCCTGTGTGGAAACTTTCTCGTATTTCTCTTCTTAGTCGCTTCCGAACGTGGTGATATAGAGCACGCATACAGCTTACTCGAGACATTTCACCAAGCTATGAACGGCCTATGGGATGTCAGTAACGAAGAGGTGACAGCGTTACTTCGAGCGGCCAAGGATCGCATTGATTCATTCTTTTCTCAAGCGGCGCAAGTTATACGCAAGGGGACAGCGAATGGAGGCATTACTCTTTTATAAGTCGGTCAATGAAGTCTCTGCCGCTTCAAATCAACATTTATGCAAATCTCATTTCCCTTTGTCATCCGTCCAACCTTTATCCGATTTAACGTCTCAAACACTCAGTTGCCAAACTCCTCTATCACACTCCGTGCCTCTGTAAACTCATCAAAGTCCCCGACAACCGGCAGATCCAGACCAAAGCCCGCCGGACCACCCACCTGCAGAGCTCTCTCCGTCATCCACACTGGATGAGCAGACAATCCAATGACGTTGACGCGGAGGCCGTAACGCATGTCTTGTGACCCAATCGCTTCTCCATCTTGGCCAAGAATTGATATGAGATGCGGAACTGTACAAACAACTTCCTGGGACTCTTTGGTGCCGGCGGCATCGCAGAGTGCTGCGTACAGGTACTCATTTTGGAAGGGTATAATCATGTGTTTGTCTGTTGGTGTTTGGTTGTCGATGGAAGTAGTCTCACGCTCATCGTCGCTCAAGGGTGCAAGAATGGCAGCACCCATTGTGTAGCCGCCACCAATGTATCGATGGACATCAATAACCTTACCCGTGAAGAGTAGTTTCCCAGAACAAACGGCAAACTGCAATCGTCAATAGAAGCTTTTATGCGAGAGGGATACTGAACGTACTATTGCGTCGAGATAGCTCGTTTTATTGCGACGAGCAGAGTGAACTGCCCGTCCAAGATACCATGCTTGTGAATGGGTATTTTGCACTGCCGTTGACTTGATGATGGAACCTGGCATCGGGTTCGAAGCCGATGCGCAGGCGAGTCCTAGTTCCACAGCCGTGGTTCTCAGCATCTTCTCCAAGCGGGCAGGTGAGCTCGCTTTCTGTGCATCTCAAGTCAGTCATAGAGCGTGGAATTGTAAGCAGCCATTTAGCTAGCTCATACTTACCATGATGACCGACGCATTGCCTTTTGCATCAGTAATGGCACATGGGGTTAGAGAGTGGCCATAGACACTAAAAGTCACTACAAATAGTTAGCAAGCACTTTTCTGACAAGCATTTACTTCGTATCGGCTGCCCTTACCGTGATATTTTGTAGGATAAGCCCTACCCATCCCGTCTGCATCAACAACGGGGACATTATAATGGCCGCTCACAGGAAAGACGCTCATACCGTTTCCACCACCACTGGAGTGTGTCAGCTCTCTTCATATTGCCGACATTTGGGTTAGATTCGTAACTTACATTTCTTCAGCCAACAAGGCATGAAAGTTTTTGATGTTTCTTGTTTTGTTAATGGCGTCGATAGCATCGAGAATCTCGTTGCCACCTGAAATGCGTTCATTGATGACATTGGGGCTTCCATACCAAGCCGCCATGGCAACCATATCATCTTCCTTGAGAGCTTTGGGTGGAATGATCCTCATGTTGCCTTCCCCAACTGTGCGCAACGTGTTCAATCCCTTAAGATACTCGTAATATGCTGGTCCTCCACCACCGGTGCCCAGGACGCCACAGCCTGTGGTCATAAACTCCAAGTCCACTTCTGAAACATACCATACGCCGTTTTTAACATTCGGAAGATATGTTGCAATATCGACATTGAGGCTTGGTCGTGTGGTAGGCTCAAGCGCGTTCGGTACAGCGACCTTATCCGTCTCTTGTTCATCTTCTGTGTCGTCATCGAATGATCCGTTCAGGCCTTGCGGAGGCGCCAAATCATCTGGAATGGCGAGTCTACCTACAGCCCGTACTTGGATACGAATCGTAACCTTTGACATGTATTGAAGTGGCATTTTGTTGACTTCGACAATCTTTACATCCTCCTTCGCTGCGCCTTTTTGTACAGCCTGTTCAATGGCCTTCTTGCAGGCAGCGTCGATAACTGCCTTCTCATCCTTGCCTTCAAGGATTTCGACTGTATCCACCTCACCAGAGACCTTACCAATCGCTGCCCCGATAGCATTGGCAGCCCCTTGGTGAATGGGTTGAATGCATTTCTCAACACCAGCCAATTCATCAGTGACCAGTAAAGCTCCGCCTCCAACCAAGAGAACAGTAACTGGAGCTGCGGAAACTTTCATCTGATCAATCACCCGTTCCAGTTTCTTTTTAATATCTCGGGAAGCAAGATTGATAGCTGACTGAGGTACGTCATGAACAAGACTGGGATCGCCAAGAGCAACTTTACCGGCTGCAACAACAACGTCAGTGGCAGTCAATGTCGAGCCACCAAACACCTTTGCTCGTTTTTGGATAAAATGGCCGACAGATGCAGGGCCAACGGAGACGGATTCACCGTCTACAGTAACTATGCTACCACCGCCCAGTCCGATGGAAACAACTTCCGGCATGGAAAATGCCGTGCGAACGCCTGCAATCTCGACAAAGCCCGGAGCCTGACGAGGGAATCCAGATGGTAGCAAGGCACAAACGTCTGTTGTTGTACCGCCAATATCGACTACCAGAACTTGAGCCTGCTCACAAGGTGAGCTGTCGCCATTGATGGTAGTACCATTAAGAGATGTCTCTTCGGTAGACATGCCATTAGCCGCCCCATGCATGCTATTTGTAGCTCCATGACCCTGGCCAATGCCAGCTAAGAAGGCTGCACCTGTCATGCTATTCGTCGGGCCACTGGCAAAAGTCTTGATCGGGAAATCAGCCGCTGATTCGATATCAATAAGCGTGCCGTCGTTCTGAGATAGATATAGTGGACAGCCAAGATTAAGACGTTTCATAGCTCGTTTAAAACTTTTCTTGACGCGGTGGCCGGTTCTCAAGATGGAGGCGTTTAGAATAGTCGCATTTTCACGCTCCAAAAAGCCGATAGGACCAATATCATGAGAACAGACGACTTTGAGATCAGGTGCAGTTTCCAGCATGATCTTTTTGCACCGTTCCTCTTGAATCCCATCGTGGTCTAATGGAGAGAAGACGCCGACAAGAGCGACAACCTTGACTCCGGCAGCTGTAATGTCCATCGCGGCCTGGCGGATCTGCTGCTCGTTGAGCTCAGCAATCTGCCTACCATCCATCTCTAGCCCACCATCGAGATAAAATACACCACCATCTAGGATATTGCGAAGACCAACGGGAAAGCCAGAAAAGGGTGGGATCTGGCGCGTAAAGGGCCCGCAGAGGCGCACCACAACAACACGATCCAGCCTTCGAGCATCGGCTTCCACAAGAGCGTTGATAAAGTGGGTAGTGCCAATAGTAACGCTGAGAACTCGTCTCTGGTCAATAGCAGAGCTACTCAGTACTGTTCTGATAGCTTCTTCAATGCCCGTGGTGATATCTGGCGTTGTTGGTGCTTTGTGAGTAGCGAGGACTCCCCGATTGGGGCTGTTCAGTGCCTTGATATCAATGATTGCCGCATCAGTATTGGTGCCGCCAATATCTACACCGATGCGATATAGAGACATGGCTGTTGAAGTGGTAGCCTTGAAACGAATATAGAGGTGATAGACTCAAGTGCACGCGCAATGGCGAGTTTATTTATGCGTAATTAATTGTAATGTTTTTACACTGAAGAGAGTTGAATTAATTGGTCTTCAAGCGGGGACTCAGATTAAATAACCACTTGGAAACACTCATAGTAACAACCACTATTCGAGACTGGTGATACATGTGAACAATCATGGCAATCTTGCCGCGCACACATGGCGAACTGCGTGGACCTGGTTTAGCGACAGATCTTACAAATGAACTACAGTTGGCCGTGGATATGACAGGTATAGACTACTCAAGGTGTAAATTTAGCCTCATGATAGCAATATCTCATATTTGGCGCTACTCAAAAGACATTGAAGATATGAAAGGTCTAGTTACATCAGACGAACGGTGGCCGGGTAACTTTAGTGTTTAGTGCTGTGATAGCGTCTTCGGTTAAAGGTAGTTCGTTCGCCGAAGTTTGCTTCGTTCGCCGTGTGTGCAGGGCTAAGTCTTATTTGGCCGTGAACAACTTGTTGTGGGACCAGACCACTATCGATTTCGGTTTATAGCGGCTTCAGAACAATTAATGGACTCTTTTTGCGACATGAGATCCAATGTCTGCAGGCTTCCATAGGCTTATGGTGACGGTACATATCATTCAAGACTTATGATGACGTGGGTGATGATATGCAGAAATAAATAAATATTTAATTAAATAATAGATGTCTATATTGCGCCGACCGTGTTGTAAACTTTTCCCAAATCTATAGATTTCGATACCAAAAAAAGCTTTTTAGTAAATGTTATGCATGATCTTCCCAGGAGTATTCATTATCTTTTCGATAGTCCTGAAATCTATTGCCATCTGTACTGCTTGTCTCGACGGATACATCCGTTATCTTAATGATATGCTGTTGGCTGGAAGTCGACTGTTCATCATCTAATCTATTCCACTTATCCCCTTCTTTCCGGCGGATGCTTGTCAGTATTTCGCTTTGCTTCCCACCTAGACTGGTCAGTTGTGTTCCACCCTATAAACAACGAAAAGTTAGTGACGCTTCAGACCATCCCGCTGGGAGGGGGTTCTTACATCAGTTGTTCCTGGTCCAGACTTCATGTCAGACTGTCCAGATGAACCTTGGTAGAACTTCTTGAAAAGGCGACGGAGTGGAGGCAATGAGCAACTGATGATACCCAAACCTGCCTCCAGGAGCGACCACAGAATCGTTGAACCCCAATTATCTACATCGATAAATGTTGTTAGAAATCCCAGTATGGGTTTTGCTTTATCAGTGGGAAATAGTGGGCAGCGCTCACAAAGAGATTCGTGTGGATACTTGTCAGTATCATAAGCATGATAATACCCCAGGCGTACTAGACCAGCGGCACTACCAATGATACCCAAGCTGAGAATGATCTGGACTGAAACCTTCCTTCGCGTTGGCATTTGGAGACGTCGCAGCATGAAGAACGGTGTAATTGCGCAGGTCCAGTCCACCATGGCCAAAACAACGGAGCCGACGTAACTAATAATGATCCAGCCGTTCTTGAGGCGACAATAGCCACTTCATTGAACTGTTAGCCAAGTAAAACTCAATTGCAGTAATGTATCCAACATACAGTTTCTCGTTCCACAAGGCCGGAAGAGGCGAGCAGCTTGCGAACATGATGATTAAACACACAAGAGCATTGACAGATAGCAGGGCTATGTTCCCCCAAATGATGTACACGTAGGTACGAGTAGAGCTTAGCCTCAGGATCATAATGGCCATGGCAAGCTTCGTTAAAATGGATGAGGCAAAGTAAATCATCTCAAACAAAAACATGTAGCTCTTAACCCTGACCTGGTAATAGATGAGCATTCCATCAGGCACATGATCGTCATGGGCACCTAAACCATAGTAGGTTGCTAGAATGAGAAAGACGACAGAGGGGATAAGAGGAACCTGTTTCATTGTTAAGTTGGTGGTAATAAGGGGATCAATGGGAATATATCATACCCAGCCAGCTACAGCGAAAATATCATCCCAGCCCCATGCTCGTTGTGATCCTGAAAGTCGCACCCGCACATAGACGCGCAGTGCAACGATTATCGTAGCTAAGATAGTTATAACATATGTGATTGCTTGGATCGTCTTTGTAAAGCCATGGACAGGTATCGGAGGCAGGCGATTCGCAATTTCTGATATACGCTCGCCTTCTTCGTTTCGACCTATCAACAAGGCCATAGCTAAGGGCCAATGAAAGGCCCTTAGGAAGCTGCAGCGGAGAGGGGGCTAAGGGCAGCAAAGGCAAAAGGTTGCAAGAATTAACAAAAGGAGAGCAGAAGAAAGTTTACGCGTGTTGCCTTCTGGGAACTAACGTGATAAAAGTATTAAACCGTAGACACTTCGGACGGACCGTACCGTATTCGTACCGTCAGCGGTGTGTTTGAAAGCTGTCCAATTTTTGATCCCAGTACAAAAGTTCAACCGCCCCATTCGATCTGGACGTGATCGGCACGTTTGACACATTCCCCTGGCTGACGTGCAGTGCCCAATATCGTATCCTCTCCTAAACTCGTGTTCCTAGCTACAGCCTTTTTGGCTATTTTCCTTGAACCTATTATCCAAGTCTTTTGTCATCCCTTGTCTTTTGTCATCGCATCAAGATAGTCAGTGCTATTCAGGTTGGATAATAATGACTTGTCCCTTTTCAGCAAGGAAGTTAAAATACACGCCAACTCTCGGAAGAAACTTCAGTATTTGTAAATCCTTGCAAAGAGAAGAATAATTTTAGCTTCCTTGCGAGGCTAGAAGACTAATCAACTTATTAATTTAGTTTATCTGGAGTCTCTACTCCGTAGATTGCGTGACATATAAAGGGGAAACATGGGACTGGGCGGGCGGGCGTTGTCCTGATGTCGGCAATTTTACTACTAATAAGGAAATAAATCCGACATTGTTTTTCCGCCATACATCTAATGAGTCATAAGATCACATAAAATGTCTCCACAAGGTCCACTAAAGACGTTTTTACAACGGTGCAGATGTTGTTGGTTCAGACGTTGTTGGTTCAAACGTTGTTGGCTCAAGTAGACTAACTTCAATAGGAGGCCGTTGCTACCCTAAACCCCTGTCAGAGACAGGGATTGGTACGGGACAGACATGAACTCTGTAAGAAATCATATCATCCGGGTGAATAGACCTGTTCCGCGAAACCCCTGAGTGCAGGAGTTGGAGTAATTTTGTCTAGCAGTAAAGAGCGATTGACAGGTGCAGAATCCGTTGCAGTTGAAATGTGGCGCCATCCGTATCACAATTTGCTCTCATATTAATAGATTCGAAGTAGCCGTGGTTTTCCTTACCGCTGGACAAACATGTAGACGGACGGGTAAGACTTGACAAGTATGTTTGAATTCTTTTTTAATCCATCAAAGGCACCCCAGCCTGTACCGACCGACAAGATTGTCCCGGTTGGCTTCTTTGATGACACCATTATCTTTAGGACGTTTGTGCTATATACCTTATTCGTTTTCGACGATGTACTGGACCCTCAGAGCTTACGCACCTCTCTGGAGCGTGTAGTAAGCCGCCCTGGCTGGAATAAGCTGGGTGCTCGACTGAGAAGAAATGTGAGGGACAAGAACACTTCCCCCCTTCCGACGAGGCCAATATATCTAACAACTGCGCCCCCATCATTTAGGACCATGGACAACTTGAGCATCATATCCCGGCCAGCTTTTCTCCAGATCGTCCGGCTGTGGGATTTGAACATGTAGACCATGGCGCCTTAGCTGTGGAAGACCACCCCGCGGGATCATTTATTCCCAATCCTCCCCGTAATGGCCGACCAGCAATCGTTGGAGATCCTGATAAGCTCTCAGAGCTCATCTACGGTCAGGAGACACCCAGATATCTCGATGATTATATCTATACAGACCGTCCTCAGCTTGGTCTGCGCGTTGTCTCGTTCAAGAATTCGACAATAGTCGTCCTCCACTGGATACACCTTAGTTTTGACGCGATGGCAAAAAAGTCTCTCCTCAATGCGTGGATGCTCATGCTTCAGGGTAGAGAAGACGAGATTCCAGAGCCACTGGCTCCCGACGACTATGTTTTGGAGCACTGCGGCAAGAAGCCTACAGAGTCCCACGTCCTTGCGGAATACCACATGTCCAAGCCTGGTCTTGTCTGGTGGGTGCTTCAGAATTGCTACAACTTGGTGGTAAAGAAGCAAGAGCATCGTATGGTCTGCGTCCCCGCTGCTTATATCACGAAATTGAGAGAAAAGGCTCTCGCGGAACTTGCTACTCAAGCCCCTAGCGAGAAATGGGAGGCTCCATTCCTGAGCGAAGGAGATATTCTACTGGCTTGGACAACTCGCTTAGCAATTGCTAATCTTCCGGAGAATTCGGAGACACCTGTAAGTAGTCAATCTTTGGTACATATTCTAGAAGTCATTCAATATTTGTTTGCTAAACTTGCTATTTCCAGATTGCTGTACAACAAGCATATCAATGGCGACCGATTCTGAAGGATCTGATACCAGACAAGCGACCGTTCCTAAGCAACTGCGTTGGGTTTCTCGTTACTCTACTGCCAGCTAAAGATGTGCTTCAAAAACCGCTTAGCTGTCTGGCATCGCAGATCCGCCGCTCGATTAAGGAGCAAGGTACTCGCGAACAAGTCGAAGCGTATACGTCGTTGATCCGACTTGATCCAGCCAACCGGGCGCCCCCATTCTTTGGCAGCACATCGATGCAGTTACTGATGTTTTCCAATTGGCAAAAGGCCGACATGTACGCGACCGATCTATCAGCCGCGGCTGTTACACCACGGCAGACGCCGCTCACACCATCCTACGTCCAGAGCGTACAGGGCCCATATAACTTCTCCGATGGAATCATCGTCGTGGGCAAAGATCTTGAAGGTAATTATTGGTTCTCTGGGAACAGAGCGAAAGGGCTTTGGGGCATGATGGAGAAGAAGATGGAAGAGGAGGTAATTTGACTAAGCATTATGACTACCCTCCGGCGCCAGTTATCGCGTGATATACCATACATAATAATACAAAAACTACAACACTTGCTTTCTAGTAACCATCATTCTATTACTGTTTACCGTGGGTAACTAGTGATTCTTCATTCACTTATGATTAGGAGATCAGATGCAACGACACAGTTCTTAAGAGAACAAGAACTTGGATATCTACAGAATAGAAGTTTATCGGCACCTAGACGCTCCTTGTTAGAATATGAGATCTTAAATTGCTCCTTTCTATTAAACCGTAAGCTTCTCGAATGTTAGCTGTTCAGGCCTTGTAGTAAGCCGTCAAACCAATTGCAAATCCTCGTCCGTGCCTCTATTGCAGCGACACTAGTTACCATCCCAACATATCCATCCGGTCTTACAAGTACGACGGCACCTCTCTCCTCATCAATCCCATAATCTCGATATACACTCTGTCTTAGCTGGATATTGTCTTCAGTGGCGACTTTAGAAGCTGTAAATATATGATCATAGTCCCAGCCGAGCTTGGGATGCCACGGATGATATGTAGAGTCTAGGTCCCGCAGTACATCTATCTGGTCACGAGGAGCTGTATGTACCAGAAATATCTCTATGATTGGTGTTATTAATTCGGACTGGAATCGGACAGTCTGCAGACGGCGATCAACAATGGGGCAGATATTGATCGGAGGATACCGTGGAATTAGTGTCTTGCCTAACCACTGGCCCAAGGTATTGACTGCAGATCGTTGCTCAGCATCTGCGATATTGCCGCCGAAAACCATGATACGGAAGCGTCCGTCAGATGGCATGCGATGATGAAGCTCCCAAACCCTCCCATCCGAGTGATTTGTTACTTGACATGAGGCGAATCTTTTTCCTGGGACAACATACTTCGCTAGACCATGTGCTTCATCGTCTACAACTGTGAGAATACTCGAGGCATAGTTTACACCAATACCAGTTGTAAACTGTTCAAACGGTCAGATAGTAGCGAGATATTTCTGAGCGTCTCAAATACGTACCAGTGGCGCTTTCTTAAAAAATTGCTGAAGCTCAACTGATGTTTCTGTGATATCTTTGGCAGAGTGCATCGAGAGTAATTCGGAGAACTTCCGGTCGAATGCGATCAGTTCTTTAGCGACCAACTTACGCTCCATATCGTAGGTTGGAATAACGTCGTTTGGTCGTACAAGTCCCTTACATGCTAAACCAATCTTCCAACCCAGATTATACGTATCTTGCATGGATACGTTCATTCCCTGTCCTGCCTTTGGCGAATGAGTGTGAACGGCATCTAAAGTGGGCTATTAGAGTACACGAATACTGGGAGAAAGCAACCAAAGCTATATTGACGTATCGCCAGCAAGAAAGATACGTCCTTGCTTATCAAAATGGTCTCCTGATCTCTGTCCAATCTGATATGCGCTCCACCAGTGTATATATGTGAAGTCAATGGTGTAAGGGCTGAGAATCCTCTGAGCAGTGTCCATCAGCATCTCAGGGGTGACCATGGATCGGGTCAGGAGGCCATTAGTTGACAAACCGTCCGTTAGTTGAATGTACAACCGAACGAGTTTATTCTCCTCGGAATCATCATGAGACTCCCACCACTAGTACTGCGCACCATACTGCGAACTCGGATATCGGCTGCTTCTAGGTTAGGATTTGCTATGTAGCGAAGCGTAATAAGCCATTTTCCACTTACGAAAGTCAGTGACCGGGATTATATCCATTGCACCCCTGGAACAAATTTGTCATTCGGCTGTGCAGCAACTTCAATTGATGTCTCGGTGAACGACAGACTCACCAGATAGCCTCCGTAGTTTCGCCCCGCAGCCTAAATTCCGATCCCAGGGCTTTACGTACCCATGAATGCGCACCATCGCATCCTACCAAATACTTTGCCAGGACCAACTCCTCCGCACCTGGTTGGGCATTCCGCAGATATGTTGGCTTTGAATTACTATCCCCCAAGCTGGTTTTGTGCAGGCTTTCATCGATGTTACCACGGCTCTTTGCATAGTCCTCACTTGCTCCGTCAAAATGTTTTAGGGTAACCATCACAGGATAGGAATCTTGATCATCGATAAGAGTTTCATCGATATCGAGGGAAGATGGAGCTATATTGCCCTCAATTCTCACCTCGGGATGGCTTGGTACAGATGCTGACGCTCTAATAGCTCGTATAAGGAAGCCTTCGATAACACCTTGGTGAATCGTACCTGTGCAGTCGAAGCGCGACAAGCCTTTCATATTATTTGGGACTCTCAAGCTGCGGTGGATCTTGCCATTCTCATCTGGATCCCAAAACGTTGCCTCTTTTGATGATTTGTTCAGGTCTGTTTGCCTCAAAAAATACTCTTGAACGTACCTTTAACGTGAGTTGATTCTCGCCAAATTTGATCCAGTCCAAAAGAATCTAGGATCTCGAATGTACGCGATTGAATTCTGAACAGTGAGTCAGAGTTTTGTTTTAAGATCATGGCCTCATTTGAAGCGCTTGCCCATCAGCTTGTCCTGCAGCAACAGGAGTGGCTCTTTTCTCCACCACACGAGCATGAACACCAAGTCTAGCCATCCATAGCGCACACATTAGCCCAGCCGGACCAGCGCCGATTATAAGCACATCAACTTTCGATACGGAGGAATAGGTGGGCATCTTGTTTTCTGGCTACGTATTTGAGTATCTAGGGTGCAATTGAATGGCTCACCTGTTTCAGTTTCAGTGCTGAGGCACCTGATTACTTATAGATGTACGTCTACTAAGAATACTCTATTTTAATCTCTTTGAAGAAGCTCATCGTACAGTAAGGAAGCGCCCTAACGGAAGCCGCTTTACGTCAGCTTCGTGAGCCGCCCATTGATTGTAGCTGTATATTTGCCACCATAAGCTCGGGGTTTACAACCAGCGAACTTAAAATATCGGATTTGATATGACATTTCCGAATGTTATAATAGAGAGGGTCTATTAACTTTCCACCTCGGTAGGATTTTTGCACCTCGGCAGGGGTGATATCATGATCGATAGTGACAACGCTTTCGCGGCACATGGCAGTAATGACGACAATTTGAGCAACGTCGTTTGGCCGCATGAGGCTTACTGTATTTTTTTTTAAAAACGATGAATCGATATGTTACTTACTACAATACGACAGCACACAGGCAGGTGCAATCTTGCAATAAATAGCTCATCGTATGAGAAGGCACCAGATCTTCGAGTATGAGGCATATGTTTGATCAAGGGCCGTGCGAAATATTTTTACAAATATATCTGAAGCTGATGGTGGCTACTCTTTCGACGGGCGTTGGGATCTCCATTGGCGATCTAGCCGCTTAACGCATTTCTAAGCAACTATTTCCAACACATTTGGTACCACAGCATTCACATCAAACTACTATCTGTGAGATGGAAAACTCATTCATAAATCATATTTGAATCGTGTACGCAGAGGCTTGATGGGTATTCGACTATTTACGTGCCAACTCCCTTCATTAGAGCTCATTGAGCTTCCTGAAGCTAGGCTCCCACCCTCGTGAACAAACCTCTGCGTCGAGGTGGTAATAGCAAGGAATAGGTGCATATAATATATACCAATGAGTTTCCATGGTGTAGACTTCTAGAGCTAAAGAATAAAGCTAAAACAAAAGATGAGCCCCCATCTTGTCGGGGATGGTAAAGTGCCTAGGCAGTCATGGGAAACTGATGTGGGGTAAAGAAGAGTGAGATCTGCTTGGAAGACTAAAGGTGGGTTTTAGGTGTGGCTTTGTCAAAATAATAAAGCTCTTGTTCGACGAAAGTGGTAAGTCGGCAGGTCTCCCTTGACGTATGGCGTCTGGTATCATCTCCTGGCTCATGGGAGCATAGCTTTATCAACAGCTTCGCTGTCTTCGACAAGTTCGAGTGTAATATAAGGAAATTCGATGAGGTCAATGGTGGATTGAAAGGATATTCATCTTGGATGCTGTTTTGCTCTGGTCGTTTAATATGACCAAGGCAGTGGAGGGCCAAACCCTTTTCCTCAGCGGTTTCATAGCAAATCAATAGCAGAGGCAAGATAGAAGCGGCGAATTTGTTGCAGAAATAGCATCAATCATGAAGGATTTTGTTCTGTGACAATGCATACGATGGAGCACGGGGGCAAAGTCTCAAAGTTAGAGCCGCTGCTGACTGATAGGCTTGAAAGAGGACACTTTGGAGCCGAGGTCGACACTTTGGAGCCGAGGTTGCTATTGGAATCAATCTTATTGATACCCAATTCATGTAAACAAAATCGTGTCAGATACCGAAGTAAGCTGAGAGCGAATTGGCATGTATCGCTCCACTTCCGCAATAGTTTTCACTCTCTTTGGTAGCTGATAGTAGAGTAGCTCGCAACTAAGTGCGGCAATCTTTACTAGCTCAACTTAGCTCAACTTGGTTGCTGCGGACATAGGTAAGCTTATTATTGAAAAGAAAGAGGGAGCATACACCAATTCTCCTATTCGTTAATAGGCTAATCACCAGTTAGGTTCTCGCCTACATTCTGAAAGCCTAGCAACGATACACGCCTGGTCTAGATTTCGAGTCAGCGTCAATTTCAAATATTGGATCAATATGATAAAGCTTATTAAACACTAGCAGGCCTCTTCTTCTTGGCAAGAAAAGTGTCGAGACACGTCGCTCACGGATGGCGGTCTCGGCAATTCAAAGTGCCCAACTAGTCTGTACAGTGGAACTATAGTACGATTCTGTGGAATCCGATCTGACTAGAATCTAAACCCTATGGAATCGAGTGCAAGCCCCATGGAATCGAATCCAAGCCCTGTGGAATCAGAGTATGGTCCGCGTTATTTTTAGACGCCGAATCCATCATCCAGTGAATGTTAAATAGCAGGAATTCTTGCAAAGTATAATCCGCTGCAGCATCTGGTCTTCAATAAACTCTTGACGTCAACAACTTTTCTTCGCGTCCATCAGTAGCATTAACAACGAATCACTTGAGCAAAATGTCTGAGGCCGACACACGTTACGATTTCATTGTCGTGGGCAGTAAGTTGTCTCTAGATTGTTATAGGCCTATCCCTTGCTGATCATCGCCAGGTGGCCCAGCGGGATGCGCTACGGCGAACGGTCTGTCCCGTTCACCCAAAAAGCCATCCGTACTCCTTATTGAGGCTGGAGATGACCATACACAAGCCCATCTCCGCGTCGATGGGCAGCGATGGACTACATTCACCCAGCCATCTATGAACACGGGCTATAAGACGGCCCAGCAGCTCAATTGCAACAACCGAGTTATAGCTTATGACCGTGGGCGTGGCTTAGGAGGTTCAAGTACGATAAACTTTGGAGTGTGGACTACGGGACCTCGGGATGACTTTGATGAATGGGCCAAACTGGTTGATGATCCCGCCTTTGCCTGGGATAGCATGCAGAACCGGTTCAAGGAGTTAGAGACGTTCCATTACGATGTTCCAACTGGAACGGATCCATTGAGTGTATCATCTCAGACAAACAACCATGGATCTGCTGGGCCACTTCACGTTGGCTACGCCTCTGAGTGGGAACGGGATATCCAACCCTTATTGCAGACATTTAAGAAAATTGGGTATCCGGTCAACCCGGACCATAATTCAGGAGATCCCTTGGGGATGTCAGTACTGATAAATTCAGCTCATAGCGGCCTTCGCTCCGTGGCTGCAGATCTGTTGCAGCCCAAGCCAGATAACTTAACCATTGTCACAGGATCAGCCGTCCAACGCATAATTCTCGACGGGAAAAAAGCAGTCGGTGTTGAGTCAAATGGAAAACATTGTATGTGCAACTACACAACGTCATACATGGACGGATACTGACAATTAGTTAGACTTTGCCACGCACGAAGTTATTCTCTGTGCAGGCGCCCTGGACTCTCCCAAAATTCTCCTACATTCTGGTATTGGGCCCGCGGATCAGCTTTTCAAATATGACATCCCCGTGATTCACGATGTCCCAGCTGTTGGACAGGGTCTTCGCGACCACGCATTTCTGAATTTAGTTGTTAAGCGAAACGAGTCGGATAATGACCGCCGCTCCTTTTATGGCAGCCAAGAAGCAATGGATGCCGCTCAAGAGCAATGGAATCAAAACAGAACGGGCCCATGGTCTGTATACGGATGCGAGAACCTGATTGGCTTTTTTAAGTCAGACTCTGTCAGCTCGTCGACGGAATTCCAAAATCTGCCTCCCTCGCAGAAAGAATTTCTTCTTCGAGAAACTGTCCCGCACTATGAGCTCCTAACTCACTTCCCGATCCACTACTTCATACCAGGATTTGCGCCAGAAAACCTGAGCTACGACACTCTTTCAATATTTCTGCTAAATGAGCAAAGTCATGGAGAGGTGACCTTACAGTCAGCCGATCCCAACGTGCCGCTCAAATTTGATCCCAATTTCCTTTCTCACCCCTTCGACGAACGAGTGTGCATTGAAGCACTACGGGCTGGCATGGAGGTGATTCGACATCCGTTATTTGCCAAAGATAGCGAAGCCGACATTATTGTGCCGAAAGTGGCTACCTCTGATGATGGTTTGCTCCAATTCTGGAGAGAAAACATGACCTCAGCTTGGCATATGGTTGGCACTGCTAAGATGGGGCGGCTTGGCGACAGAGATGCTGTGGTTGATGCCAACTTCAAGGTTTTGGGTATTTCATCGTTGCGAGTAGCAGATAACAGTGTTCTGCCGATTCTCCCGAATGCTCACACTCAGAGCTCCGCCTATGTTACAGGAATGACGTGTGCGGATAAGTTGATCGCGGAGTACCAATTGGCTTAGCTGTACCTATAACCGCGGCGCAATTTCATCACTGAAAGCCGAGAGTACTTTGAGAGTTTAAAGCGACAGATCCGTATCTATGAAGATATATTTGTATTTCGAAACCAATATCATCTCCTTTAAAATGGAACACCAGTGATTCATGTTGGCCATCAGTGTCCCTAGTGTTTCGCCGTATTCCTGATAGAACACGACGCGGTATCACCCTACAGCCCGCTGTATTCATTATTCGCCAATTATCACGCATGCGGCCACAAGTAACCAGCTGCGGTGTTGTAATCTCTCATAATCAGTAGCCTTTGTGCCAATGTGTCTCCGAGTTATTACATGGGTGCATCGTTTTACAGCTGTGGCCGAGTGGCCGTACTCGTGATTATCCACACCACATTAGTACCTAGTTATTGATTAGAATCGCGTTTCCTTATCCTTCTGCTTGGCTGGTTGTTGACCTTCACTAACTACAGGCCCGTAATCACTATGTCTCGTTCGACGACAACGTCACGACCCTACGCTAAGAATATACTTAGGCTGTATACTGCCATCATTAGTTCCCTTAACATAAATTCTATAGCCCACCTGTTGGATTCCAAAAGACGAGCAACGTGGGCCGGGCTAAAACTAGCATATTTGGGGCCGTCAAGCGGCCCTAGCGATACTAGCGAGACCAGTGATGATGGCGTTGGGTTAAAAGGGCAAACAGCACTTTGCATACATGTAACTTCCGCCAGTGATGGCTGCTATTATTTGTCAGCAACACCAATCACTGTTTGGGCGCCTTGATATTCCTATCAAATGAATCCCGTCGTTCCCACGAGTAGCTTGAGTATAGACTAACCAGAATCCCCTAGTGTACGTATACGGTAAGCTTACACTTACTCCTCGGAAAATGCCTACTATAACACCGCCACCACTACTTATGCTGTATTCTTCACAAAGTCTCCGAATAGCATAGTTCTAAACTAAAATTCGAATAGATCTAATGTTTAACGTCATCCCTTAGGCCATTTCGTAAGCGAGCTAAGCAAATTTCACAGAAAGCTCATTGGTAAAGAGTTATGAATTTACAGACTGTGCTGGGCTTTAAGCAAAAATACTCAGTGGACAACCAGCACGTAGAAAACACTAGTCGTTGTCCAATGTGCCACTATTGGGAAGTGATGCGTAACCAATATTGACAGATCTAAGCCTGAACTCATTCCTCGCAGCGTCAAACTTTATAATTGCTTCGGTCGTTTTCATCATCTTGAAGATCAGGATCCCCCTTGGTTTATTTTACGATCGTTCGTCGCAGCAATGAAAATCAGCCTGTTTATGATTTAAGTAGCAGCCCTAAGAGAAATAATACATCATTTTGCCACATCCGTACGCCAAATTAGTAGTTAATTTTGTTCAATGTACCGTCCTAGTTTCTCAGCCCAGGCTCTCGCTGCGAGATGAGCCACACTCTGTGTCTGATGTCCTTCTTTTGCCCTCCTAGTCATACTACCTCTGTCTTTGTGCCTTCGTCCCTGTCCTTGTTTTCTCTATATCGCATTCACAATTACAACGCAGATAGAGGCAAGCGACGTTCATGGGGCTGTATGAGAACCTGGGGGATCAATCTGTCAGAAGCGGAATGTTCCGCCACTCTGAATGAAAGAGATCTGCTAGTGTCACTAGAGGAGGGCAACATAGGTATCTATTCAATCAACTTTGAAGCCCTTTTTTTGTTGAAAAAAAAAAAAAAAAAAAAAAAAAAAAAAAAAAAAAAAACACTTCACAAGCTGAATTCATCATTGTAGGCTGTTTTCTCCCGTCTTATTAGCTCAGTGAGCATAGTACAACCCAGAATATCGTATATCACGACATTGAACAGATAAAATGGAAATTGTAGATGTTTAGCGTTGCTGCGACTGTAGAGCGATTCACTGTGGCTATACCCATAAAGAGCGATGAGATTATAGCGCTGGCGTAAACGAATCATATGGCGGTTTATGAATTACGCAAGTGTCCCAGCTCTCATTGTTCAAAAGCATTCTGGGAATCTTGGCCTAGGAGAGTATGCTCAATGAATCAGGTCTTGGTCATCGCTGTGGAATCATTTGCCCATTTATGGATGCTGCGTCTAACCTAGAGAATTAATCGAGTACCAGCCAACTGTAGAAGAGGCTAGTTCGTAAGCTAACCGATACGTAACGCGCGCAAGATCAGTTAGTTCGTGGTTGTTCTTACGGACCCACGCGGTAAGATCCGACAAGTTGTAGCGTTTTGATCTAGCTCTCTGGGCAAGCAAAGAGAAAGAGCGTATCCCCCTCTTTTTGTTTTTAAGTTGATAAGTGTATTTAATGGTTCAGAGATTGGCTATCATCTCTTCTGTGTATATCTCGGGTCTATTGATAAATTGGGCAACGACCCCCAGCGAGTTCTCTCTGTAATACCCATCCAATATGTTGTACGCATAGTCTGTGACTGTTTGGGGAGCAATCATAACCTATCTCAACCTCCAACTACTGAACAATCTATCGACATGGTGTCTTCTGTTACCACTGCATTAGCAGTGATAGTTCTTGCTTTCGCCACATATCTCCTGAAGCGTTCCAACAAGACCGTCATACCCCCAGGAACCCGCAGTCCGCCTGGGCCGGCCGGCAAACCCATTATTGGTAGCATGCTCGACATACCGCCTGTTCATTCGTGGTTCAAGTTCAAAGAACTAACAGACCAATATGGACCCATTACTAAGATCACCATCGCTGGTCAAGACCACGTCCTTCTGGGCACTGAGCAAGTCGCCAACGATCTGCTCCGAGAGCGTGGCAGCATCTATAGCGACCGACCGACGTTTCACGCTGCCAACATAATGACCAGAGGCTTGATCCCTCTCTTGTTGCGCTATGGTGATGTGTGGCGCACTCAACGCAGTTTCTTTCACCATGTCATGTCCACAAAGGCGGCAGCTGGTTATGCTTCAGAGCTCGAAATAGAGGCTACTCGAATGGCGCGTGACCTCATAAGGGACCCCTCTGATTATGAAAACTTCTTCGAGCGTTATAGTGGTGGCATCATTCTCCGTCTTGCGTTTGGTGTTCGTATTGAAAGCGGCCGAGACCCTAGATGCCAGAGCTCGCTCAAGGCAGTACATGACCTAGAACGTGTGGCTTCGCCGGCACAATATTTGGTTGACTTGCTTCCTGCGATGAAGTTTCTACCAGAATTTCTGGCACCATGGAAGACTGAGCTCAAGAATCTTCGAAATGAACACGAGAGGTTCTTCCGCAGCATGCTGGATGGTGCGAAAAGAGACAACAGTGGTGGCAAAGGCATCAAATCTTGGGCCAACGTTTGGCTGAGTAACACGGGTCAGTGGAGCCTGGACGACCTGACTGCAGCACACATGTTTGGTGGTCTCCTTGAAGCAGGCAGTGGTACTTCCGGTTCAACCCTCATGTCGTTTTGCTTACTCATGACGCGTACGGGGCAGCTGGAAATTTTACAACAGGAATTGGATAGAGTTGTGGGCACAGGAAGAGTGCCAACTATCGCCGACTTACCACAACTTCCCACTGTGCGTGCGTTTGCCAAAGAGGTGCTACGCTTTTACCCCGTCACCGCTGGCGGAGCGCCTCACATGCTCACCAAGGACGACGTCTACAAAGGTTTCTTCTTCAAGGCTGGCACCTTTTTCCACGCGAATCAGTGGGCGATTCACCGCGATCCGGAGCAATACCCCGACCCAGAGAGCTTCAACCCACAACGGTGGCTCGACCCCAAATATCCAACCTACAGGGAACCATTGACTCAGTACCCGAACCTCGTAAACTACACTTGCTTCGGGTCCGGTCGTCGAATTTGTCCTGGACAGCATGTAGCCGAGCTGAGTGTCTTTCTTGGCATTGCCATGATAGCATGGGGCTGCAATATCTCAAAAGCAAAGGATGACGCTGGCCAAGACATCACGCCTCCGTTTTATGACTTCAACATAGGCTTCAATGTCCAGCCAAACAAGTTTCCGTTCAAGTTGGAGCCAAGGTCTAAACAGAGGATAGATGTGTTGGAGAGGGCTTATGAAAATTCATTAGAGGCTGACCCGTTACTGGTCTAGTAATTGAATGTATCTTCACAGCTATCTAAATGTAACAGCTATTATTTATATGAGAGAAAGGATATCGGAAAGAGTTTGGAAAATAAATGCAGTTTATACCCGAATTGAATCAGCACGGATGTTGAAGAGCTGTTTCAGCTGCTGAGGCCTCGGTAGGCTCGCCCACTATGTACCGATAGGGAAATGTCGTGCTCTGCATAGCTGCAGGATTCCAATCTTTTCACAAAAATCTTCTACAGATTCTATTTTCTCTAATTAGCGTCGAGTTGTTGGAGCCTGTCAAATGTCGGGTTAACGAATGGGGAGATAGCCAATGCCCCTTTCCTTCTGTTTTACAGGCCAATGAATGGGTTCAGCTATTCTTTTCATACCTCGTAATTCATTACTTTCGTATTACACTGTTAGATGTTCGGACAAGTGAGTCAAAGTTGATCGGTCTGCAGGGTTATGCAAGAAGAATACATTACAAAGAGATTAAAAATATACATACCCGAAATACTGGGGAACACCACTGCAAATATGAAAAACTCTTATGTTGTCTAAAGTATAGTAACAAGATATTGAAGAAATATGAGATATGTAGTTATACAAGATGTTTTTTTTTTTTTTTTTGGAACTCCGGAGTATAATATTCTAATTGTGACAGCGACGGTGACGTTTGTAGATGAATGTAAATTCCCTGTAGTAGTATCCGTAATCTTTTTAAATCCTCCATTAAATGCCCAATCCTGCAACAACGTGTTCAATAAGAGTTCCGATTCCTCATTCACTGCCACTTGTTTCAGGATCAGATTTCGCTTGCATCCGTGCTCCTAGATTTGCTGCTTCTTGCGCGTACTTGCATTTCAGTCTCAATGTCTGGCCAAACTTGAGCATAACAAATGGGAACGGTAAGCATGCAAGCGTCAGGAAAGCAGGTATTGTGCTTGCCCAGTGTATGCCTAGATTATCATACATCTGGTCTGTGAACAGCGGGAATGCCACGCCAAAAAATGCCCTAAGCATCGCGGAAGCCCCAAGTACCGATGCTGCATATATGGTGTATGAGTCAATCAAGTAGTTAAGGCAGGATAGAAAGACCAGAACGCAACCGAAACCAAATGGAGCAGAAAGTGTAATGCTAACGGCCCAGTGTATACTTGGCGAATTAGTCCACGCAAAAGCGAATAGGCCGACGGGTAAAGCAACGGCACCAACAGCTCCTTGGGGTAACCTGGACTCGGGTGTTGCCGACTGGCCAAGTTTCTTATATCGGATGTCATCGATGATGGCATATATAAGTCCAATTATCATGCCACAGATAAGGCCTAAAAATGCCAAACCTCCTAGGCCTTCACTCCAACCCCGGCCGCGTTGGTAGACAATTGGCAACGCAGGCATAAACATGTAGATTGTCCCGTATATTATCGCCAGATAAGTGGCGGCAATTAACACGATTGGCTCGCGAAAAAGAAGAGTCCAGGGTCGCAATAGAGCTTTGCGAAAGAGTTCAGACGATGCCACTGTGCCATGCTGCTGCTGCATGACGCTTCTGTATGACTTGCCCGTTTCTTTAGCAAGACGCGCTGCTCTTTCACGTAAAATCACTGGTCCATATGTTTCCGGGACAAGAATTGAACCGGCAATCCAGACGATGCCAATGAAGATGCTGCACACGCCTTGCACCCATCTCCAACCGACATTCATAGAAATAAAGCCACCTATGATAGGACCTAGAACAGGCCCCATGAATGGCGCTGCGCAGAAAAAGATCATTGCCAGCCCCCGTTGTGCCGCCGGAAACATATCCGCAATGACTCCGCCTGAGTTGGTCAATGGTGATGCGCCAATCATTCCCGTAAGGAACCTGAAGACTAAGAGCTGGGTCATGGATCTTGCCCCAGCTGTAGCAGCCACAAAAGCTACCACGCAGGTATGCGTAGTGATGAAGAGAATCCTCCTGCCATACAGCTCCGAAAGGGGTGCCCACAAGGCCGGCCCAATAGCAAAACCGAGAACATATAGAGAAATCCCGAGGGCAAAAAGTTCTGAGCTGCAATGAACTTGTTCAACTATTTCGTTTGCCGAGCCAGAGTAGGCGGAGGACGTGAGCGTAATCGCAAATACTGAGGCGGTCACAATGAATATGAGGACCCATTTCTTGGTAGATGAGAAGTTCATGGGGTTTCCCGGGTCACCATTGCGGAACTCAACAATAAACGGATCAGAAGATGTGCCCGCTCCATCGTAGATAGTTGCTGTTGTGGGATTTTCTTTGCTTGGTTGTTCAAAGCCTAGCATTGTCATGGTTGCTTTGGTCGGGTCTATTATTTCGAGGGTTGCAACAAGATTCTGAGAGGAGAATCACCCACATGACAATGGGTTCATGCAAATGATAATGGCTGCATATGCACATGGAAGCATGGAAGCAACTGCATGCATGAAAATGGATGCAGGATATATATAAGAAATCCTGCAAAGGCGGTTCCCCCCGTAGTCCCAGGTTTCAGTGCCTTGATTCAATGCTACTCTTTGAGCTCGGGAGCGTTCCGAGTATTACTTGTGGATTACCGGAAGCTCTTTTGATTGGCCATTCTCTCTACACCCTCATCAGCATCTCCCTGTTTACGTAGGAATAGCAGGGAATTTGGGCTCGTACATGCTTCCCGCTTTCAAAGAAGAATTACTGTTTTGTAGTCTGCTTGGTCATAGCGGAGACTTTTTTCACGCATCTACTCCGTATCACGCAACCCTTTCATGGTTTAAGCCCACATCATGATAACTCATGAAGCCCAAGCTTAAATCCGTTCGCCGATGACAGATAAGCATGTGCCAAACACTCGCTTGTTCATCTCCTATTGATTGAAGGTTCTAGAAAATCCAATCCCACACATGCGGCCCTCTGACATTCATCAATTGCGACGCAGATATCGCCTTGCTGGGTTCCGAAGTGTTCCATTTTTTTGCTAAACGCCAAATATTACCCTGCTGTCATCGCAGTCGCAGTTGAGATGCTTAAATAATAATTCTAAAGCAAATCTATAAAGTGAAAAAATAAGAATTAACTGGCTGGAAATGAATTAAACCAAGTTTCATCGGGGTCATCAAAGAGAAAGTTATCGTTGTGGAACCCAAATTCTAGAAATGTGTCATGGAATTGCGTATCCGATAGCTCTTCCATAAATCCAGTGTGCTCTGGAGGATGGCGCATATGTGAGGCTTTCCTCGCCAAGGATTGGAACAGTGCTGTATACTGTGGTATATACTGACTGAGATGCTCATGCTTCTTGAAAACTGAGAGAGTTTGTTGCCAGCTGTCTGATACTGCCTCTGTGAAAAGGCTCGTAGATTGCATCGCTGCTAGTAGAATGGTTCCCGCCACATGGAGGTAGAAAATTCGAGACCACCAAGGTATACTGCAGGCAGATTCATTGGCGTTACAATTTTTGTCGAGTAATGCTACCATCCTTTGGGCGTTCAAAATGCATTGAAAGGCGCCGTATTGTATCATATGGCCCATGTAAGATGACTCGAACTGAACATCAGCAGCGACAGGCGCATTATTCTGCATGAAGCAGCAACGAGCAACCATCGGTCTGAACAACAGGATTCGAGCATGCAATAGCCTAGAGGTGTCAAAAAGTATGAGCTATGTGAGGAGAACATGACAGACGAAAAGCGTTCATGTACAGCTTACCGAAGTTGGAGGCTAAGCCTCTTCATTTTCGTTTCATTATCATCGCATTCTTCGGATGATATCCCTTTCAACCTGACTTTTTCCCATTGGTTCAAGCAAGCCTCATGTTGCAGGACTGAGTTACAATAGGATTCCTTCTTTTGACCAGACCCGTGGGGGCCGAACCTATCAGCCAGGCCACCACCAACAGGAGTTTGTGCCATAACACTATGATGAACAATTTCATGCAGTTCCAGTGTTTGAATCAAATCATCACGAAAGGGCGGACTCCTGCGAGCGGTATGTTGACTAACTAAGGACATCATCGCCGTGCGACCCTGCACCCACGAGACTGACCTTGAACGCCCAAATTAGAAACATGCGAGAGGGTTGAGTAGAATGAGTTTTACCTACATGTCGGCAAATACACAGCAGTTCCATAGATGCTGCCGCCAATGAGCCTGGTCATTCGATATGCTAGCCTCTGAAGCTTTAGTAGGGAGATGAATACCAAGGCTCTGGGCAATTCGTATTGCCGATCCAACTGCCATCCATGCTTGATGTGAATTGTTCGTACACTGAAGATATCGGCTCATTAGTAAGAGGCACTCCACAATCTCTAACGATGGTGGCTCCCATAGAACAGATTCGGGGCGGAGTAGGTTCCAAGCTCTCTCAAAATAGGTGCTCGCAACCTCGTTCCTCTCTGCAGCTGCGATAGATTCCTGAACCTGAACAGCGAAAGCGAAGACGATATTCAAGGTGGCAATAAAAACTCGCTCATCCATCTCTAGATCTGTCCCCTCAAATAGCATTTCATATAACCGACACAATCGCTTCTCATCGACAAAGTAATCCACAGGGTGTATGTACCGCCAGAATATACTCAGTAACTGATCTGCCTGTCGACGCGGTGGTAGGACCTTATCTGCATGCCCATCACCCGATCGTCGACTAGATAATCGCAATTCGAATAAAGGAGCATCTGACATAGGCATCGCAATGGATGATCCACTAGAAACTCCCCCATACTTGGCATCAATAGCAGCTTTTACCTCTCCAGCGAATGTTCCAGGACTACCGCTGTATCCAATTCCAGGAATTGACTGTATAGGCTCTTGGTGTAAGACACTAGAGACAGGCTTATAAATGCACTCATTCCTTTTTTTTCTTGCAATTGCTACAAGCTAAGCCGAGGTCGGCATCTGCACACGCGTTGGGCTAGGTAGACATGAGGAAGACAAGACATACCTGGGCGCATTCCGTCGCATTTCACTTTTCTAGAGCGACACAATTCACATGCATTGCCATTCCCTATCTTGAGCTTTTTCTTGGATGGCACGTCTGGCCCCGGAGATTCCGAATATGTGTCCATGGGTTTCGGATGCGTTCCTACGCCGAGGCCAATAGGAGATAATTGGATAGGAAGTCAATGCTATGACCGGTGCAAATGAATGAGGTCTTTGGTCATTAAATCCGATTACACGAAGAAGATAGGAAGAATTGGGTGTATATCGAAATGGAAGGATGATATCGGCAAGTTGGAGTGCGCAGGAAATGCCCAAGTGGCAACATTACCTGGTAGAAGGCGATAGCCAATTACATGTCGTTCCGACAGTCCACCTTTATCAGCTGTAGCTCGGAACATGTTCCGACACTCAGTAATCAACAACTTAGAATAAGATCTTGGGCACAATCTTACACAACACAGCAGAGCACAGTGACTATCATCGAACATAAATATGTAATACAACATTAAGCATTCTATTTTTAGTCTAAGTGAGTAGTTTCATCCATCATCCAAAAAATCTATTAAAGCCCAATCCGAAGAAAGTCTTACAACTCTCCTTTCGTTTTGTATTGTTCTGTTTATTAAGTAGACCATCCTGTCGTTTGAGGACGCCTTTTTTGGGTAACTATTAGGCATTAACCTGCTAAGAACTGACTTGAATCCATCTGTTCTAGCTCTGAGCAAACTTTGATCTGGCACGGAGCCTCTTGCCAAAGATATAAATGGCCGTTGTACCGAAAAGTCCCATTACACTGAGTCCAGCGAGAACCGTCACGCCCTTGTCAACGCCCAAGTTGATGAAGAGAGGCCTTGCAAAGACAACAGCACCACCAGCAATGCCAGATCTCCAAATACTGTTGCTAGCGAATAGAGAGGCGGCATATTTAGGGTAAGACAGCGGGATATAGATGAATAGAGATTGCATCGTCCAGAAGTGACCAAAGCAGAAAATACCCACTCCAATAAGAGGCACCGCCCAATGAATGCTAGGATTGGCTGTCCATGCGAAGATGAATAGACCGATGGGCAGCAAAAAGGATCCAATAATGGCCGGAACAAGTCGGTGCTCCTGTTCTCTAAAGCCACGTTTAATGTTATCGGGAACCATATAGAACTGGAGGTACGCAAAATAGGCGGCAAGCCCGATAATGACGCCGACAAGACAAGACAAGAAGGTAAGACCAGTCTGTCCAAGATTGAATCCATACATGACTGGAAAGACGAGAGGGAAAACCTCAAAAAATGTATAAAACACGCCGTAGAAGTAACCTGTATAAAGGTTGACGAAGAAAATGGATGGATCTTTCAGCATAATCTCCATGGGCTTGACCAAGGCATCAAAGAGGACTGCAGATGTGCTCATATGGCGCTGATCGATCTCGCTCTGCGACTGAAGTCTCGAGTCGCCGGTCAGATTGCGAAGTCGGCGTGCACGTCTCAACAGGATGGTGGGCGCCGAGGTTTCGGGCATGAAAAGCAGCAGGAAAACAAGCGCAAGTGAAGACATCCACACAATTTCCCACATTGGCCATCTCCAACCTTTGGCTTGCGCTGCGAAGCCTCCAATCACGGGTCCGATTGCAGGGCCAGCCCACGCAGAGAACACCCACCAAGAAAGGCCAAAGGGGATGTACATGAGAGAAAACATGTCGCCGACTGTGGCACCGCCATTGGCCAAAGCTGGGCTGCCGAAAAAGCCAAGCCAAAATCGCAAGGTCAAAAGTCCACCAAAGCTATCAACGACCGCCTCCGGGAATGATAAAACCCAGTAAACAATATACGTCAAGTAGTAAATATGGTTCCGTCCGATGCTCGGGATTTCAGATAAAGGCGAGAAAAGAAGGTCGCCTATGCCATATGCAAGGACATAGAGCCCAAGACCGAGGGTAGAAGCGACAGGACTGACATGAAACTCACGCTGGATTCCCTCCTCGGCGGTAGCATAGATGGGTCCAGCGCAGTACACTGTCCATGTGTAGAAGCAGAGAACAAACAGAACGAAGTAGCGCTTGAGTCGAGACCAATTCTGAGGATTGGCTGGGTCATCTGTGGTATACCAATCGACAAGTACAATGCCGTCTGTAGTCTTCTGGGGACTAATCACAATAGATTTGGTACGTTGCAATGCGAGTTCCCTTTCGGCTTCTAGTCGCTCGTTGCTGTATGGGGCGGTATGAACACTGGTAGTCGTTCTTGTTCGTCCGAGATGCTCTACATCATCACCCTCATTACCAATTGATTCAGAGCTTTCGGAATTTGCCCCTTCTCCAGATTCAGACAGCACTGCGTCCAAATTTCGAAGCTCATCACGTTTGTCGCTTGGATTCAGCTGGGTGATGTATTCATTGGGTAACTTAAAGCCCTCTTCCTCTTCTGGGTATTTGAGGATTCTGTTTCGCGTAATCAGGCGAAGTAGCTGCCCTATGGGCGCTTCTCTGATAAGATCTCGCATCTTAGTTACCAAATCGGGAATGAAACGCGGCAAAAGTGATCGAGTCAATAAAGAAAGTGCCTGCAGCTGCTGGCAAGCCGAGCAAGAGAACCAATAAGAGTTGAAAGGATTCCGTAGGTATGTATAATTGTGGGATGGTGATTGTATTAGAAGTTTTCTTTGTTTGTTGTGATTTATATGAAGTACGGTGTGAATTGCGTTTTTGTGTGACAAACAAAATGGACTGGAGAGTCTCGATACTAAATACTCCAATGCTTGCCATCGTAGCCTGTAACAGAGTGATTCTGGTATACAGAAAATGGAAACTGCCCTGTGTCTTACAAAGGAAGATTACTGTGCAATTATTATCAAGCCCAACTCCTCGGCCTTCTTTGTTCTGTCTTCGCTAATTACAAAGCAGCATGCTAACCCAGAAAAGTAATTTGCTGATGTTTTGATTTCCTGGTTCCAGCAGATTTCAGGTCGTGAGCCAATCGCAAACGCTCCTAGAAACTTTAATCCAGAGGCCACCACGCTATTCGCCCGGCCATGTATTATGATATCAGCCCAGATTTGTGACTCTTGAGCTGAGAAATTCGATTGCGCTGCCAGGCACGGAACATGTGGTGATGCGGAAGCTATGCCCGAATTTGATAGTCCCGATCTAGATCTTCCCTTATTCAGCATATTCGATTTCAGGTTAGTGAGATTTTCTGTCGAGATGCCATTCGCTCTACTTTGCCTATAACGGACATACGATCCGCACTTTGCGTGCCTGCCAGCAGTTCCTTGCATCTTCTTGTGTACCTTTTTCCAATTACGCCCTGACATCGGCACATCCGGATGTTAGCTAACGAGACAGTTGCCGAGATTGCGGCAGAACTCGATGCCATCTACGCGGTAGATGCGTAGCAAATGGGTTGTAATGCCAGCCGGCACACGTATTTTGCGGCATGTGTGATTTAAGCTTACCTTGGGCATTGAGCCATACCCAGTTTTCCAATCTCCACGAGTAGCCTTGGATTATATAATTTACGCCCATTTTCTTATTCTCTGTCTATTATGCCAGAAAAAGAGAAGAGATTGGAAACAGCTGCGATACTTGATTCACTAGTGTGACGAATTATGACAATTATGACCGCTGGCGTACTCATGCGGTTCAGGGCAGTCCTACGGTCAACCAGGCAAAGCCTGGATCCATTCACCCGGCCTGTAACGTATCTGCGTATTTCTGCAAGCCCTGGCCAATAATATTGATAAATGGCCATTGCACATTGTGCATAAAGAGGCGTGCCCACAGCCTTGAGACTGCCAGGCCAAGTGTATGAGGCCGCGAGATGTCGATGTCTAGGCCGATATCCGCCTTGTCAATGTCCAAGTAAGATATTGCTTCTTGTACAATGGCGTTGACCCAGCGGAGGATACGGTTCTCATTTTCTTTCCCACATCAATCTCAGTCAAGATGTTACGTCAATATGAAGAAGGGGTAGCTTACCCGTCAATGATTGAGTATCATGTGGTTGAGATAATGAACATAACCATTTACTCAAAAAGACCGCGCATTCGAGACTGGATAGGCAATGGCGGACACTCCAGAAGAATGCTTGACTACGTGCAACACTATCGATTCCAAGCCGAACGGGGATGCTCAGCGCATGTGTAGAGTATATCAAGGCGGGGATCAAGAAACGGCTCCGCGATGGGGATGGTGCTTTTGAGATGCCAGCGGCAATGAGCAACGGGTTCCGGGTCTCCAGGGCTCGGTGAGGGCCTAAATTCATGCATGCACGAATATAGGCAAGGCCAAGGAGAGCACTGGATGTGAACGGAATTGGTCCATTCTCGTTTGATGGATCGAGGCTGGATTCCGGTGCCTGTTTCCAGACCAGAGTCCAAGACCGAAGCGCCCGCCTGTACATGGCATAAGTACTTTATTACACGCGTGATCTTGGAGGGTATAACATTAAACGAGAAAATTTCACCAGTTATACTTACTCAATCTTGTTCAATTCCTCATCTGGCAAAGCCGTCGAGTAATCCAATGCAGAGAGGGAAAGCTCCCGTATCAGATGTATTCTTTGAAGCAGCCCATGGAGAAGTATGTAATTACCAAGCGGTGCAGGCGTGGGGTTAATGTGGGCGTTGCTCCCTGAATTTGTAAGAAGGCGGGACAAGGCATCTTGGTAATGAAGCTGCTCTGCCTTTACATCGCGCCGTGCAGCTTGCCACTGAGCAGCAGTTTGAGCATTCCATTCTCTTGTCGAGCAGGGCAAGCGCAGGTAAATCTCATTACTTCGTAGTGCCGGGTAGACGTTATATGCGATGCTGTGCACATGGATGAATGTGAATGAGACAAGCTTTGTTCTTCGAACAGACTCTTGCTCTGACCATTCAGTCCACGATAAATTTGCAGGGTCTGAATCATTGTTAACGGTTTCTCGTAACCCCACCTCTCTAAGGCAGTGAACAAGTAAACTCTGGAGGTTCAGTGCTTCATGTAGCAGCTCTGAATCTTCCCAAGTGGCATAGCCCATCAGGATCAATATGCAGCGGATTGTATCCATTTCTTTGTAAGGTGTAGAATTCGGATGCTCCGAATTTGAAGACACCACAGTTGAAAAATAAGGGCGAGAAGGCTGCTGAATGAGTCGACTGCCCATGTTCAGAGGTGATAACATTGATTCTGCCCTTTGGCTGACCGCTATTTCCCTTTGGGATAGATTTGCTAAAACAATTGCTTTCGAAGTGCGGAAGAGAGTTCTTGAGTTTCGGTGCTCAAAACAATACTGAGCACCTGTAGCGCACAGGGCTAATATAAGTTCAATAGGGCAATTGCCCGGTCGGAAAGTTGGAGCATGAAGGAACTGAAGATGAGAATGGAATCCTCCAAAGAAAGATTTGATATATCTAGTGAGAGTATGTCTAGACGGCAAGACGAAATCTGGGATAATGTCATGATACTTTTCCAGAGAGGCATTGAAACGTGCTCGAATATCGGAGTCCACCCTCAAGGAGTATGTCTTGAAGTTGGAATCATGAGGATCTGCAAAGCAACAAATATCAGTCTCGGCCTCGTGAAAACTGACCACGCATCAGAAAGCGACAGAATTAAAGAGAGAAAGAGTGGAGGCGGTCGTTAATGTAGCGATTAGGAGTTTTACCTGTATCTGATATAGAGGTCAAAGGGTGGTCGCCTTGTGGTACTGAAGGTGGCCATGAGCCAAAAGGAGAACCAGGGCAGGATTCATCGTTCGTCGAGCGTGGATTATTTGATTCCCTCTTGTCATGGCCTTCAGCGTCAACCCCATTGGTATTGACCTCATGCGTGAAGTCGGGTGGTGTCCACTCTGCCGGAAGTCCTATGCTATCAAGGAAGCTAGCAAATTCCTGAAAATGGTGACCATCGTCATTGAAGAAAGTGAAAGTCGCCTCTTTTGAGATAGTTAGTCTTATTGTCGCTTGACTGCAAAATGGCTCTTACCTGGACTCAAAGGCGTATCTCCATCATGTCGAGGCATAGACTGCCCATATTGTTGATCAGCCACTGCCCCATCGGACACGGAATGAACTGGCCTCGTGGTTCGTGATAATGTGCCCAGCGCGTCATCGGAAAAGTTCTGGTAAATTGTCTCAGTCCGCTCCCGCTGGGGCCATTGGGACCCAATACCGTCATTAGAGTTAGGTGCAGTCCAATTCGATACAGGAGCGCCGGCTACACTTCGTGCCTCTGTAAGTGATTGCGCAACAGCATCACCCGTCGAATCTTCGTAATCAGCAGATTCTTGTACCCCTTGGTGAGAGCTGCTGTGTCCATGAGAAAGCCGCTCATGTCGAGTGAGCAGGTCACGGCGTGCGAAAGCGTTACCACATTGACAGATATATGGCTTATCCTTGGTGTCTGAAGGAGGAAGTCAGCTACGAGGGTATACAGAGCAGTGAAGTCAACATTGAAACGGGAGTAAAATTCCTTACGAGTGCGAATATGGCGCTGTAGGTGTTCAGCGCGCTTGAAACTCCGTGTGCAATATACACAGAGATTCCTTTTTGCTGTGGGTGGGCGGTGGCCATGGACTCGTCGACCCTCGTTGGAGTCGTGACTGGAGTCTGGAGATGGCATTATGGGATGCTTTGTGGAGAATCATGGAGAAGCATGGAGAGGGGTTTAGCGACTCTCCAATTGCAGGAATGTGAAACCTGAGAATGAACTTCGTCCTCTGGCTTGCGCCTTGGAGCTACCCGATCCGCGGTGGAGGCAAATGAGCCTTAGGCTCATACTCTACTAGCCTTAGGCGGCTACTTGAGATAATCTGCAACCTGAGTTGGAGACAGTCGGCACATGCACAGTGCGGCACTTGCAGATTACTGTCGTTTTCGAATAAGAAGTATGGCTTGCCTATCTCTTGTATGCTAAATGAATAGAATGGTTACAGATAGAATGAAAGCCCGTTTTACGCAGCTCACCTCATCATCTTCTCGGCCGAAGTAGTCCATTGCCTAAGATAAAGTTTTGCAACCCTATTCTCAGTGACCATGGATGTTGGGCGATTTCCAGGGGTGGCGGTAATTACAGGCGCTGGCGGCCATGGTAAGCCCCTCCCACCTTTGACAATGAAGCAATGGATCCTAGCAATTGACAAGACGGTCCTCGTCCCAGGAATTGGGGCCGCAACGGCCCAGGCTTTCGCGACAGCAGGCTGTACGAAGATAGCCATTACCGATATTAACGAGGCTGGGCTTCTAGAAACACAGGAGAGCATTAATCGTGTGCATCCTGGGGTTAGGCTCTTCGCCAGGGCCGGTGACATTGCTGATGAAGCCTTCGTTGAATCATTCATGGACAATGTCTTGCAGGAGTTTGGCCGCATCGACTATGCTGTGAACTGCGCCGGAATACTTAGCTCCCCTCTTCGTTCTACCGAACTTTCCCTCGAAGAATTTGATCGGATTAATCAGGTCAATTATAGAGGCTGCTGGCTAAGCTCGAGGGCACAACTGAAGCGCATGGTTAAGCAAGAGCCGATGCATATGGTGGAGCAGAATCCGTATAAACCAGCCTCCATTTCGAACCGGTCATCTGAAAGAGGAGCGATTGTCAATGTTGCAAGTCAGCTTGGTATTGTCGGGCGCCACGCTGCACGTGAGTTTTCCTGTGTCTAATCATCCTCGATCTTGTCTTGTTCTTGCTCTCTTCCCTCATCACCTTCTGTATTATCCAGAGCTGACGAATCGGTTTATTATTTCTAGCGGCATATTGCGCTTCTAAATCGGCTGTGATTGGCATGACTCGTTGTGACGCCATCGACTATTCAGCAGATGGAATCCGAGTCAACTGCATTTGTCCTGGAGTCATACAAACCCCAATGACGACTCATAGCGAGGAGGTTAAGCAGCGCCTTCAGCCAGCTATTGAGATGGCACCTATGAAGCGGATGGGGCAGCCGGAAGAAGTAGCAGATGCAATCTTATTCCTTTGCTCAAGGCAAGCATCTTTTATTCAAGGTCATGCGTTGGTCGTTGATGGTGGCTATGTTATTATCTGAGTGTTCTTGTGGAGGCCTACAGGGGCAGGGGTGAGGGGATACCAACGGGATACTCTTTTGTAATAGTGACCGATAAATTTTCATGGTCTTAGTAGCAATATTGGCAAGATATTATACTAATGTATAGCATCATCTACTCTAGTTCAAAACCTCTTGCTTCCAATCGAATGCCCTCTCCCATGCATATCCAGCACGAAGGACTTTATCTTCCTTCCAAAGTCCACCAACAATCTGCATGCCAACTGGCAGCTTTAGATGAGGTTCATCATTCGATGGCGCGAAGCCAACAGGAATGGTCATGGCTGGGTGCCCAGTGACGTTGAACACCGCAGTATTTATGGTGATACCCATGCTAGGTTTGAGAGCTTCCATCGGTGATCCCTTCTCGCCATGTCTGGGTGCCACAATAGGCGCTGTGGGCATGACCAGCACATCATATTGGTCAAATACTTTCTGATACGCATCTCGAAGCTGTCGTCCCTGGTTGGTCGCTTTGCCATAAAGACCCGGAAAACGGTCGGCAAGATATAGGCCATTGATGATGACATTCTTCGTGGCTGCAAATCCCCTTCTGAAGCTCTCAGTAGTCCAGGGGAGCCGACATTGCTCCAGTTCAGTAAGATACAAGCCTCTCCTCCCGTGTTGACGTCCAAGAAGATTTTGCGATCCCGCAATTCGCTGTTGGATCGTCCAAAGTCCTGGGCCGCGTAGGTGATCAGGTATCGACACCTCATAAACTGTCGCACCAAGGCTCTTAAACTTGTAAGCTGCTTCAAGGACTACTTGCCTGACTCTTCGGTCTACGATAGGGTGGCTGAAACCTTCCGTAAGGATGCCGATCTTAAAACCGTCCAATGAGCCATGCTGTGCTTGCATGGACGCAGCATAGGTTGTTGAGCCGTGTGCCGGCGCACCCAAAGATCGATCATCAATTCCGTCATATCCGCTTATTGAGTCAAGGCAAAGTGCTACATCAAGCACGGTCTTAGCAATAGGGCCAGCGTGATCATTGATTGCATCGCCACTGCTAATGCCTGTGTACGGTACTAATCCATGCGTCGGCTTGAAGCCAACACCTGCGACTCTGTATTAGACAACTCAATCGGCGAAATTTGGTAGCCTTTGAATACTCACATCCACAGAAAGCCGAAGGAATTCGGATGCTACCACCTTGATCGGTCCCGATCGCAATGTCTGCAAGGCCGCCACCGACGATTGCAGCGCCTCCGGACGTGCTTCCTCCAGCTGAGTATCCAATGGCAAAGGGATTATGAACCGTACCCTGGGCGCTTGTAAATGAAGATGTTGAATGGCACATGTTTTCGCAGGTAGTTGTTCCAACCACATTTGCGCCAGCATCAAGCACTCTCGTGACAACGGTTGCGTCCGTAGTGGGTGTCCAAGGTGGGAAAATATCAGTCCCATATAGCTGAGGGATGTCAGCGACTGCAACGACGTCTTTGAGACAGACAGTTTTGCCGCTTAGAAAGCCAGGTTCAGTGGTGCCTCGTATACGAAATCTGTATGCCCAGGCGTGTCCGAAAACTTGCTCTTCTTTAGATGGGCGATGTATATCTTCCCTTGGATAAAGGAGCCTATCTGGAATAGGTTGATAGTCTGGTAGTTGTTGGATCTCCTCTGCACAGTCATGAACAGCTGCAAGCAGCGCGTGGAAATCATTCTCTTCTTCCTGGTCACAAGAGACACCAATTTGATCTAAGACTATCTGGACATCTTGCTTCTGAACTGGATTGTCCCTTGTGCTAGTCAGATCAGGTATGGTCGGAGCTTTGTAAGATATGTTCTACTTACTGAGAGATAGCTGTGAAAAGGACTGACATACTGGCTCTGCGTTTAGGCCAACCGATACAGGTATCCACGGAGATAAAGAAGCTATAGGCAAGATCACAATTATGTGTGTAAGACCGTCATATACAGCAATCCCATAACCATCGACGACGCAAGGTTGGAGGGGAACCCTGCAAGGTAGAATTAAATAGCACAACTTTATTACTTACATCTACCTCTCTTTCTTTGTCACGCCGATATCGCGTTTACTTGCCCTCTCAGAGGTCGGAGACCGTTGGACCTAGGGCAACCAATCACACTCGTCTCCAACAGTTGGAGATGCGACTCCAATAAAACCCCAAAGACGATGGCTTCAGCTTAGTAAACTGGAAGATATAATTTGAAATAAGAGGATCTTGTACAAACACATCGTGATTTGAAATCAACGAGTATTATTAATGATTAAATCTTAATACTTTCTTGAGATGATGAAGGGTTTTTGTGACTTCTAAAGTTTATCGTACTGTAAAGATAGAGATATAAAGCACCAATGCGGTCATCCTGTCATTTATGTTCCCTCTGGATTCATATCAAAATAAAGAAAAAAATATCTTTTGCTTTCTAATTATCTCAATTTTTTTTGCTATCATGGCTGAATCAAAGCTTTTCGAGCCTCTGAGGGTCGGCAACTCTATCCTTGATCATCGGATCGTAATGGCGCCTCTTACTCGGTTTCGTGCGGACACCGACCATGTCCAATTACCCCAAGCCCTGGAATATTATTCACAGCGCGCTTCGGTCCCGGGCACTTTAATTATAACAGAAGCAACGCTGATATCCGAAGCTCACAGTGGCTTCCCCAACGCCCCTGGGCTGTGGACGGATGCCCAGATTAAGAGTTGGAAGATCATCACTGATGCTGTGCACGATAGAAGATGCACTATCTTCTGCCAGCTCATCGCACCCGGCCGCGCCGCAGTTTTGAATCCTTCAGATGGAGGAGCTCGCCAACTCTTAAGCTCGAGTGCAACTCCAATGACAGAGGAAGAAGGCTGCGATGTACCCCAGGAGATGACCCACGAGCAGATTGCATCTTGCATTTCTGATTTCACGCAAGCGGCAAAAAATGCTATCCTGGCTGGATTTGATGGTATTGAGATTCATGGTGCCAACGGATACCTCGTTGACCAATTCCTTCAAGACAATTGCAACAAGAGAAGCGATCGTTGGGGCGGCAGCATTGAGAATCGAGCAAGATTCGCACTCGAAATTACGTCTGCAATTATGGAAGCAATTGGCGCGGAAAGAGTTGGATTTCGGATCAGTCCGTTCAGTCAGTTCCAAGGAATGAGGATGGCTGACCCAATTCCGCAATTCTCTTTTCTTGCCGAGAATTTGAAGCGATATCAATTGGCATATCTACACATTATTGAATCGCGCGTTAATAATAACGTGGACATTGACTGTACGGATAGCATCAAATTCTTATTGAATATTTGGGGTAATACATCCCCGATATTTGTGGCTGGTGGCTATACTCCAGAGAATGCGCGTCAGGCCGTCGACGGAGAGTACAGGGATTACGACGTTGCCGTTGTTTTTGGTCGGCATTTCCTCGCAAACCCAGATCTCCCCTATAGAATCAAGGAAGGCCAGCCATTGAACAAGTACGATCGCGCGAGCTTCTACACTCCGCTTCTTCCAGAAGGCTACATTGATTATCCTTTCAGCCCCGGCTTCATTGCTGGCAAGGCTCTTAGTGCTGGAGGCACTTCTCTGACCTTGACATAATAGACATTTCAACTGAACCATACGGCAATTTCTTTCAGGTATCAGTAGTATTAAAAGTCATGTACAACCTAATACACTTTGTTGCCCAGTAAGCGGCTTTTTGAGAATGGCATACAAGGACAGAGATATAGACACATCATGAATTCAGTCGTTATTTAGTGAGACTTTGGCCAATGAGAGTAAATGACCAAATAGTGTTTATTTAATTGCCTAAAGCAATCATATAAATAATAAATATCTTCCTTCAGGAAGAGTTGCTATTGTCAGCACATGAAAAAGCAGAGCCAATTATTCCATCAGCATACGCATTGATTATCTCTTGGATGACACCGTAGGTAGCTCCTACTGTCATCAAAGCGCCGACGAGGATGAGAAAAGCATTCCACGTCCAAGCGGCTGTCTTCAAATATCCTCCTGCTCTCCAATCGCGATGATCGTGTAGCCACAGGTAGGCTGGTAAAGATATTGCCAAAGGCGCAAAACATAAACTTCCTGCAAGGGCGAGTATGTAATTGAAGATGGGGATTCCTGACGCGACAACAAAACTGACGGCTGAGACACCAGCAGTAATCGAAAACCAGGTAGCCCAGTGGATAACGCTGTTGAGCTGCAAATGGGGAGAGTTTCTCAGTACGCGTACAAAGAGATATTTGGAACCAATGTGAACATATAGGCAGGCGCTGACACAGAGCCCAATGATTCCCACGCCGTAAGCCACCTTCTTGATGACAGGCCCAGCACTACCAAGCGATGGGGAGGCAATCCACTGTCCACACCACCGGTACATGACAAGAGAGAAAGCAAGGTAAGAAGTGGTGACAATGGTCATGGAGAGGTAGACAGCCTTTGGATAATCTTTTGGCTTCTTCATCTCGGAGATAACTGGGAGGAAAGCAGACGTCGCGGCGCTGGAGCAGAAGATTGTCGCTGCCGCTGTGACGCCTGCAACAAAGGTAGGGGAGCCAATTGCATGAAATCCCAGGTCAAAGTCCCCTGTTTGTGGAGCAGCTGTAGGGCGATCAAGTCTTGTAACACCGATACTGTGGGATGTCATCAGCTTCCGTTGAGTCTGAAATGTTTGGGCGCATTTTCCCCGTTTTGAACTTACACCACTATCAGGACAGCAACAAAGGCGGACCCAAATCCTAACCAGGCAAGCCAGGCCATCTTTTCAAATTTTCTGACACTCGCAAGTGCTGCCACGATGACAGTAGCAACAAAAGTAAACCACTGTGTGCAGATTGCGTGATCAGATAGAGCATTGAGGCCCTCAGACACACCCAAAATCCCAGAGGCCGCGCAAATAATGTAAGCCAGCAGAAACAAGATGCTCACAATCTCTCGTAGCCAAGGTCCGCCAACCAGCTGCGCCATGTCCGCGATTGAGTGACAACGAGGGTGAGAGTTCCGAAAGTTGCCTTGAATGATGGCGCAATAGGTATTAAGCATCGTCCAAGCGACAACGTTGATTGCCCCAGGTAACGCGCCCAGGACAAACATGCAAGACGGAATAGAAAGTACCCCGGTAGCGAAGATGTCTGGAAAACGCACTCTCAGTAAAGCTTTCCCAGGAGGGCTATGAAGTACGGAGAAAATGGTGACTCTTACATTTAAGGAAGATTACTGACGCATGAGGCCAAGTTACGGTCCGAAAATCGACAGCGCCCTCTTCTCTCCTAAAAACTTCAAAATCGCTTTCATCGGCCTGTTTCGACCAATCGGTGCCCTCCTCTTCGTTTTCAAGGGACGTTTCAATACGGTCAACCTCATAGCTCGTCTCGAGTGCCTTGACCATGGCTAACGTAATGGAAATACCGCAGTAGAATTGAAGAATCTTCACGCTGAGGAGTTTTGGTCTGCGATTTGGATCTGGGAGTTGAAAGCCAGGAGGGTGAATTACACCCAAATGTGTTCAAGGGCTAGTGTAAAAAAGAATCTAGCATTTGAAGATGAAGGGAATCTTTCCAGCAGCACAATTAGTCCTGGGGTTCTTCTGAGTTATATCATCCATCATACTTGTATTCAACATAGATAACGATATCTACCAGTTAGACCCAGCATGAACCTGGGGTAATGTGGGCCGATTAGCATGAAGATCTATGAGTCTCCACAGACTCCTGCGGTGAATGTTATCTGTTCAAACTATTCCAGACCGTCTTCGGTTTTGTTATTCCCATTTAATTCCCTTCGCCTGATAATGTCCTATCATTAGCATCAGCCATTTGTTGGATTGATAACACTACTCCAACCCGTTGGAGATGATGGAGAGCATGGAGCTGTTGGAGTGACTGGAGACCAGCTGATATCTGTATGTTGATCACTAACCATAATACTGATAACCAGAAATACGCCGATATGCAAGGAGGGGCTCATAGATATCGAATCTCTCTTTAGAGAGACAATTATCTATCTCGCGGCTTTATTAAAAGATTCAAGCCCTAACTAAACCTATGGGACGAGCTTACAGACAAAGCTACTAACATAAGCCGGTTGGTTATACACGTCTAGAAACCGGGGCGTGCATTCTCAAGCCTGCTTAATCAAGGCACTGGGAGTACCATTGATTCTGGGCCTTGCAGGTAGCTGGAGGTTGGCAAGTCGTAGGACCTGTCCAGCCAGCCCCTCCACATTGGCCATAGAGAACTTGTGATCCGCCGCCAGATGGTGGTGCTGATGATGTCGCTGGCGGCCGGCTCGAGCTACTAGAAGGAGGCGGGGAACCAGAGCCAGGGTCGCCTAGACCAACCGGCGTGGTATCCGTTTCTTGCATGTCTATGCAGAGACAGGTTTCCCAATCGGAAGTAGCTTGTCCTGGACAGGCGACAGGCTCAAAATCAACAACCACGTTGTCTCCAAAGATTTCGTTCTGTGCCATAATGTCGAAGTGGTAGCTGTAGCCGTACTGATTTGTGCCGCCGACTACCGGGCACCACTGCGCATTTCCATTATTAGGGCAGAGGTTTGTGACCATCACGATGATGCTCTGGCCAGCAACGCCACCTTTACCACACGATGAGCAAGGCGCCTCTCCTGTAGAGGTTAATTGATAGCATTTGCCGCAGCCCGCACCACACCATGAAGCACCGGCCGTATCGAAGAAAGCCTGGGATCCAGCAGCTGTATAGACTCCGTTGCCAATACCAAGCTGCAGTGTGAAAGTGTAAGATAAACGTTAAGATACAGAATCATGATCGAGAGGGGGCCAGTCTTACCTGCCAAGAGGCCGCGCCTCCAGAGCTCGATCCACATCCGCAAGCACCCTCTTGTCCGTCATAATAACGCTAGGATTTCCAGTCAGCTGCAATTCAGCAGGCCTTGAAACATGTATACTTGCAGTGGTTGTAGCCTTAAACGCGGAAGCAGCGCCCGCGATGCCAAGGGCGATCAAGAGGGGGGCTTTCATATTTACAGGTGTTGATGCCAGACTATGATGTAGAAGAAACGAAATCGATCACGCAATTAATTGCCTTGTACTGGTTAAATTACGAAGGACTCGCTAGAAGACCCTCCGGAGGATATATAAAGAGACTGATATCCGTGGCTACATATAGAGCATTTGCTTGTATAATGGTAGGGAAAGCAATGTAATTAACATACAAAATAATATCCCGGCTGTAATAGCTGTCTTTAATCCAGGCAAAGGTTGTTCTATTAGGCTAGCAAAGAGAATAGCAAATAAGTAACAGCCTAATTACGGAAAGCAACATTTGACTTCTACGTTCAACAGGCTAATCAATATACAGGCTAATCATCATGCGAAATGATATTAGAGACTGAATTGAATAGGAAAGAGATATGAGAGGCTAAGTACTGGCTAAACTGCTACGAGCCCGAGAAATAAGTATTCGAGCGTATCACCAGTCATTCATCATCGATAATAGCTACATAACCCGATAACGTGTACATTTAGATAATAGAAATCGGATTTCTGTTGAATTTTGATGCACTATTGTATAGGATTTTGCTTTAGCATGGATCCCGCTAGGGCCGGCATTGCAGCGCCAGCCGCCGGAGAGTTTCGCTTCTTGAAGTCGTCAGAAATGTAACCCATGGTCACGAATTCGACTCCTTCATGCTTCATAAAATGTTCGATAAGTCTAAAATGCAACGTCAGTACATATAGTATCATAAAAAGCATATGGTAATGGCGTCCATGTTACTCACCGTTCGTGCATCAAGATGACCTGCGGTCGGCCCGAGACATCAGGGTGGCATGTAATGGGGAAAATAAACTCGTCATACTCTCTGTAGCAATAATCGAAGGTGTCTCTCCAGATATCCTCAACGTCTCGCGGATTTACATATCCATGGCTGTTAGGTGCGGCTTTAATGAACATCATTGGTGGGAGGTCGTCAATATACCAATTGGCGGGGATTTCCACAAGCCCAGTTTCTTTGCCATTGACCAACGGCTTCATCCACTCATTTGGATGTTTCTTATAGTCGATTTTGGTCCATGAATCTCCGGTTCGAAGATAGTACGCCTGACAGTCGTGATGGCTGAGGCTGTGATCATATTCAATTCCGTAGTCTAACAGAAGCTGTGCTCCCTCGGCACTGGCCTCCCACCATGGCGCAACGCTGCCCTTCGGCGGTTTGCCGCAAAATTTGGTGAGCTGTCTATAAGTCTTGTCGAGGATAACTCGTTGTTGATCCAGTGTCATGTCTGCTGGGTTCTCATGTGAGTAGCCGTGCAGGCCAATCTCATGACCAGCGTCTCGCACCGCCGCCATTTCTGTTGGAAAGGAATCAAGAGTGTGACCCGGAATGAACCATGTTGCTTTGATGTTGTATTTGTCAAACATCTTCAACATACGCTGAGTTCCAACAGTGGCAGCGAATATGCCTACATAGAATACGTTAGCATATTTGTTTTTCAATTTGAAGGCTTTTCAAGTCTAATCTTGCCTCGGCTGATATCGCTCGTTGAGTTTTCGCCACCATAACTTCCCAACCATCCAGCAACGGCGTCAACGTCAACACCCCAGCTCACCAGAACCCGCTTCTTTCCCATCTTTTAGAAAGACTTTCCAACGGATTTCGGTCAGTGGCGATTACAAGTGCAGTATAGACTGGGTGAGCGAGCAGCTTGACAGTGGCTCCAATTATTCCACGCGTAGTCGAGATATTAATAATAATATAGTCAGAGTTAACTTGCGAAATATCACCCAAGTTTGTCTGGAGCGTGAAATTGAGCACCCTTCTCCTCTCACGCAAGTGGAGGTTACCCTATCACAAACTACCCCAAAGATAATATGGAGTAGTCTTGGAGACAATTGCTCAGTTGACCCACATAATGGTTGGAGTAAGCTAACTAGCCTCCAACCATGATGCTGATGGAGTAGATCGTTCAGGTATTCTACTCCACATTGGAACAGCTGGTTTGAGGTCAGACATTCCACACCAAGGTTAAGACTCGCATTCTCAAAGTTAATTGCTCATTACAAATCAGAAGACAAGAAGACAATAGATCTACTCTGTAACGATGCGATTAGAAAACATCTTGCAATGATTCCACATATGTATTTGGAGTGGCCTTTTGAGCCTCAAAGAACAGTTGGGATGAAAGAGTATATAACTGTAAAATACGTATAGTGAGATTATGTTGTCTTAGTCTTCGACACGAATACTCCATATCGCGACTTGGCTTTATCGGGTCTCTTGTATTACTACAGAAGTAACAATCACCAACTATTATTTCATCTGTTCCACGTCAAAATGACAACTTGGGATGAATTATTGGAGCGAAACCGGTATTAAATTTGCTCCGCATGTCTCATATGATAGAACATACTGACTAGATCAAGGGTGTACTCGGAGACGCATATTCCTAGACCCGATCTTCCAGACGTCAAACCATCTCCAATTATCATTTGTATGTTATATGGAAGTCAGTGACCCTTCTATCTCATAACTAACACGATTCATTATAGTTTGTTGCATTGACCTCCGCGTTCCTGTTCAAGAGTTTCTCAAAACTTCACCGGAAGGTGCGTAATTGTATGAACTGCGTTTTGGTTGCCTATTTACTAATCCGTTTTATTTTCATAGATGCTTTTGTTATTAGGAATTGTGGCGGACGCGTTAAGCCAAATCTCAATGATCTAATCTTTATGGAAGCAACTCAAGTAGGCACGTTGCAAAATATCATTGTTATTCATCATACAGGTATTATTGAATGACAATTTGGGGAAAGAAATATAAGAAAGTGTAGTATCTCTAACGAGAAGACTAGATTGCGGCTTCACCTATCACAATGACAAAGGCCTCAAGGAAAAGTTAAAAGTCAGACATCCGAACCTTGTTGCAGAGGTCGATTCACTGAGTTGGGATACTTTTGGTTCTAGCGATAGGTATGTTTATTACAAGTGTGTCCACTGGCTGCACGCCCCATCTCATGATTGAGAATGCTGAATCTAACGGAGTGTTAGGCTGGAAGAAAGTGTCCGAGAAGATTTGAGTCTTTTGAGAGAACAAAAGTTCATTCGGCAGGAACTAAGAGACAATGCCAAAGGTTATGTTTACGATATCAAGACTGGTATTCTTAAGGAAGTTGTCTGAGTGGATAGCTGGAATTTAGCGGTCAATGGGAATTGCCTTAGATGTTTTTCAGAATGATATATTATGCACCTATATATATAAATCTAGTGGATGAAGGACTTAGTGTTCTTGATGCGGAAGATTTACAAACATCTGACTGTTCCCGCGTCCAACATGCAATGCACAGCTCGCAAGATGAGATTTGACAGAAGTCTGCCAGAGTTCTTTTCGAAAGAAGGCTAATTGCTAGAACCGCCACCTGAAGAAGTATTGAAGCGGTCCAAAAACTTGGCAATCATCTCCTCTGTCTCGTTTCGGATGCTCCTTAGCTGCTCTGCCGTTTTTCGTCTCCTCATAACGGGGCTATCTAGTTCAAATGGACTTATTTTATCCTGGAGCCAGTAAATATCTGCGACATCTTCAAAATAGGGTATAGTGGCGGGCTTTGCAGCACCAGCTCGCATGAGCTCTTTATCCCAAGCCGCTGCAACGTCCCACTGGATTTCTGAAGCGTCTGCATTCAGAAAAGGCGTTGTGAAGCCAGAGAGCATCGATCTGCGAAGGCTGAGATCGGCTCCGGTTTCAAACGGCCCTGGAAGCTTACCACCCGAAATATTACCAAAAGAAAATCCGAGAAATTCTTCTGCGGCCGTCGCAACGTAGGAGAAGTCAAAATCCAATAATGCAGTCACCTGAAGTGTGTTTGCATCAAACAGGATATTATTTGTTGCTATGAAGTGTCAAGTTAGAATACCCTTAAACACTCAAGGCTCGATGGGAGTACATGACTTACTGAAGTCTCCATGAATAAGCACTCTACGGACCTGTTCATAGTCCTTCAAAGTTTCGTCAAGTTGTTGACCTATAAACTTGTCAAGTTTTGCTCTTAACTCGTTCTCTTCCCAGCCCTCTATGACTCGGTTTTCATCGGCCTCCTGAAGTTTAACCTTGAAGATGGAACGAATAAAATCCTTGTAGGTTGCAGAAGGCTCTCCTTTGAAAAGAGACATTTGGCCGCTGGTTACGTTTCCATGCTCATCAAACTTTAGGCCTCCGAACCGTTCGACTGTTTTTGGGATGTCGAATTGCTGTAGCAAGGCCAGAATATCGGCCATTTGTCCAAGCACAATGGATTTATCTTCCAGAGACAAACCCTCAAAGATTTTGGCGGGTATAGTTCCAGGCATGTATTGCTGCATGGTGAAGGCTTGATCACTATTTGTACCAGCCCAAGAATATACATCGGGAATAATGTGACTGTATTTTGTCTTCGCAAGTGCCTGTCGGACTAGCACCATGAACGCGACTTCATTTTCAACGCGATTGTTGTTGTTCAGCCCAGTTCTTGGGTCAGGATTTGATAGTCGGACAAGGAGGGATGTAGAATGTGCTGGAAATGGAACGGTTCCCGGCTGAGCGTTATCAGACTGAAAGGATTTGATGTTTATGGGTCCAGTGATGGGCGATTCCAGAGTGACATGATATATGAAATTATTATACGGAAATGGACAATCCATCTCATATTCAATGGGATCGATACTCTTTGCCTAAATTGAAGTTAGATGATGTTTCATAGCAAGAAGAATCAGTTCATACCTCTAGAGCATTCAATTGGAGAAGCGACTTGATAAAGTCGATACGTTGGTGATATTGTTCATGGTTCATTTTGCAAGCGCTCTAGCCAAGGTGACGCTTGAAGTAGCGATTATGTAGCGTTGGTTGAGGCAGTGGATAAGTATGATGGTTACCAGAGACGGGTAAAGGTTATCGAGATCAAAGGCCTTTATATATAGAGCACAGAAGAAGCATCAATCGTGCCAAAACGCTACAAAGGTTCTATCAAGGCATATAGAAACCAACAATAACTCTTTCGGAATACCCGATGCGGGTTAGACGTACGTGCTAATATGTACATGTAGTTGCACAAAGATGAAAAGCCTGCGTTAATAGGTACCTGTCTGATAATGGTGTGTTAATCCACACCTACCGTCTGGGGTTGGATCCTTGGCTCCGCAGCGTTGGTATCATTACATATGACTGCCTGCTTGGCGATGTATACTCGCGTTGACTTATCAATCATTTTTATCGTTGTATTCGATAGATAGAGCAACTTCAATCATGTTGAGATACACAGATGCATTATAGAGCTCCCGAGATACCCCATGGCGCAAAATGTGTTGGCTGACTTCAAGCTGAAGATCGGGAATCTTAAGCGCTGTACAACACAAAGCCTCGTTATCGTATCATACCGATCTTATGATGAAGCCATTGCGGAAAAAGCCCGCCAAAGTCGGAAAAAGTCCGCTGAAATAAGCTTACATTTGAATTGTAGTTTCGTTATTAGTTACTACACATTAGTGTAGCCTCTTAAGATCGCATCGAAGGTACCCTTTTCACGAATCAGTGTTCGGCAGCGTGCATATGCTAGCGCTTAGCTGACCCGGTCGCTGTACGAACTTCTGCGTGATCCTAAGAACAGCGGAGGAAAAGAATACCAAAGCGTTGAATATGCGCACACTTCATTCAAACTGCCGCGCAATTTTAAACCAGTCACTCCTGTCTCATTTCCCTAGTTACTTAACTTTCTTTCAATAAACACGGCCAAGATTGCTGACTAAGACCATGCTCGCCTTATAGTACTAGATTCTTGGAAATAACAGCCATCATTACAGAAGAACTCATCCACTACCAAGCGGATGACAGAAAATCCGAGGCCGACAAGAATTCGAACACCCAAGATTTAGATCATACGCCTACAAGGTGATTAGCTGCTATATCTACATTTCCCTAATAACTACTACTATATCTATATTTCTTTAATAACTATTACTATATCTATATTTCTCTAGTAACTACTACTACCTTTATGTTTCTTTAGTAACTGCTGCTACATTTATATAATAAAAATATATATGCTGGCTGAGTACTAGTGGGCGTTCTTCTGCTATATAAAAGTACCACTTAATGAGTTGATGATGTGCTTATACTACTAAATGTATGTACTTATTTACTTTGCGGTCTTGCTTTTTCTGACCTCCGCTTGACTACATATGAGTTAAGAAGGGAGTAACCAAGGCGGCGGAAGTCAAATGCAATAGATAATTAATGGGAGCGCGTGGGGTTCTATCTAGTCGAAGCATCCCCTCTGCCTCCTGTAAATCCCACCTTAGGTCAGTCCCGCTATTTGGACAGTGCTTGTGACGTTTGCAGATGGTCTGGAAGATTTGGATTTCGCCGCCTGGCCCCAACATCGCTTCTTGGTCGCTGCTTCTTTCCAATTTCGCCATAGAATACAATCTTTCCCCTCGCAAAAGTTCAACTTGATGAAAAACTGATTTGAGACATGATATCGCTTCAAACTTCCGCCCCACGTCTCTAAACACCAATAGATTCAACAACATCTTGGCTCGTTTCATCTTCGTATGTATACAGAATCAATAGGGAAGTTAGCACATAATCGTTGTCTAAAGGAATAGCCCTAGAATGAGTTTTTGCATACCTCGTGAGAGCTGCAGTGAAGCATACGGAGATTTTTTCGGGGCATAATATGAATTGCTCCCGTCTCAATATTTCTCAGCTCAATGAACTTTGACTCGAATGCAAATATCCAAGGATAGCTGAGAGCAAAGCTATGAGGTGATCCATTCCAGTCCAATCGCAACTGCGGTCGAGATTGTCTACCGTTGCGGTCAACGAAAAATGAGAATTCAGTGTAATTAAGAAGGAATTCTTCATCTATTCGCTCTATATGAATAGGCCTGGGGCCATTCTTGAGAGCGAACTCAAGGGAAGCATCAGTTTCGTCAAGAAGCGTCTGAGTTTCGAGCGTCTCTAATGAGACAACTTCAAACCCTTGACGGCTGGCGAAACAAATTTTCGATTTCAAGAAGTGCACTGAAAATGTTTCTTTGGGGATGTAGAACTCTTTGGGCAGTGTAAGGTCATTGTGGCCGCCATCTATAGATTCACCACTAGTTGCCGTATGACTTGCTTCAAATACCTTGATTGTACTTGACAATGAGCCTGACTTAACACACGACACCATGTGCTTTCCTAAGGAGACTCCGACTTTGAAAAAGGTACATTTTTTCTGAAGCGTCTTCGGATTTTGTAGGATCGTAAAATCATTGGAATCCGGTTTCACGAGGGGATAAGATTGTAAAGTATTATTCGACAATATCAGTAGGAGATTGTACTCTTCCAAAATGTCGATCTGGGTAATCTTTTGAATGTCAAGCACTTTCTCGGGGACCGAATCATGCTTCTCACGGTGGGAGAGATAGAGGCCGTTGTCTGTGCCATAGAGTATTTTCCGTCCGTGATCTACGAACAGCTGTTAATTGATTCACTTCAGGAATTAACTTAAGGTCCAATCTTACCAAAAGGTACAGCACAATTAATTTTTCTTAAGTCCTTGAAGAAATTGATAGAGACTATGCTGGGGTTGAAGGTTTCGGGATAAACTCGCAGACGCTCGCGAGCGGTGCCGATACGATCCATCAATTTCTCTTGATCCGCTTCAGAGGAGGCATACAAAGTCAACTGATAACCTGTTTTCCCCAAATGAAGAAAGGTTATGGGCCACGCTTCTTTGCTCACGGTATTCGCGCTGCTAGCCTTCATAAACCCAAGAAACGAGAATGGTCTAAGACGAGATGTGTGCGCATTCTCTTGTTGCGTTTTAGATAGCAATAGAAGTTCAAGAGGGATAGGCCGGCGGCAGACTTCAATCTTTTTGCTGTTCTGGTTCCAGCTGATATTAGCGAATAATATAGCATGGTCAAACACTAATACGGTAATATTTGAGGTGTTAGTGAGGGACGCCTTCAATTCGCCCGTAAACAATAACTCTCGGCCATCTTCATCAAGCTTCAGATCTGCTGTTTCGCTCGTTTGAGATCGAAGCAATTCGCGAATCGTTTCCAGATTGATAGTTGGCCTGCTTTCCGCAGGCTCCTCAATGGGTTTTTGAATGCCGCCCTGAATCATGGTCAATTGGGCTGGAACATTCATGAGACAAATAAAAGTTGCCAATGATAAAAAAGAAAATAGCCTGGACTATTATAATTCATCACAATGCCTCTCTATTTGAGTGTTCTTAAGCAACTTCCCGCGGGTTTCAGCAAATAATATCCAAATTTCTGCCTGGAGTACGAAGTCGCGATCAGCACTAATCGCAGGACGTGGCGCAGCGCACTCCCGTAATAAATCCCCGCCTACCTAGCCAGCAGTAAACCTACACTTGTATAGCAGCGCATGTCCTGCCTTGTTTAGCAGGAGACATTTGACTGGTTCTGAGTATCTCACAGGTTACGAGTACGAAGTGGCATAAGCAGCAGCAGCAGCCAATACGAGCTCTTTCAGGAACACTGGCAATAAAACTGCCAAGGTTGTCAGCTTTGAGATGACGTTAATACAGTCTCACGGGCGAGTACTCGGGAGGGACAAAGGCGTTTAGACTTTCTAACCTTCTTTCAGTGTCATGTATAGATTATTAGTCGCACTCTATCTAGAAAGCGGTATCAACAATCGAAGCAATAGCCGCAACAAGTGGTCCCACATAACAACCGAAGCTGATGTCGAACCTTAATTTGCGTAGATTGGCCAAAGTAGTAAACACTCTCTGACAATATTATAAACATCGTTCAGCGTAGCCTAAGGTTGCAATTAAACTACACCACAGCCGCAAATATATACTTGATACAAACGTTTTCTCTCATTGCCTCGTATTGATTCGCCGCGGAATTTTAGGGGCATGGAACACGTCAAATAGCTCAGATGCAAAGCTTCCGGATGGTTTATTATGAGGATGAGAAATCCACTGTGCTGAAGAGAGAAAAGAGAGCCTACCAAGCAATCAATAGCAAAGCTTGACATTAAACCGAATGATGGAGCATAGTATCATCAGTTACAACTATCTGTGGACTGCGAATCGGTGTTGAAGTTCCACAAATCCACTGGTCTACCGGATGCTGGCCTCCATCGGCTAAGCTAGAAAAGACGCACCGGGAAGAGAGTGGCCTGGATGCGGTGAGATTAGCCCGACGGATAAATCTAGCAGACTCCTCGCAAGGCGTGCAACTGGTCATCACGTCTCCCTTGACGACTAGTAACATATGAAGATATAAAATGTTTTCTTTTGCATCGCAGCAGCGGTCACCTACCAAACCATTGCCAAACTCTTTGTCATGGCTTGGGCCAGATTGGGCGGGGAAAAGGGTGAAGGAACCATGTAAATTACACGATTAAAGATTACCCCATTTGCCATCGCCTCTTCCTTTTCATGTTCCCATCCCGCTGTCCTACGGGATTTTCATTTCTGTATTTCTTTATCTATCTATCTATTCATTTTTCTTAACGGAAAAAATGGCCGGTGCCCATGATTAGATTTTCCGGTCCAGAACCACCATACATACTTCCTCGTTCCTTCCTGCGGAATTGATGGGACAATTTAGGTGCGATAAATATTGTACCTCGTCTCCTTTTTAGTTTGGCATCGTCCAGTGGCACAACATGTGAAGGGCGTATTGACGAGATTGCAACGTTAGCCATTTTGGTCCCCGCATTCATGGAATGATAAATAGATATCGAGTCCATCATTCTGTTACCCCATCCAAGGCTATGCTACAGTGCCAGCTGCTAGTATAGCGGTTTATCGAGATATGGAGGCGGCTTCAACATGTTTCCATCCATACGCCACTTGCAAACGCTGGATTCAAGACAAGCGCAAACTTAGGGGACCAGGCCAATCAGTGGACGCTACATCGCTCCAGGGGTGGGTAAAAGCTCCCCCAGTTACGCGCAAAGTGAACTATCCAGGTAAGCTTACCTGGGTAGTCAATTTCATCCGTGTCAACGCTTCACGATAAAGACAGCAGTATGGTTAGATACACGCGATGTTCCCTGGCCTTGTGTTCCCTGGCCTTTGGTTATCTGGCCTACGGGGCCCCTAGATCTGGTGACCTCTTGCCGAGGTGTAGCCCGAACACGCATTAATCCAGCTCTGGCTCCAATTACTCCGCATCCTCCCCCGCCTTGCGCTACAATCATGGCCACAATATTCTTCCATCTCTCGGTAAATCGGCACGCTGGACTGTAGCTTATCAACGCTAACAGGGGGTTGAGAATGAAGCTTTCCCCTCCTTGTGCATATTTTGAACCAACCGCCTTGGGACTTTATCAAGAAAGGTGGTCTGTTAACGATTATCTACCCCACGTACGATCAACCACGCTGTGGCGGCCACGGAAATATTCAGACTAACAAGGACCGAGTACCTCGTACTTACATACCTACACGCGACTCAGGTGACGTTACATTCTCGACAAACATGTTGATTATCCCGTGATAGGGAAGTCTCTGGGGTCAAGAAGCTCCTACTTAGTGTAGATCGGCGTAATCAGGTTGGAGTTGATTGACCAGATTGCCAGCAGCTTCCCCCCACACAACCGATCAGTTTGAGCGATGGTCACATTCTATACGCTAGAGAGAACGATTATTCCTACCTTAATATATATCTATAAGATCCTCAAACTGTAGCTTGTTTTCCATCACTCGGCTTGGCAAACTCCACGTGAAACACAGCATCCACTAGCAAGCTGTTGGTCAAATACCTAGGCGTTTGGACTCCGATATCACTATGGAGAAGCACGAGGAGGCAGCAGTAGCCGGGCAGGAAGTGAGCCATGGGGGTGAGAAGGGAGAGCTCGTTCATATCGATGTCACGCGTGATATTACTCGCGCTGAACACGAGCTTGGTTTCTGGCAGGCCATGAGACAATATCCCACGGCTACATTCTGGGCCATGTTCTTCAGTATTGCCGTTATCATGTCCGGTTATGATGGTCAAATCATCTTCTCGTTTTACGCTCTCCCGGCATTCCAAAAGCGATACGGAAATCTCGTCGACGGCTCCTACGAAATCCCTGCGCCATGGCAGACTGCCCTCGGAATGGGCAACCCAATCGGCCAAGTTCTCGGTGCACTTGCTAGTGGTTATCCAATGGAACGATTCGGCCGAAGATGGACATTGGCTGTGTGCTGTGTATGGTCAATTGGATTCGTTTTTGTCCAATTCTTTGCCAATTCTCTTTCGATGCTCTGCGCCGGTGAAATTCTAGGCGGTCTGGCTTACGGTTTCTACGTGGTGATTGCTCCGACATACGCGTCGGAAATTTGCCCCCTGGCTCTCCGGGGTCTGCTCACGGCTTTCATCAACTTGGCCTTTGTCATTGGACAGTTCATTGCACAGGGAGTTGCCGCTGGCCTAGAGGGCCGAGAAGATCAGTGGGCATATAAGGCGCCATTTGTATGTACTACTAACTCTCACATATCTGCTGAGCTTGGAAACATAATTAACATGATTAGGCACTGCAATGGCTCTGGCCGTTAGTTATCCTCATCGGCCTACCTTTTGCCCCGGAAAGTCCATATTGGCTTGTCCGCCAGGGACGCAAGGAGGATGCCCGTAAGGCGTTGGTGCAATTGTCGTCTTCTAAAAATGCACCAGATATCGACCAGGTGCTGCTCGGAGTTGAGCAGACAGATCTCCTGGAACAAGAATTTGAAGCAACGACGAGCTACTTGGATTTGTTCAAGGGCGTCAACCGCGTACGAACAGAGATCACCATCATGGTATATCTGATCCAAGTCATTGCTGGTAATCCGCTTATTGGCTATGCCAACTACTTTTTTGAACAAGCAGGTCTCAACCCTGCAGAAGCATTCAACAGTTAGTATCTTAACCATCGACGCACATGCAACTGCTAACGGTTAATAGTGGGTGTTGGAAACACCGCCTTGGGATTCGTCGGCACCATCACATCCTGGTTTCTACTGAACTATGTAAGAAATCCAAAACCCTAGAAAGAGTGTACGCATACTGACAATAATAGTTCAACCTCGGTCGCCGAACAATCTATAACACCGGCATGTGGGTGATGACGTTGCTGCTCTTTATCATCGGCTTCCTCAGCATTCCATCTCACAATACAGGTGCAATTTGGGCAATGGCCAGTTGCATGGATGTGTAAGTTGAGAATCTTTTGTTGTTAACTTTTTTAGAACTCCACACTAACTCTAAATTCCCGTGTAAAGGTGGACTTTTATTTATCAGATGACCGTTGGGCCTATATGCTTTGTTGTCATTTCCGAGATATCTTCTACACGATTGCGGACAAAGTCCATCGCCGTTTCTACCGCTGTTCAATCATTCTTCAACATTATTAGCACAATCGCCATGCCGTATATGCTAAATAGCGACCAGGCCAACTGGGGCGGTAAGGCAGGCTTTTTGTTCGGAGGTTTCAGTTTCTTCTGCACCATCTGGTGTCATTTCAGGCTGCCTGAAAGCCAGGGAAGGACATTCGAGGAGCTTGATATTCTGTTTCAGAGAAGAGTGCCACTGAGGCAGTTCAAGACTTATGACCTCTTGCAAGAGGTTGAGGGAGAGAAGACTGTGGCGGCATAATACCTAATAAAGGAAAGAAATTGATGTTTCTACCACTCGTTCGCGGCGAAGTCGGTTTCCACAGCATAAGAATAAATATTGGTTGTACCTTCTAATAAAAAGAACCATTTTCGTTTGCTGCTCTCCATGGCTCTCTATTTATTCCAAGGAGGGAATACTGGGGGAATGACAAGTCTGGACGCTCGACAAAACCAGATGCTAGTCAAAAGTAAAGTGTGAACGACATGATTAGTTATCGCTGTTAGGTTATATACTGCAAGTGGTAAAGTCTAAAAGCATCCCATCGGCGCCGCATCATTGCTTATTAACGTTATCTTGCATTCAGAGGATGAATGTCAATCTCCTGATCGGATGGATAACGTTATTATTCAGTTAGAGTCGGCAATGTTTGCTCATCACGGAAACCTTAATGCTACTCCATGCCCTAAAGCCTCGTTGAGAAATAAATTAACACTCAGTGAGAATGGGCCTAGCAACCCGCTTTCACCTTGGAATTGGGTTTCTCATAACATCATCGGCCACGCAGTAGAGGCCATAGAATTACGAGACATACAACAAACTCGTACATAATGAGGATGATAAGCAACCTTGATGGTTATGTAAGTTTATTAGTAGTAATATGCCGATGCTCAATGGCGTATTCCTCTTGACATGCAGTAGCATAGCATTCGTATAAGTATGTAATTCAATGCAGTTCAGAATGTCACCTACATCGGTCACTTTGACGCATTCCTTTCTTCATCGTAGAACAACCTCACATTGAATATTGTCCACTTTAGTGTCTCTCATACTACTATATTTTTTTAAAAAAAGATATCGTCAAATTTATGCGATGGCTGATGAAGTATAGCCGTAATGCCAGAAGATACCTTACCTGCAGCTTGCGAACGGCAAATTCAAGGCTGGCTCGGAGGTACTTGAACAGTAGGAATCGCATTGAACTGAATCATAAACGTTCACTAATTCGGTCCAGTTATTGCTTGGCAAAAGCAGTTGGTTCCAATTACAAATCTCCCTATGGATTTCCAATCTTCTTCAATCTCCCAAAGTTGTAGGTTGGTGCCTTAGGCTTGAGTTACCTCGTGATTCTCTTGTATCCTTAGGTATATATAAGTGATTGTAAGGCCATACAGCCGATTGATATCTCTTTCATTCATCAAAATACTAGTATACAGATATATTGGACAATATTGACTATCACACAATCTCGATCACCTTGCTGTCAGGGCTCAATTCTTGTACTCGGCTATTCCAAGACCTCGCGCGTACCATCTTCCTATTCTGATAAAGAGACTTTGTACTTCTTTGGACAAGTATCAGGGAGAATGCCTACGAACATTGTGTCGAGTCCCGACGCGGAAATCGTCGCCGATAGCGATGACATTACGGAGATTGGGACGCCATTCGAAATCATGAACCATTCAAATACTTGGGAAGAATGACCCTCGTAATCCTTGGAACTGGCCCACATGGAAGAAATTGGTCCAATTAGCCATGCTGTGCTCCATGGGATTTGTAACGTGAGTCACTTCATATTTCACATATGCTCTCCCAGAACTGAAACAGTCCGAGCAGTTCTATAACCACATCTATCGTTACTGCGGCTTCTGATGAGCTAATGGAAGAGTTTGACGTCTCATTGACCGTCTCTTTTCTGCCATTGTCTCTATATGTCATTGCTCTTGGTTTTGGCCCTATTCTAGGTGGCCCCTTATCCGAGTCGCTTGGACGCTACCCTGTTTATGCAACTATTCTACCGCTCGGTACCTTTTTTACACTTGGATGTGGTTTTGTCCACAACTTTGGCGGATTGTGCTTTTTGCGATTTATGACTGGATTTTCCTGGGGTCCATCTCTAGCCCTTGCCTCTGGCTCAATCTCTGAAACATTTCCACCAAAAACAAGAGGTCCTGCATTTGCGCTGTTTATCCTTACACCATTTTTGGGTCCTGGATTAGGACCAGTCATTGGATCATTCGCAGCGAATCTCAAGGGCTGGCGGTGGACACAGTGGACTATGATCTTCTTCGCTATTTTTACAATGATCCTAGTCCTCTTTACAGAAGAGACTTACCATGCGAAGATTAAGCAGCGCATATCAAGAGAGAAAGGCACAGAGTCTTCTCCTTCGATCCCCTTCTCTACCAGGCTCAGGTTGTTCATTCAGGTCTCTCTCATTCGTCCCGTCATGATGCTTTTCACAGACCCCATCATAACGCTTCTTTGCCTCTACGTTGCTGTTAATTTTGGTATCGAATTTAGTTTTTTCGCCGCTGTGCCATATGTCTTTGGCAAAGTTTATCACTTTGGAGTTGAAGAGACCGGTTTAGTCTTTCTTTCAATTGTCGTCGGTTGTATACTTGGGTTCATTACTATTATCATCTGCGACATTTTCATCTACCAGAAGAAAATCTCTTTATATCCACCCCATAAGGTTCCTCCCGAACACCGGCTCTACCCTGCTATGGTTGGCAGTATAGGGGGTCCAATTGGTCTGTTTTGGTTCGCCTGGACGGCACGAGAGGATATTTCTTGGGCTAGCCCCGCTGCTACCATCATTCCTTTCGCCTGGGGAAACCTCTGTATTTTTGTGGCCGCACTACAATACATTGGGGATACATATGCAGGCAACGTTGTTGCCAGCGGTGCTGCTGCCAACAGCCTGGCTCGTTATGGACTGGCAGCTGGATTTCCTCTTCTTGCAGTTCCGAGTAAGTCATGTCTCACGTCAAAATTGAGGATATGGGAGTTAAAAACTTATATCTAGTGTTTCAAAATCTGGGCATAAATTGGGCAGGCAGCTTAATAGGATTTCTAGGGGTTGCTCTCCTCCCTATTCCGTTTATCTTGTTCCTATATGGGCCGAAGATTAGGGCAAAGAGTCGGTTTGAGACGATACAATACTGAGATCATATACCCCTGAGCTTGATATTTCCCTAAAGTGGAATCTCTAGTCTTTATACAACATCATTTAAGCTCTTCTCTGCACAATTTCGTTATCTTTAGATTAAAGATATATCGACCCATCTCGATGTTCCTATAGGGTGATCTTTCAAAACTTCGCCGGCCATATAGTTGTGAACTTTTGTTGTTAGTGTAACTTATAGATTTTTGTGAATGTATGATGAACACACCATAAGCCTCTCCGACTACCTTGAAGCAGCTCCCACTGGGTCGAATGACTATTGGCAAATTGCAGCCCACGATGATTGAGACTATATCTCCAACTTGTGTTTTTGATGGCCCAATGCAAAAATGGCCGTTACTTGTAACAAAAAGGCGTCGCAGTCTCATGACATTTTCGATGACTTGATCCTCAGTCCGCAAAGTATTTGGATCGATGAACGCCCCTGCTGTAAGGATTCTTCTCAATTTTCTATCATCAACGGCGTTTTCCGGCTGTAAAGGTTCCGCGTGATGTAGTTTATCTAGGATAGAGTGCGCACATTGGACAATACTTTCCGCACTTGGAGCATTGCCAAGGTCTGCCGAAACTTCAGTTACAGTATCCAGATCCAAGGCATGAACGTTTAAAATGCTGAAATCATCGGAGAAGCTTATTCGAGGCTCTAATTGGCCAGATGCAGAGTACCCATGGCCATGCAAATACAAAGCATCTGTGGAGCCTATGAAATAACACTGTATGCGCATCAAAGAAGCGTTAACGAAGAGTGTTGGCCGATGTTCATTTGCTTCTCGTCTCCAGTCAGGAACCCACGAGGGTAAGCTTTCTTCATGGTTTGGGCCCGATGCAGCAAGTAGAAGGTCTAATGACTTCTCCTTCATCATGATGAAAGAAGCGGCCTCCCGATATACTTGCTCAATAGTTTTGCAATAGTCGATATCAGGCAAAGTATCGTTGTATTCCTTTCCAACTAGACCCAAGACAGCGAAGACCTTGTCCCTTGGATCAGTAGCGTCTCTGTCCCAAATATTCCATAGGAGATCTGAGAGCTTGCTACCCAAAAGTCTCTTCTGGGAGATATGGATCGCCAACCCATATCGCCGCTTTAACGAGGCCCAACTTTTCCATCTTTTCGTAACTTTTACCAGACAGCCCATATCATCCCACCCTTCTTGGTACGTCATGGCCTTTTCAATTGTTTTCCACTTCAGTGTTGAACCGCCACATTGGAGTATAGCTTCCCTTGCCTGCCAAATCTCCTGCACTACCCAAGTGCGTGACCACCACGGTCTCGCAAGTAGGTTGTCAACAGCCTCCCAATCTTCTTGTCGAGCATTTTTGAAGAATGGATAATATACACATTCATACAGAACTGGCGCAGCTGAGATAATGTGCCCACTCTGTTTGCTGTTGAGTATGAGCGTATTCCACATATCACTCGTCGTCGTGTTTTTCATCTGTTGTTTTTCTTCTTCACTCAACTCAAGGGTATATGGTTGCCATGCATCTTCGACAGATTCATCATCACCTGAAACCCCTCTTTCTTCTGCAGGACTGATATATCTTCCTTCGCCACATTCAGAGCTTGTGTCACTTCCCTGTCGGGTTCCACCTATCCAAGTATGCCGCAGCTGATGCTTCTGATGCATGGCCATTTCTTTTAGGAACGACAGCGCACGATCGCTGTCCTGCGTCTTTTCTCCAATCCATGCTACCACTCGCACGGCACCGCGATAAATATCAGGCATAATAGCCACTTGCGCATTGCGCTCATCTTTGTTCCTTTGGTTGATGCAAACTCTATCAATCCACATAATCCGTGGTATATCTGGTCTTCGCAATCTGCGCAAAGCCTGCTCCAGTGTGTCTGAAATATCGAAGCGTTGTCCATTCAAAGACAAGCTGGGGCAAACTTCATATTGGGCATCTGGAGCGCCCCATGCATACGAAAGTGCCTCATAGTCTGGAGTTTGATCCAAGAGAAACTCTGAAATGGTGCACAGCAAAGGTGCATCATATTCTCCAGGCAGAAGCGTTAGAAGGCGTATGTGCCTTGTAGTTTCAAAGTCCGTAAACAAGTATTGTTGAGCCATTGCGAGGATCAAAGTAGTTGCCCACTTTACAAACAAGGCGCAGGCTGACGCTCGCCAGAAGAAAAGCCCCTCAAACACATGTGATACGATTAGTCATGGTCTGTCCAGCTTGGCTTGTCTCCCGTTGTTCATTTGTATTCATATGACTTATACCCCTGTACATATAGTTGAGTAGTTTTTGGAACATCGAGTATTCCGTAACTTAGAAATGCTATGAGTATGTTGTTTCATGTCTAATATCCGCTGGATATACGTTCAAGCCAGACCACAACTAAAATGTGGATAAAATCGGCCACTTGCCCGAAGGATTCAATCTTCATTCTTGCGAAGTGTGGGGAAGTGGAAGGGATTGTTTACCCTGCACTTCAGCAATTAATATAGCTAAATGGTATATATGCGGAAAAAGCTTACGATGACTTCAGAACTATGAGAGCGAAATGATTTGAGGGGAGTGGTGGTGGCCTTTATCATTTTTGTTAAAAAAAAAACGGTTAGTTGACCATGAATTAGCTGAGTAGTAAGTGAGAACTCATTGTTTCAATGCAGTGCAAGAGTCACTATTTCTTCTCTTGTAGCAGCACGGAGAGATGATCTACTTCAGTATATTAGGAGTTCTATCATGAAATATCTAGCTATACGCAAATCTTTACAAGCTATCGGTTTCCTTTACTGCACTTAACGATGTGCAGGGTGTTCATTCTTCTTCAAATTAAGGCTAGCACCAATGTGACACCCGCCAAGATTCTCATTAGCGATAAAGGTGCAATGCTTGCTGTATCCTCAAAGTCTCTGCTGTCTCTCTGAATCTCACTAGCTTGGATGCATGCAACGCTTCCTGGTTGGCCGGCAGAGCCCCTTGGATGTGCGTTATCACTGCCAGCTTGGGCGAATCCTGTGACCACGACCCAGATTTGTCGGATGGCGCTGTCGTAAGCAGTAAAGTTTCCAAGTTCGTGACTTTCATGGCCAAACCGTAGCTGAAGCGATGTGCTGTCGCTGCTATTGCTTTTGATGGGACGTGCTGTATCATGGTGAGTACAAGAGTTCTTGGAAAGAGTAGTGAGTTGAGATTACCAGATGTTAACCCAAACCCTTCTCCATCTGACAAGCCAAGCTCATCAGTGCAACTCGGAGGCAAAGTGTTGTTTTGGCACTGTCCGCCTGCTTCAAGTGACTCTTGGAGATCACTCCAGCAGTTGTCGGATAATATCCCATCACAGCTTCCCTGGCTCGGAGCGGATTCGGATCCCATCAATTTTGAGCTGCTGTAAGCAGTACGGCAGAGAAACCACGATGGATCGGCTGATCCAATTAAACCTTGAGGAGCCGTCCACTCGACCTGGGTGCCAGTAACAAACTGACCGCCAGCTGTATTCCCTCCTGGTATATCGCTGGACACTGATATCGATACTGTCCAGTTATCGCTTCTCTCTCCTGGATACTTAGCGGTAACGTTGTATCCCGGGATGCTTGCCGTTCCAGTTGCATTTGCATTGCGCATTCCCAGCTGCCAATCGACATTGGAAATGCCTTCTGCTTCACCAAATGCCTGCGCAGAGACAAGCTGACATGATAGAGGTATACTGACGAAAATAATACTCCTCATTGTTGAATTGGTGTAGGCACGATGTTTAATTGACAGTTATTGTTAATTGCTGAAGACATACACGAAACATAAGGGTTGTTCAACGGCTTTATACTTGAGCGTAGTGATCAATAATTTGATTCGACTCCACATACTAAGCCTTGATCGTCGCATTTTGGCTACGCTTCAGCTGCATTTTTTCTTTGGTTACGATTCATGTTTTAAACAGCAGACAACTGTTGCTTACGCCAAGAACAAACTATGCTTGTTTTTAAGCTATAATCTCATAGGCTGTTGCACATCTTCGCCGTCTACATTAGTGCACTGGTTCTTGATGTTCATTTCGAATTCCAGTTTTGTCCAAAAAAGAATAAGCGTAGTGACGTAGGGATCAGCTTTCATCAGTGGATCTCAGGCTCTACTGTACTCACATGTCTTGTAATTGATGCGCAGAGGCATCTGTTATCTGTAGTCTAACCTTCCTCTATAAATAGTTAAGAAGACAAATTATTACAAAATGACTAGTAAGTTGACATTCATAGTGATATCAATAAATAAGAGTGTAGCACAAATATGACAACTCTAACCTTAGTAATGCAAACGATGCTGCGGTGCTGAGAGTTATATATGGATAGGGATGAAATGTTGTAAACGCAATGATAGGTACCCCTTGAGTTCACGGCAAAGGAGCAAGAGTAGATCGGATATTAAGATGCTTTGCAATTCTTTACTCCCTATATTTACTCTTCCGTCTATCCTTTTACTAAAGTCAATTGTGGCGTCATAGCTTACTGACTGCAAAGGGTATCTCAGTTCGGTGAAGGAAGCTGAGGTTTTGTGGGACTATCCAGCAACTCGGGGCATAATGATTAACTTTCTCATAAATTTGACTGTATTGTCTTAGATGCAAATTAGACTTGTACATATGGATTATATACCGACTAGGAATCCAAATCACTCCATAGTTGTGCTGTGATTTCACAGCGAGAATAGAAAGATGTGCGCAGAATCGTGAGTGCCATGGCTCCGGAGCTATTATAATACTACTTGATGGATTCTGAGATTCGTGCATGCTCCATTTATCATTTCTCTGCACCGACGGAGTAAAGCTCTCTGGCTGTTTTTCATTTGTAAACTAACGGTGTGGTCGAGCCTACCTGCGCAGTACAGATCTTAGCTTTGTTTATAATGGCTTTCCTAGCAAATGACCCCAACTTTGTTGCTTCGCGGTAACCAAGATTGACTGACTATAACGTGGCGTGAGTTCTTAATTCAGTTCTCACATCCAAGAAAAAGGAGATCATGTTTGTGAATAACAACATCACGTATGGGGCATAGCAATGAAATGGCGCAAGGCAAGCCTATCTAGGAAGCTCTAAGAATCGAGTGGCGCGATTATGAAGAGGTCAACGAGATGCTTTCATTGATTTCACAACGAAAGACCGGCATGTACGGAGTACAGTACAGCCTAAATCGCGAGTCATGGTTGGTTTGGAAACCAATCGGAAGCATGAATACGAATTTCCCTTCTCAACATTCTGGGCAACACACATACTCCATTTGGTGTTCCACTTATTCCATAGCTAATTGATCGAGCTGCTAATTTGGGTTGTAGCGACTTGCCGCTCTTGGAAAGTTTTGAAACAGATCAAAGGTTGATGCACACAAAGATTGCGCTAATTATATAGGGGAATACGAAGCGCTTCGCATGAAAACCTCCGTGCCAATGTTGACATGTACATTGTTCCCCAAGCCGGCGTTCTCCGTGAAATATCAGGCAGCAGCAGTAGCAGACATTTGTAAACTATTTCACATACTGACTATTTCTAACGGATAGGGGCTCTCTATTCGTCTAATAATAGCATTTTATCCAGATCTGGGCATAAGAACCACGGGCTTGGCAGATCATAAGGCAGAGCTGGTACCGCATATCCGGAGGACGCTTTTAACCACAGCAAAATCAGGGCAGGGGGAATAATAGGTTGTACAAGTACAGAGAGAGTAGGCTGTGCCAAACCCCCTTTTTAGATTAGTCGCGAGGATTACCGAATACAGCGGCTCAAGATGTCAGATGTGATGGCCGTGCTCCACAAAGCTCCTACAGCTGTCGATATTCCCCGATCCTGGACCTGAGATTGGTCCACCCTGCATGCTACAGCGGACGGCAGCCCTGGGAACCTGGGCGGGGGGAGCGGACTGCCGCTCGTAGCGCTTGCCTGGCGATGTAGCAGTTGTCCGCACTGACAGCTGGTTGATTATCATGCGTCAAGGACTGTTAAAATTGGCAACCCCCTTGGGTAGGAGCTAGCACCTCTAGCAGCACCTCTGGTGGGCACAAGTTGCATGCGAGTGAGAAATGGTGCCGAATTAGAGGACAAGATCCACTCAATTTTCAGGCTATCTGCTACAGTAAGCATAATCAGATTCTTATTCCGGCTAGCACGGCTTGGACGAGTTGCGAATTAATAGGGATGTGGCGCGAATCGGGCCGGCGTTGTGTTTTGGTACAGACACCAGGGTCAACAGTTTTAATGCAATACCGCATCATACAGCGTAAACAGATGCGTACGGTAGGTACCAGGCCATCATGAATAGTCCTCGTGGCATGTACTCCGAATGTTTACCACGAAACAGTCAAGCTTGTAAATAAGGCTCAATAAGGCTCAATTTAAGTCTGTATATAAGTCTGTATGTTTCCTGACAAGTAGGACGAAGTTTCTATTATCATCACCGACAACTCTTGGACAATTCCTACAGCTACCATCAAGATGAAGTACTCCATCGTTGCTCCGGCTATTCTCGCCGGCACCGCCTTTGCGTGGCTGCCCCAAGACCGCGACCTGAAGGCCTTCAACCAGACCGCTCGTTTTGAGCAGCTTGGCAAGCGCTTTGAGCCTGCACTTGCTTCTGGTATCACCAAGATCCGTGGTGTCAACTTCGGTGGTAAGTGAATGCCCTATTTTCTAGAAGATTAAGAGAATCAGGCTGATAGATTGGTTAAGGATGGCTTATCAGTGAGCCATGGATGATGTCCAATGAGTGGAACAACAACATGGGCTGCAACAATGCTGCCTCTGAGTTCGATTGCATGCGCAACAACTACATGGGCAGCAAGCGTGCGACCGGAAACACCAAGTTCCAGAACCACTACAGGGACTGGATTAACCCCGCCACCGTTCAGTCTGTTCACGATGTCGGCTTGAACACTATCCGTATCCCCATTGGCTACTGGTCCTACGATGCCATTGTCGACACGGCTAGCGAGCCATTCGCCGATGGCAACCTCCAGCTTCCGTATCTTGATGCTGTTGTTCAGAAGGCCGCTGATCTCGGAATCTACGTCATCATTGATCTTCACGGCGCCCCTGGTGGTCAACAACAGGATGCCTTCACCGGCCAGAACCCCAACCCTGCTGGTTTCTACAACTCATACGACTATGGTCGTGCTGAGAAGTGGCTGTCCTGGATGACCAACCGCATCCACACCAACCCTGCTTACTCGACTGTTGGTATGATTGAGGTTCTCAACGAGCCTGTCTCCAGACACGATGGAGGTGGTCGCTACCCTGCTCCTGGCCAGGACCCAAGCATGGTCCAGACCTACTACCCAGGCGCCCTCAAGGCTGTGCGTGATGCCGAGGCTGCGCTTAACGTCCCAAGCAACAAGAAGCTGCACGTGCAGTTCATGTCCAGCAAGTGGGATTCTGGTGATCCTCGCAGCAACGCTGCAGTCAAGAACGACCCCATGGTTGGATTTGATGACCACAACTACATTGGCTTTGCCCTTAGCAACACTGGCGACCAGTACTCGCTCATGCACAGTGCATGCACTGACTCTCGTGTCGTCAGCGGCCAGGACTTTGCTATCACTGGCGAGTGGAGCATGACCTCTGGTGCCGACTGGCATGACGGAAACTTCTTCACCAAGTTCTTCACAGCTCAGCAGCAGCTGTATGAGTCCCCTGGAATGGACGGATGGATCTACTGGACCTGGAAGACCGAGCTGAACGACCCCCGATGGACCTACTCTTATGCTACCTACCTCAACTACATCCCGACCAACGCCGCTGCCCTGCAGCAGAACGTTTACCAGGATGTCTGCTCTGGATACAGGTAAAGCACGAGTGATTGCTCAACGGTCATCGCTTATTACCTACTACTTCAAATTTGTATATTTTCTCGATGGACATAATGTATTTAGACCTGAACACTACCTAGCCAACTTTGATTTACATATAATGTGTTCTAAGCATCTATCATCCTATTGCCGTATTACGAACTTCGTGACAAATAAATCAGCTAAACATCGTTATAAGAGGTTCAAAGTAGTACACTGAATGATATGCAACGGAACTGGCATTTTCTCTAAACAACTCTCTGGTCATTATATCGAGACTTGTAATGCTACTACTTACTAATGATGCAATGCTTTTCATATGCGATCGATATGTACGCGAGATATGCTTCCATTTTTCAATGTTACAAAACAAGGGATAGGGAACTCAATTTGACTTGAGGGATTCCCTGCACTGTCGTTTGTGTGGCATCGACGTATACACACAGGCTGCCGATTTATTATTACAAGTTTTCTCTGCAGCCCGTCAATGCATGAGTAAAATTAAATTCCACTATGAATATAAATGAGTCAATATGAATGTAGATGATTCAATGTGAACATTATTGATATGGAATCATTATTACTAGTATTGGTGTACGAGTAAGACCACTGTAGTAGTGTTTTGGGTCGAGTTAGTGCAGCCACTGTAGTACCTGATTTCACGGCCCGATTTGCTGCTCTTCATAACGCCCGTTCCCTGTTCCTTGACGAACGCTGGCTGCCCAGCTCATTTAAGACGTGCTCTCTTATGGAAGGTCCCATCAGTATCTCTTTTCAGCTCCCCTTAACATTGGCGGTGCTCCTTCTTGTTTTTGACATGCTCGCCTTTTTCTTCTGTTTGCAGAAGCATCCCAAAGCTGACAAGACATTACAATGTAAGTTCTTGATATAGGCCCATGCATATACATCCCTTCACAATCTCACCCTGGCATTTGTACTAAAGCCAACGACTTCGTTTACAACATTATGCAGCAGCCTGTTGCTGCTTAATGACCATTGGGCTGGCTGTAATCTTGGTCAATAATGCGCGAGCGTTTGCTTAAATCACGTTTGTCTCAGTAACACGCTACCAGGCGCGTAGGATGGCAAGCCATCAACCATTTAGAATAATATATATTCTATTAACTTCTATCCTGTAGTAAAGGTCAATAATTGCTTGAGCTGACGGTACAAGTTTAGAAAGGTTGGATGCAACCTTTCCAACCCTAGACATTCGTGCTCTGCATAAAATCAACAGCGATACGCCCATCGTAGTATCTCTGCATAATCCGCGCCCCAGAGGCAAAGTTGGTACTATGAAACATCGCAAAACTTCTGTCCTTCGAGTCCATATATTGCGCCACGCTCTAAGGCGAATGCAAAGTCTGAGCAAGCCCGAACCGGACATTTTCTATGTCCCAAACTGTATAATAGTACTTTAGCAAGCTGCCACCAATTACCCACAAGCTATTCGCTTCATCACCACTACTGTTGATAAGCGTCTGGCAGATCTCCGGTTGGTCTGAGATTGGCCCAACGCTGAGCTCTTGGGAAGGAATCGTATAATTGCGGCCTCCAATAACGAAAGAAATTGACGACTTGATATCCTTTAGCTTTGAACAAGGTATCCCGTATGTTCCCACTGTATCGACGGGCTTAATATCCGGAGAAATCATTGCATAGATCTCCTCAGCATCATTCTTTGGAGCAACAATATTCGCTGTGCCGGAATCGTAGATGGCATAGTTGGAGGACACATTGGTGATTGTATTGTCAACATAGACTTTTTCGAAGGTCCCGTTGAATTGCCCCGTCGCTGGAAACACCGGGATGTAGTTGATCTCGCTGACCAACTTGGAGCTATCCACGCCGCCGAGGCTGATTTCCGCGTGCCCTACGGACTGCGGCGTCAAGTAGAGACCATAAACAGCTTCAGGGATCTGTCCACTGCCATTCACGCCGCCGATAAATGTATATGGGCCAGTGGTCAGGCCGGATGAAAATCCCATACCCACGATTCCGTCAAACGGATCAACGCCAAGCGCGGCCGACTGGTTTGTAATAAGACCGAACTGGAAGTCTTGGAGTTGGAGACCTGCGACAGAAATCACATCTCGCGAGATCACACCTTCAATCTCGACGTTGCCTGAAGCTGCGACACCGGTTCCTGTAGAATATGAAATTCGGAATGAACCATTAAGGGAAGTAAACGTCTCCGATTTTTCCGGGGCGAATCGATGTTGCAGTCCGGTGCATCCAGGGTTTGCGTCGCATTGTGTAGATGGAATTACGACATCCGATGAGCCGGTATCAAACACCACAGTTCTATAGAGAGAAATTGAAATCAGCAAACATGAACCGCGTTGGCGATTGTAAAGGATTCAATTACAGAGTTTGCGGCGGCGTCCCAACATTTAGTTCTCCGTACCACTTATACCATTGATTAGCTTCAAATGTTCCTCGGAGATACCCTAAACTTGCCTGCAAATCTGTACCGCTATGCCAATTACTCAGCGGCTCCGAGATGTTGGGCGTTTGCCGCTTTCGCCGCTGATATCCCTCGCCCTGCCGCACTCGAGCCTTTAGCGGCAATATGGCTGGAGAGCGGAAGTTTCCACTCTGTGACAAAGCTCCGGTGGGGAGCAGAGTCATGGCCGAGAGAATTGCGGAGAGAGAGCCCCTCATGGTTGATTGAGGCGAAGAATGTGACAGTTTTCAGATACTTTGTTGAGTCGGAAACTAGATCTCCTGTGGCGTTAATTACTTGATGAGGACATGTCAAGTTAAAATACTTCCTGATGTCAACATAGCCGGTCGTATTTGCTAACTCCCTGCTTCGTAACCCAGGACATTAATGCTGGCTCGCGTCACTGCCACTGCGACAAATTGTTGATCGGCTTACTCCAATTGCATTATTATTAATCACTAGAGGCAATAGTTGACACCCGTCCAATCTTTTGAATATATATATATAGATGATTCCGTTGGCGTTTTTTTTTTAATTAGCTTTTGCCTAAGCTACATCTTTCATTCTTTGCGCATTTCCCCAAACTATAAACATCCTCTTTTCTGCCTTCGTCGTCATGTCGACTCCTGTCCTCCATTACTTTAGCTTGGGAAACCTCGGCCGTGGGGAAATTGTCCGGTAATTGTGCCTGGTGCACAGCCCACAGATTACGAGTGCTGATCCATGAACCAGGTTGTTTTTGAGAGAGCTCAACATCGAATACGAGAACAAGTTCTACGTCTACGACGATACATGGCCATCCATCAACAAGTCCACGGGCGTTAGTTTGACTGGCACTCTACCCATTCTGGAAATTGATGGGCAGAGGCTGTATCAGGTACGCGTCACATTGCACCCGCGGTCACTTTCGGCCTAATCAATTGTGTTTAACAATCATCTCTAGCATCTCGCCATCCTGCGGTATCTCTCCCGCCGTGCCGGTGCTTACGATGGCGAGTCGAACTACGAAAAGTATCTTGTTGATGCCGTATCTGACATCTACAATGACTGGCGGGTAAGTACAATCATTCATGCCGCTGAAACCGGCTGACCTTCCAACATCTGCCCACTATTATGATGCCGTGGATGAATTATCTCCGCTGACCACAGTGCTAGACTGGCTGGGTCACCCAATTGACCGCCAAGGCCCCGGATTATCAGGGCACGCATGTCAAGAAGTTCCAAGATCTTTTCACCGATTTCTACTCTCGAGACGCCAGTGGCCCGTATCTTTTAGGCGACAAGCCGACCTATGTGGACTTTGCAGTCTTCCAGGCCCTCGACAACGATGAGGCCATTGGTCACGGCCCTGTAAGTTACGCTTTGCGATTTCTTTTGTCCGAAATTACTCCATCTTTGGTGTCTTGTACTCTGTACGAAACTCATTTATCCGAATCTGTTTCACTAATGCGAACACCACCGACAGGACGCACTGTCAGAGCCATTGAAGAAATTGAGAGAAGCCATCCTTGTCCGCCCTAATGTCCAGGGTTATTTGGCTGAGCGAGCAGCGGCAAAGTAAGCCGTAAAGTCGCTAAGACGAAAAGTTCTGCCCATCCTACCTCTTCCAAGTATGACCGATCAACCGGACCCGGACCATATTTGGATCTGGGTATAAAGCGGCTTTGTCTTTTCTTCGTTCTTTTTTTGTTAGATTAGTAGACATTGTGCATTTCGGCTGATACATTTGTCCATGGCAATAAACGTCAATAGAATAGCATGAGTCCATAGCGCTGACGGTACCAGCTGATGGTATCACTTCCGCAGTCATCCAGCGGTGAATGGGTTGGTCTTCAGCACTCATTTTCACCTGCTGCACGAAATTATCTAGCATGGCATTATACAGATAGAATATAGTCTTCGCGCAGTAACTGCAAACACACATGCCCAAGTTGGGCTGCTGATAGGCCATTGTCTAAGTATGCTGTGGTTAGAGAGAGCTGAATGAATGCGCCATCCAACGCTAATATCTAGGCGGCATCTCCTGTAAGATGGATCGATTACATTTGATGTTAACTGGACTCTTTAGCTGCAGACAGCCACTAATTCTGAGTTTCTCCCGGGGAGATGTCAGCTATGTCTTTGGTGACGACATGTACATGTATTCACGCCAATCTACAACTTCGCAATTCATTATTTAGAATAGTGAGACTGCGTCGGCGATTTATCACGGATAATGTCAATTTGAAGATAGTGACAATAATTGAATTTCTTCTTACCGCCGGGCTCAGCCTTTCAAGTATTATGCTCGAAGGGATGCAACGCCCTTGGTGTTGCTTGGTGTTACTGCAAGAGCTAGACACGGTGCACTTCACTTAATAAGTATATCTTATGGAAATCTCATTGTCCTTACGTTGTAGGCACAAAGTACTAAAATATTATATGATGTACTAATTCGTCACTCATTAGCAGACATGTCAGTGTATGTAACTCACGGAAATATGCCGAATAATTGATAAAACATGAATTTGTGAAGTATTTCCATGTTATATAGGGTAGAGACAGTATACGCACTTCTTTTGTAATCCAGTCTTAGCGTATCGGCTTGGCCACCTGAGACCCAGAATAGAGAATGATGTTCGGCCAGATTTTACAAAATTGAGAATTGCCTCGGCAAAGAAAGATCTATTCGATCCACTGAAAGGAACAACTCTCTAGGTATATTCTTCTGATCAAATTATTGGCATATAAGACAAACCATCTGTAAAGTATAAAGTTGAAGCTTTTGATACGGAATCGGAACCGGAATCGGAATCGGAATTATCTCTCTCGATCTCTCTTCTTGTAGATTACTCAGAAGTAATGACCCTCTTCCCCGCATTATCCGCCTCACGGCCCTCACCTATAGCCCCTCATGCTATGACGAGCCAGTCATGAGAAGCGTATTTGCCGACATCATTCATACTGCAACAAGCTTTCAGAATACCGGTGCTCCTCGAGTCTTCCCCTATTGCGGACGTATAAGTAGCGCTCTTGCACCTGCTCTGTTTTTGCTTTTAGATGGATTGAATAGAGTCGTTGCTTCCCTTAGACAAAAGCGAGCTTGTAGGAGGTGAAGGGACATAAAAGAAGCTATTTTCTACTAGGTATCGCCAAGCAAAATCGCTTTGCAGCTAGACATGGCGTACCAAATTTTGGGTATAGCAATTATTGCTGCCGTCTTTGTTGTTCTCAAGATACTCAATGCCACCGATACACCGAAAGTCAAAGGCATCCCTGAGATTCCCGGCATCCCCGTCTTTGGCAATCTACTCCAGCTGGGCGTTGATCACGCTCGAGTCGCGAAGAAATGGGCATCGAAATATGGACCTGTCTTTCAGGCTCGCCTCGGAAATAGGGTATATTCTTTCTTTCTTTTTGCACTATCGATTGAGAGAACAAAGCGCTGACCAGGTTTCAAGCGAATTGTCTTCGTCAATTCTTATGACGCAGTGAAACATTTCTGGATCACCCATCAGTCATCTCTCATTTCTCGCCCAACCTTTCATACATTTCATTCTGTTGTCTCATCATCCCAAGGTTTTACAATCGGTACTTCCCCCTGGGATGAGTCTTGCAAACGACGCCGCAAGGCAGCGGCCACGGCATTAAATCGCCCTGCCGTTCAGTCCTACATGCCTATCCTTGATCTTGAATCAACCATGAGCATTAAAGAATTGCTAAACGACTGCATGGGAGGCTCACAAGATGTGGATCCCAGTCCGTACATGTCACGGTTTGCGCTCAACACGTCACTGACCTTGAACTACGGATTCCGCATCGAGGGCAATGTCACCAGCGAGCTTCTGACGGAGATCACACATGTGGAGCGTGAAATCTCTAATTTTCGATCCACAAGCAATAACTGGCAAGATTATATACCACTGATGCGCATGTTTGGCAAAACAAACACTAAAGCGGAAGAATATCGCCTGCGACGTGACAAATACCTAGGCGATATGCTTAACGATTTGAAGGACAGAATTGCACAAGGTACTGATAAGCCATGCATTACGGGAAATATTCTCAAGGATCCAGAAGCAAAGCTTAATGAAGGTCAGCATGATTTTCCCTAACCATTTTGCTGCCATCCACCAATGAATGTTGTTTATACTAAATTATATGATGCTGTAGCCGAACTCAAGTCCATTTGCTTGACAATGGTGTCTGCCGGTTTAGATACAGTGCCTGGAAACATCATTATGGGCATGGCGTATCTTTCTACCGAACATGGTCAGAGTATCCAGGCCAAAGCCCTCGAAGCTATCCAAGAAGTCTATCCCAATGGAGATGCCTGGGAAAAATGTCTTGTTGAGGAAAAGGTACCATACATCACCGCTCTTGTCAAGGAGACCCTTCGGTTTTGGACTGTCATTCCGATTTGCCTCCCCCGCGTCAACATCAAAGATATCCCCTACGAGGGTGCTATCGTACCCGCCGGAACGACTTTCTTCATGGTCAGTAATGTTGACTCACAATCACAGCCGCTGTGATGTATCCGAGCTGAATTATGAGATGCTAACCATCTATTCAGAATGCATACGCAGCCGATTATGACGATAATCGATTCAAACTTCCAGAGCAATTCCTCCCTGAGCGTTTCTTAGAGGATAAAGAGATTGGTACACCTCACTACGCATATGGAGCGGGATCTCGAATGTGCGCGGGTTCTCACCTCGCTAACCGAGAGCTATATACGGCATATATTCGTCTCATTACGAGCTTCCAGATAACCCCCACGAAAGATTCTACCGAAGCCCCAGTCATTCACCCTATTGATTGCAATGGCACACCCACCTCATTAACAACTGATCCCAAACCATTCAAGATTGGGCTGAAGCCGCGAGATGAAGCCAAGACTAGACAATGGATCGCTGAGGCAGAAGAAAGGACCAAACATCTGTAAATTATATTTAATCTATTTTTGAGTTTAGTAGATGGTATTTGTAATAATATCTGTATTAGTAAAACTTTGATAGAAAAGATTGTCCAGGTTGCAACAATATTACTCTATTGTCTTTTCCAAGTCCATTAACTTTTGCCTGACCGAAACCTACGCCAAAACTATCACATATGCTCTACTCTAAAATTTATACAACAGCCAGAAGAGACTTGTTGATGCAAAATCGAGCACCCAAGATGAAGACTCCAGAAGCAAGCGCAAGTGCGCCGGCATAAAACATGGCCGGTCTATATGCGTGCAAACCGCCATCGACACCCCCGAAGCCCTCTAGAATGTAGCCTGTAATTGGAGCCCCCTATAGGCAAAATGAATATTAGTTTTCAATCTATACGAAGGGTAAGAATGCTCGTTCGAGTCGCTTACCATGAGATATCCACCAACCCAGCCAGTCACCACCATGCTCATAGCAACAGCCACTCTGGCACTCCCAAAAACGTTGCTAATGGCAGTCGGCATCGTGGAGAAGAAAGCCCCATTTGCAGCGCCGTTTATAATGACAAAGGCAATCAGTGGCCCCAGCGTTGTGGACGTTGGCCAAATTGCCAGCATAGTGACAGCGGTCAAGACCAGAGACGCGAGTACAGTGTTGATGGAACCGACTTTATCAGATGCAAAGCCAGATATAATACGGCCAGCTGCGGAAGAGAGACTGAAACCCGCAACCAAGCCAGCGCCGGCGTTGGTAGAGAAGCCCAGTGATCTCATGTATAACGGAATGAAAAATGGTGGAACGAACAAAGGAAAGGTCCCAATTGCACTCCCCACGAATATGAGCACAAATGTGGGAGATTTGAACAATTTCCTAAAAGAGAGACAAAAATTGTGTTTCGATCAGTGAAATGATCCCAAAGTCCACGATTGTTGGCACGGTTTTTTCACTTCTTCTTGACTTACCACTCAATAAACTGCCGCCTCTCAACTGGGATCCTCTCCTTCATGAGCCACGCAGCTGGAAGACCCGTCGAAAGGGTCATGAGGCCAAGGATGCGATATGCCCACGCAACACCTAGCTTTTGGATCAACGAATCCAACGCAAAGCTGATTGCAGCGCCTCCGAAACCGCTTCCGGCGAACATGAAGCCATTGGCCAGCCCTCGTCTGGTGCTGAAATATTGTGATGGGACTGTTGAAATGACCTGGCTCGTATTCAAGGTTAGCTGCAGGATACTCTGCGTTGGATGCATTACACGAAGCATCCATGTAAATATGGTGGAAGCTGCAAGTGGCTTACCGCAAAACAAAGACTACAGTGCTCTCTCTGTTAGCACTTGTTTCCATTCCTTCTACGACCAATTGGCGAAAAAGAAGAAGAACAGAGAAGAGAGGTAGGTTGTTGCTATTCTCTGTATTATTCTCTCACCTGACACCTATTCCCATCAATATTCCAGAGGTGAAGAACAGCGCACCAACATTCTTAACCGTGAAGCTGCTGAGGATCTCGCTCCCACCCATGCAAGCTGCACCCAGCATTGCCGCAGCACGGACTCCCGTCTTTCGCACGACGAAGGAATTAAAAATTGCCAGAGCTGAGATCAACGCCGCCTGCAACGACCCGACGAAGGAGAGCACCGCGGGATCGGCCAAGCCATCGGCGACCAGGGCGGTCTGCATCACGCCCCAAGCGTATGTCGTGCCGAGGGACCACCAAAGTAGAATGAAGCCACTGGCTACAATCACCCAGCCGTACCCGCCTTCGGGGGCGGTTGAGTCGGCCTCTCGCGAGGCTTCGAGGACGTGGTCGGTAACGGCGAATGTCTTGGATGGCTGGGTCTCCTTAAGGCTGGAATTGCGCAAACTCCATGCTGGACTTGGAGCTGAGCTAGTAGCAAGCTCGATTGCAGTCGTGGTTGAAGTCATTGTTAGCTATGCCACTGACAAGAAGAAGAAGATGAGATAGCCTCATTCAGGCCGACTATACGAAACAAGCTCCCATCGTGAGATATCAAACCGCCGCTGCAAATTTTGATATGAGTAATATTTCATTCTCGACTAATACCCTAAGATTCTTCTCAATTTTTCTCCAATCATGAGAGCTTACGAGTGGGGTATCTACTTGTCCTCAGAAGGCGTTCCCTTCCTCACTGAATATATACCGTGGCGCTCTTTTTTTCTTTTCTTTTCTTTTCTTCTGTTTGTTTGTACTAGTGAAGTTGTTCGGTAACAGTGGTGTCCTTGGGTGATTTGAAGCCTTGTTATGCTCACCACGGTCTTACGTCGGTTTGGTATTACACATGGAGCGCATAACTCATATTAAATCATGCATACCTACTCCGTATACGGGCCCTTTTCTCCTTCGGCCCGTAGCGTAAAAAAAGCTAGATGCGATGAGGGGCTCAGTGTACAAAGCAGAACTGCCGCTGGAATACGAGAGCTTTTTAATGCACTTGAGTCACGGGCATCGGGATGTTTCATGCTCATTTACTTTGGTTCAACAGTAATCTCAATGTACTCAGAACGGCACTTCTGCCCCACATAATGCATAGGGGAGATGGTATTTTGAGACAGTGAGGCACTCGGCACCCCAGATTCCGTGATGTCTCTAAACTGTAGTCCACTCATATTCCTGGGCCCGGATCGACTTCATTCTCCCCACACATACTGCCAATTTTAGATACTTGAAGCGACTCTCATCGGTTTGTATTCTAGATAGAAGCCTACGGATATTTATTGTACACACATAACAGCATGGTTGCTTTACCACCCCGCACGCTGATCTTTACTCTATTTCCGTACCTAGCGAGCCTGAACTTGACTGTCCGTGAATCGTTCGTGTCACAATGATGACCAATGAACCATCATGTGCTCAAGTCATGGACACCCAAAATCAAGGCCGGACATTGTGTATTGCCATGAATTAGGCAGGTAACTGTTGCCGTATATAAACAGTTTGTCACATGTCTACTGCTGCATGTAAACTTGATGATGAGCAGGTTGTAATCGGCCAATACTGACGCGAGTGACTGCCAGACACCATGAGAATATTGAACTCTAAAATCATCATAAGAAGAAGAACGTCATAGACTCCTCTTTTACCCCTGCGAGCGGCTAATCTTCTAATAAACAACCGTACGCATTTATAGTGTTGCTATACGCCAAACGGCTGCACGAGGCGGGGCCGTGGCATATCGGGGGATTTTCTTTCTAATACGAGCTAGAAGCGTTTCCCTTGCAATTCTCCTTGCATTTTCTTCCTCTGCTGCCTGCAAATCATGCAGCCACAAAATTAGGCTTATAAGCTGGGCTCGAAAAAGAGATCGGTATATAACTTTGTTCATACTGCACGACCATATTTTCAATAAATTATTAAAATTCCAATACCGTGAGCATGGGTATGTCTCGGACCGGATATAACATCGAGCATTGGCCGAAAAGCCTCTTACATACATGTAACCCCAACATAGCAGAACGTACAACCAACAGCCCATTAATTTGGCGGTAGCATTGGTATGTGTGACGCTGCAGTGGATCTAAAACCTACACACCTTTACCCCACCGGCAGCCGACTGACCTGATGTCTTGCTTTTCCAGAGTTCTAGATCTAGCTCAAAGGGAAGCTTTTGACCTCGACTCATTTAATGTGATATTGTTGGTGCGATGTGATATGCACTAAGATTTAGTTGGGAGAACATGTCATACATACTGTGGGATTCAGAAGCCGATGATCCGGATATGTTCCACCTTTTGCTTCAAACGGGCGAAATACAAAGTGTATGCCATTGATTGCCTGTTTACTGCTCTGCTTTGCCTACCCATACTGAGGTCTCGTGCTATTCATATTCCGAAGTGGTGGGCAGCAAAACCTGGGGTATTCCTGACAAGAACTAGCGGCGGCGATTGCGCTAGGTGGTAGTTGTACTGTAAAGCATTAGGCTTCCGAGTCCGTCAACATTGAAGCCATCCATGGAGGAGAAGTATTCGGCCGATGACCGTGAGAGTGCCATTATATCCGAGACGGTGTAGTGCCTCACGGCATGGAAAGCCTTTCACGACGTCACCTCAGCTCCCGATTGGATCGGCAAACACAATGGTAGGCATTTCTACTGTAGGGAGGCCAAGTGGTAGATCCACACCCAATCCTGAAGGGAGAACATCCAAAAAGCCTTGGCGTAGCACCTCTTAGCAAGGGTTCCTGTGGCTTGATTCGCCATTGGACCGCCCTTGTATCCCCAGATCACGCTCAGCCCGCTCAGTGTCTGCTACTTCTGTCTTGGATATTCATCTATGGCTGCGGCTATATTTGCATGACTTGACTTAGCGCAGACCTGTTCTCGGTAGATGTGCGAATGAAAAGCAAAGAGGGGTTTAATCTGAGCTGTGACGCAAGGAAATATTGCTGAACTGCTTTCAGAATTGGCTTGGTAGCATCGGCCGCACATGGTAAAGCCATGTGCAAAAAGCCCACAGCTCTATTATTGGTGCAGGTCTTTATGAAAGCCCAGAGACATACAAAAAGGAGGCATGCCGCTGTCTTAAAAAGACACTTTGGTCTCCCAGGCGTTGATGAAAATACAACTGTCACTGGACTGGAGGCAGTCAGATTTTCTTCATCATATTTACCACCTACTGATACCCGGCCGTTTGGTGTTGAATGCTTTGGTCTACACGATGGTTTCTTTATCAAGTCTAATTCTAGCGGCACTGCCCGCTGCCCTTGCGCTGTCTTCGTTGCCTCATGATGTTATGAGCAGAGATGCAAATGCAGCCCAATCAGAAGCTTATTGGGCAAATCAAGCCGCAGCCCAAAATCGTCACTTCTGCTATGTACGACCAGATGCCAATGGCGGTGATGACGCTCCAGCTATCATGGATGCGCTGAACAACCGGTGCAATTCCAACAGCTTTGTTATATTTCCTGGTCCTGTTTACAACATTCAGACCAACATGACCACTTTGGATCTCCATAATGTTGTCATCCATCAATTTGGCCGCTTCCTCTGGAGTACGGACATCGACTATTGGCTCTCAGTATCTATGCCCGTTGGTTTCCAAAACCAGAGTACCGTCTGGTATTTTGGAGGCAACAATGTGGTTTGGGATGGCTGGGGCGTCGGTACTCTCGATGGTAATGGTCAAGTATGGTACGACTGGGCTAAGAGCCAAGGAAATTTGGCTCATAGGCCGATGAACATCAACTTCCGCACTCTTAAGAACTCGGTTATCCGAAGATTGCGCTTTGTCCAGAGTCAGATGTGGACAATGGCGATTACCTACTCGCAACACGTAGATCTCGACGACATCTACGTCAACAGCACGTCGACAAGCCAATGGAGCACCCTCAATACTGATGGCTGCGATACTATCTTCTCTGACAGCATAACTTTCAGGAGATGGACAATCTCCAATGGTGACGATGCCATCGCTCTCAAGATGAACTCGAGTAATATTGCTGTTTACGACAGCTATTTTGAGAATGGGCAGGGTATTGCTATCGGCTCTATGGGGCAATACAATAACCAGTACGAGTACCTGGAGAACTTTTATGCCAGAAACATTACTCTCAAAAATACTGCTCATGTGTCTTACTTAAAGACATGGGCGGGAATCTCGCGAGGCTACCCTCCAAACGGCGGCGGCGGCGGATACGGTGTCGCCCGAAACATTACCATTGAGAATGTTAAGCTGATTGGCGGAAGGCAACAGCCCTTCTTCGCTTGGCAATGCGAGAACTATTCTGGATTCGCCGGTCAAGATTGCGATTCTTCCTTGTTCAAGATGGAGGACGTCGCATGGAGGAACGTCAGCGGAACAGTCGTTTCTGGAGTGACAGAGGCAGTGTATTTCCAATGCAGCGCTGCAGCCGGTGGCTGCGACAACTTTGAAGTCACAGGTTTTGATGTTGTTCATGCGGGCACCAACCAGTTGCTGTCTGTCTGGGATTGCTTCAACGTCAACAACCCTCAAGGCTTCACATGCACTGAATCGCAAACCCCAAAATTGGGCCCGGATGAAACTGGAGGCCACGGTCCCGATAACAAATAAATTAGGAGTTGAAAGACAATACTATAAGTTATAAATGTGTCTTGGCAGCCTATGGTGCTGATGAGTTGTTGCGAAAGCGATATTTATATAGTCTAATTACGTCTACTATACACTAATGCCGATCTACTGTTACACTTTCTTTCATCTTCTTAGTTCTATCGCTCCTTTGAACTCTTATTATGGCATCATGAAGAAAATCTACGACCGTTTTCTAACAATCCGATACCTTTACAACCGATTCCCCATGTTGACATGCACAGCCTTGATCTGAGAATAAGCTTCAAGACCCGCCTCTCCGAGTTCTCGGCCGATACCACTCTGCTTGACGCCTCCGAATGGCACGCGCGGATCACAGTCTTGGCTGCTATTGATCCAGACCATTCCCGATTCAATCTCAGCGGCCATGCGGTGAGCTCTTTCCAGGTCTGTCGTGAAGATGGCGGCTCCCAAACCATATGATGTGTTATTTGCCAGCTCGAGTGCCTCGTCCTCCGTTTTAAATCGCAACATAACAACGACGGGCCCAAAAATCTCCTCTCGGTAGACTCTCATCGAAGGAGTGACGTCGGTAAACACCGTTGGGGCAACGAAGAAACCTGTACCCTTGCCTTCAATGTCAAGAGGATGACCTCCGGCAGCAACCTTGGCGCCCTCTTTTTTACCAATGTCAATGTACTCCAGCACTCTATCATACTGTGCTTTCGACACTTGAGGGCCTTGATATGTATCCTTCTCCCATTGGCTGCCCACTTTGCTGACAGCCTTTAGGGTTTCCACGAATCTTTTTAGAAAGTCGTCGTACACCTCATCCTGGACTAAAATTCGCGACGTAGCAGTGCAGATTTGGCCTTGGTTGGACATGATACCTAAATGAGACCATTTGACGGCCTGATCCATATCGGCATCCTTGAATACAACAAGCGGCGATTTGCCTCCAGTTTCGAGTGTGATATTCTTCAAAGTCTTCGCTGCGGCGGCCATGATACTTGATGCCGTCGCCGTTGACCCTGTAAAGGCAATCTTGTCTACCAATGGATGGTTCACCAAGGCAGATCCGGCATCCTTGCCGAGCCCATTGACGAAATTGACTACCCCAGGCGGAAATCCAGCCTCCTTGATAAGCTCTCCAAGCACAAGGATGCTCAGTGGTGTCTGCTCTGCGGCTTTGAGTACTACAGTGTTACCGCAAGCAAGTGCAGGCCCCAACTTCCAAGTGGCCATTGAAAGGGGGTAATTCCAGGGAATGATCTGGCCAATGACTCCAATCGGCTGACGGAGAGTGTATGCAAATTTTTGATGTGTTGTGCTTATCGTTTGGCCATACTGCTTGTCGGCCCAGCCGGCATAATACCGTATCACAGCCACAGCTTCGACAAGATCAACGTCCAGTGCTTCTTGATATGTTTTACCTAAACGAATCGCAAGTGTTAATTACTTGCTAGTAACAGAGTGACAAAAGGTAGAAACAATTCTCATTATTCCCGAGGCAATGAATTCTCTCACCATTATCCCACGCCTCAATCGTCGCAAAGAGCTCTCTCTTTGCCTCAATCAAGTCGGCGAGACGTGTCATCAGTTGTCCTCTGTCAGAAGCTGACAGCTGCTTCCAGGAAGGATCCTTTAATGCTGCCTTTGCGGCTTTCACGGCCTTATCTACATCCTCGGCACTGGCAGCCTGAACGTTGACAATAACTTCTTCGGTGCTGTTTGATCGCATTAGTGATACTCAGTTCGATCGAGGCTTTAGCTGCTGTCACTTGTTTCCTTACGCTGGATCGATGGATGCGATTGTCTCGCCGTTGGACGATGCAACAAAGTCATTGTTAATGAACAGACCAGTGGGCTGGCTCCATTTGACGCCATTCGGCGCAGTGAGGTCGACCGAGGGAGGAGCCATGTTGTCAGAGGTTCTATATCGTGTTTCTGATGAGAGAGGCTATTGTAAGAAAGAGGAGGAGGGGTTATTTCATGGCAGATAACATGACAAAAACGAACCCCACGACATATTATCTAGCTGGCGGGCGGCTCCGCTGTAAGGAACCGTGACAAAGCCTTGATATTCTCACAAAAATACTGTGTCTAGAAACTACGACGGCTTAGAATCTCCACCACTGCGCCGATGTGGGTTTCAGTAGAGGGCGGGGTAAAGCACCCAATCTGTATAAAGGGACGAGCGCTTTCGGCCGCTAGACATTTGCAAGCTCAAATCGGAGTGGAATGGAGCAGTGGATAATGAATGACTCGAGAGAGCAAGATGGCCAGCGGCGGCGATGTTTAGCTAATTGCTGTGCTTATAGAAGCGGGCAGCGCTTACAGGTTGAGGGGACTGAATGGACATTGTTCAACAGTGACGATAGCACTAAGACGCTTGGTGTTCACTCATGAATGACAGTTAAAATGGACAGGAAAGAATATTATTATCGACCTAGGAAGAAGTCCGAAAATCTTGAAAGACAGACCCAGTGGCTACTGGGTGGCTTCCTCGGCATCCTTTTCTCTTCGTATTGACGAGAACTCAGTCTCAAAGTCAATTTCGGAGGTGGGAATAAGTTTCGACTTGAAGAATATTTTGAAGAAAACATATAGAACTGCGCGAGCATGTTAACCTAAAGTTCTGCAGGTGGGCCTCAAAGCGTTGCGTATAATACGTACCAATAAAGATAAAAACGTTAAGATAGCAAGTCAAAAACCCAGCGGCCGTAAAATTGCCCTTTACGAACACATCGAAGCCTAGGCGTGTTTGTAAGACTTGGTGCCAACCTACATACCCCAGACTCTAGAGACAACGTACCTGAAAAGAGGATGACTAGGCTCACCACGAACATAGTAGCCCATGAAACATATGGCTGCAATGGACTTTTGTATGGAAGTGCTGTATAAATTATTAGCTTAGATCGTAATGCACGAGCGCTCATTACTACAGATAGATCTTACCATCTCTCGAATAACCTTGCTTTTTGAGGCCGGCATAGAACCGTAGATAAGTCGCCTCAATGACTACCCAGCCGATCAAGCCGGAGACGGTAGTAATATTGACGAACCAACCGAATACCACAGACGTGTTGTTGGCAACGTTTAGGTAAACAAGAGGCAGCAAAACGCAAGTCAACCCAATGGCATAATGAGGCGTTCCAAATCGATTGCACCGTTGAAAGATTCGGGGTGCATGCCCATCACAGCTCAGGCCATACAGTGTCCGCGAGGCGATGAAGATGCAAGCTGAGCCACTGCTAATGGCAGAAGTGCAGACGATGGCATTAATAATTGACGGAACGACTTTTACGCCGGATCGCTGGAATGCAATAACAAAGGGAGATTGCTGAGCAGTGCCCGTAGAAATGGAAAGAGATGGGTCATTGTATGGACTATTTAGGAGCAGACATGAGTATATGATTCAAGCTGGGTGCCGGCGAAGAGGAAACTTACACAATGAGACCAACGATGAAGATACTAAGAACGTAAAATAGCAAGACTCTGTAAAACGTCTTTTTGGTGGCCGCCGGGATGATCTTCCGAGGGGCCCGGGTTTCCGACCCGGAGATTGCCACTACTTGAATGTTACCATAACTGAACGCTGCTGTAAGCATAATCTTCCAGAAGGCCAGAAAGCGTCCTGCCGATCCAGTTTTTATGTATTCGTTGAACGCTCCAGGATGCTTCCAATACCGGAAGCCTAAGCGATCATGATTTGGCGCTCCTCCTAGATCAATCACCAAGCCACCAATGATGAGACCGAGAATGAGCATGATCTTCAAGGATGCGAAAACAACTTCGGACTTGATGCCTGTTAACACTGATTTACATCTGGAGACTGTGCATATAAAATCATACCTCGCCATATAAACGTACACCGCAAAGGTTCAGGGTGACGATGACAACTAAGAAGATGGTGATCCAAACACCTGGATTTATAGAGTCATTCCAAAATTGAATCACGGTAGCAGCGGCACTGATCTCTGCAGGCACAGTGATGGCCATGGTATACCCTAACCCCGCGCGTAAGCATTGGAAATAAGAAATCCTCTGTATAATGACATGACACCATAGAATGTGACAAGAAAACTCACAGAAATTCCAACCTGTGGCCGCACCAAGTGCCGGCTCCACGAACTTGGTTGCATGTCGGATAAATCCACCAGTTCCGGGCATGAATGCGGTAATCTCTCCCGTCGTATATGCAACCCCGGCAGTGACAAACCCCATTACGATGTACGCCAGCAGTGCCCCAGCTGGGCCCGCGGTTGCAATTGCTTGTCCTGAGCCCAAGAAAAGACCAGTACCCTGTTCGATGCGGTTAGAAGCCGTTGAGACCAAGTATTGCCATGAATTCATCAAGAGTCATTGCATTAACATACAATCATTCCTGCAATCGCAATCATGTTGATGTGGCGAGAACTGAGGTCCCGTTTAAGGCCCCCAGCCTCTATGGCGATCATGGAAACTTCTCCATTGGAGGGCGTGTCGACTTCGACACTGCGCTCCAAGTCTTTCTCAAGTGCCATTGAACTGTACGACGGCGGTCGGCGGCTTGGAACACGCGGGTGCGTTTACTCCGTACAGTACGTCGGGCTGGACGGAAGATGTCTTTGAGGGCTCAAACTGCGCCTTCGCGAGTTCTCTCAAATACGGCTCTGAGTATAACAAGGTTGAGTTGTGAACATCATGCGTGAAATTGAGAGCGGCGGAAACAGTCGTAAGCAGCAGGGAGTGGTGGCTTGTAATACTATCGTACGGTAGCGATAATGAAGACCCTTGTGAGCAAGGATGTCTTTTTTCCGTTGTTGCATTTGGGGGGATTTGATCTTGTTCAAATACTTGTCGCCGTTATCACATCCGCATATCATTCCGACTCCTTGCACTCCGCCCACACCTCGCCTTCTTTGTTGGTTCCTTCGATTGCGCGCGTTCGTGGCAATTGACTTGATAACCTGCCATGGTATCCGATAGTTCATATCGATTAGCTAGTTGAGATCTGCCACCACGCATCGTTTGAACACCGACGCCGGCGTCTTCCATCTGGTTTGAAACGCCGGTCTGACCGCCCTAGTACGCGTTTACTCCACACGCGATACACTTAGTCAAGATAACGAAGCTTTGGTGTGAGGCATAGCATAGAGCTCTATGTAAATAAGTCACATCTTCGCTGTGGTCGATAACACGGAGACTTCAGAGGATATTCTATATGTTATCGCATTGAATTTCATTTTATCTGTCATCAATAATTCCACCATGGCCCACACCGATAAACAAGACGACTCGTTTCAACTCTACGACCTTCGTGTTGAAGTTGTATGCCCCCCAGGCAAACGCATCATGTGTGGGGCAAAAGAAGGGGATTTCTTTACTCTTCAAGGAGAAATGATCTATTTGCCTCCAAACCAGGGTATCAGTATATATTCGCTAGGTAAAAACCATTCTGCGCTTCGTTTCTTTACATCCGTATATGTATATATATATGAAAAAGCCCAAGACGCTGATGAGAGGTAGCCACCGTTATCCCACTCCTTCCTGCAAAACAAAGAGTCACGGCTGCAAACGACTGGATGACAACCGATGCCTTGATAGCGTGTCCTGATCCAAACTGCCCTTCACAGCTGAAGATTATCAGGGAGGGCGTTCGCACATTCAGTCATTCTGAAACAACTGTAGTTCCGCTACATCCTTGATAGATAGGGTATATTGGGCACATAGCTAGAAAATATGGTGATTAGGAGAGAACTACATGTAGTCAATAGTCTGATCAATGCATGAAGCTTCATTGATGATGGGCAGGTTGATGTCAGGCTAATAGAACACCGTTTTGAGTATTGAATGCGGCGCTTGATAATATATCGGCCCATGCACCGTCGTCTGTGAACAACGGGTCAAGGTCGGTGTGCTGAAAAATGAATACTTCGGGCAGTGGTTGATCAAGAGACTGTGGCATGGCTTGACTGACTTCTAATGGTAGAAAGGGAAGTCTTGTTGAGTTTATGTCGTTTTGATCCAGTGACGACTGCCTATCGCTGTTTGAAAATTTCGCGATTGGTGTCGGTTGTTCTGTCCTTCTTCTCTGGGAAAGTTTGGTGGCAATATTATGAAGGAATCTTGCTTGCAGCTCACAACTTGTGCCTGGGGCTGTCGCTTGTTGTGAGAAGGCTTGGGCGGCTGTACGAATGACGTCTATTGTCGTGGCCTCTATCTCTTGAACTACAGTGTCAGGAGCAGACAAGAGTAGCTAATTGTGAATTAGTATCTCGAATTATTAGGAAACGCATAACCTTAGTAAGCATACCTTGACAAGGAAAGCCGCGCTATAGGCAGTCATGACGTGTATCGAATCTTGAGCAAAATACAGCTGCCCCGAATGACGCGATATCAACTTCAGCATGTCCATGGCTCCGGTAAATGCGGCCCATATTATGTCCAAGTGCAGAGATGAATCTGAGAATTCTGATGACAGCACGTCTTGTAGTGGCAGAGAAAAGAGCTGCAGCCGAAAATGCGTCCCATAAAACCGAATCAAGAATTTGTGCGTCTCATCTTCTGAAGACTGCTTTTGTTCCACGTTTTGGATCCAATGACGCTCCCATCTCTCGATGCTGGCCTTCTTGAGCGAAAGTAGAGCCTCCGTATTCTCCAGCGGCACTCTTTCGCCTCGTCGAGAGTGAGGAGCATGGAGAGAAAATATTGAAGAGCTCATTAGTCTCAAGGTGACAAATGCACCCAGCAAATCGTCGTTTGGGTCCGCGATTGGGTCACCACACCAGGCCTCTATCGACTCTATAAATGCGTTTCGCTCAATCATCCACGGCCGTCCAGTTTGAAGGCTTATACTAGAAGATATTAATATTGGCCCGCGTGGTAACGGATGCGCATCAGAACATACCTTCGGTCATATACAAATAACACAAACCACGTTCTCTCAATATTGCGAATTTCTCGTCGTCTTGTCTCATCCGCGGTAGCACGGCTAACTGGGGAATAGGCTGTCAACTTGTGCCATCCCATGTCCATACACATGCGAATAGCATATCCCAAGGAGGTCCAAGCTCTCGTGTCTTGCGGCTGCTTCCAGTAGGTGAGAATGAGGATGGCTTGGACAATTTCTGTTGATTTGGCGCCATTCCGAAAACTTTCGGTGTATAGGTCTTGTGCATGGTCGTATAACGCATTGTACATGACAGGGTTGAATGTCTTTGCGGACATTGCCAGAACGGCTGTGAAGAGGAAAGATGACTTTTGTCGCACATAGAGGAAAGTATGTAGATTTGGATCAAGTTGGCTGATGTATGGATTAAGAACAATGATGAAACTACACTCTTGCATCAGTTTCTAAAGCATCACTCTGGGAATCGCAATCACTGACTTCTCAAAAAGGGATTTGGCAATGGAGAGGTTTAATATTCCCATCTCAATTGGGTCTTCTGGTCGACCTGGAGATGATGTCTCGGGCGGCTCCAATGCATCGCCGTCTGTGGTACTTAGTATTCGCCGCAACGAAAACTTGCCTCTCATTGCCTCCTGGTTGAGCAAACCAGACGGCTGCAAGTTGCCAGGCTCCTCAGCGGGCACACTCTCTGCAATAGAGGGAGTGTCACCGCTATAGTCCGGCGTCTTCTTCACAGCCGCATAGGTGGAAGGCAATGCAGGCATATTCCGCTTAGAGATCCTACACACACATCGTTAACCCAAACTCAGCGGCAAGTCATGTCTCACTTACTTTGTCCCAGGCTTCCGGCCTCTACGGTGCTGTTGGAACACGCAGTCAAGAGACTTTCGCGCACAACGCTCGCATTTAGAAGCCGGTTGGCTGCCCTGCCGGCATTTCATCTTTACTTTTCGACATGGGAGACAGGCATTCATGGTGACGGCAATGTACAAACGCGTGTAGCCTAGCTGGTTCGCGACGACCCGATATGTCAGTTGGTGGTGGAGCAATCAACTCAGCCGCGGGACACAATAGCCAAGACGCGAAAACGATGGCATCCAGGATCTGTGGAGCCTGTGGGCCTGACAGATGCTAGTCTCGTGTGGACTCCAGACAATCCGAAAGCAAGATTAGTAGAAGAACTTGGAGGATCCCGAGGAGGCGGTACGACGATTAGTGGTGCTCCGATATCAAGTTGACAACCCCGCATCACGATCTCAAGCCGTTACTGGGCAATCAATCTCGAAGGAAAGACCTCACACTAGATCCAGGCCTTCCGAGCACAGTCGAGACTACTGTGAACTCCCACTGCGGGGAGTGAGAGGCCGGCCGGCAACCTAAACAGCCGTTAGAACGCCGGTGGCTTTGACTTTGAAAGAGCGGGCTGGGGATTAACACCGCGGGTACAAAGTCAGATCACGAGGTTTTTGACGTGCTCCGAGTAGAAGAGTGATCTGCTCTTCGGCAAACCAAAAAGTTCTGGCCGGCTCAGTATATAATATCGCATTCGCATTAGCTTACACGTCTGGAACTACAGAACTGAAGCGTACAAAGTTTTGGCTGCTCAGAATTAAGTATTTTTCGAACATGGCCATCGCACAGCAAGGTGGCGGCGTGAGCACGGCGCACGTCAACATGATGACGGACACTATCATCGCCAACCTCCCTGCCGATGGCCTTCGCGTGGTAATGAGGTCACTTTTGGTACTATTTCCAGAGATCACACACGCTTTCGAATGCGAGACGAAGAAATTTGTTCAGCAGAGAGCTGTGTCTTCGATAATAGGAAAAGACAAAAAGCCCAGTCTCGCCGAGCTGAACAAGACGCAACAGATCGCCCGCAGTATGCTCGGATGTGGACTCTCATTCGAAAGTCTTCAATTGTTCCAGAACTTAGTCGCTCAGGGAACGGTTCTAATATCGAGAACTAGCGATGATAGTCAATATGAACTATTTACCTTTTTGACGAGCGTCGATGGCGATGTCGTGCAAGCAATGACTGCTGTTCAGAAGTCCCTTTTTATAGATACTGGCACGCGGGTAATGGATAATGGAGAGCACGCATTGGTAGAAGCTCTCTATCACTCATTAACAAGCTGCTATGATACTCTAAAAGCAACTGAGCATGATTATCCATTCGGGCGAAGCCTAATATCCACGGCTGGCATTCTTGGGCTACCTCGACCTACGCTTCTAGATGCGCATCAAGATCTCGGCAAACAGACCTCTTTGATACCATTACCCCAACAAGCAAGAGAAACTTTCCAATTAAACGGACGCACAGTTCCTCGAATATTTTCGGGGCTTTGGCAAATGTCCAGTCCTGCTTGGGGGGCTGCATCGTCCTCTAAGATTGTGGAACAATTCTCAAGTCATGTCCGGCAAGGATTTACAGCCTTCGACATGGCTGATCATTATGGTGATGCTGAAGTCATATTTGTATGTTATATTCACACCGATTTAAATGATGCTCATCGCTTACGCACTACAGGGACGCTTTTCATCTCTGTATCCTCACAGGCAAACAATATTCACAGCAACAAAGTACTGCGTATTCCATCCAATGACTGTATCTCGAGAGGCTGTACAAGCAAATGTCACCGAGCGATGCCGCCGATTGCAGACAGAGAAGATTAATCTCTTGCAGTTTCATTGGCAATTCGTAAGAGCTTAAAGAATGGTCCCCTACAGCAATGCGTTTCATGCTAACAGACATGAAGTATGAAAATCCGGATTATCTGAAAGCTCTCCGGTTTCTAACAGAAGACGATAGAGTTGAAACAGTTGGTCTCTGTAATTTTGATACAAAACATTTGCTTGAGGTGGTCCAATCTGGTATCAGAGTATCCACCAACCAAGTTCAGGTTCGACACAGCGATCCCTTTCTCGATGAGAGAAACAAATGATGAACATTCATCGCTGATATTGAAATAGTTTTCTCTCGTTGACTCTCGACCGGTCTTCGAAATGGGCAGTGCTTGTGAGGAACACGATATCAAGCTCTTAACATATGGCACATTGGTAAGCTTTCGAGTCGAAACTGTTTCATGTTTGGCTCCATCAACATTGACTAATCTACTACTGAAGTGCGGTGGCTTTCTTGCCGACAAATGGCTTGGAAAGCCCGAGCCAGATATATACGATGGCTCAATCACACCAAGCCAGCGAAAGGTAAAGTGATAAGACAAAGAATATACTCCTTCGCCGCTAGATTACTGACGATACCAATTCCAGTATTTCGAAATGATACGCAGCTGGGGCGGCTGGAGCCTCTTCCAAGAACTGTTGACAGTGCTGCGCGCTATTGCTACAAAACACAAAGTCGGCATATCAAACGTCGCTACTCGCTGGGTATTGGACTTTCCCTACGTTGGCGCCGTCATCGTTGGTGCACGTATGGGCATAAGCGAACATACAGATGAGAATTTGTCGAGTTTCGGCTGGTCCCTTGATCAATCCGATCGCGATGCAATTGAGGAGATCTTAATACGAAGTCGAAGGGCTGAGATATTCCAAAAGGTAGGTGACTGTGGAGCAGAGTATAGGTAGAGCCAACATGGCAGTGGCACAAATACTGTTGATTCATGATATAGAGCCAGTTTGTGACTAGGAATAAAGAGCGGCCGTTGAGCCATAGCAAATTATCATAAGGGGTGCTCTGAATTTGAGTATATTTTAAAATGTTGAAGATAGTACTTTTTTAACAACAAGAATGATATTGCCTTGAAGCTATTGGAGGCGAAATTGATGTTGAAAGGTTTGCCGTAACGTCCACCAATATCATTTATAGCTGTGTTTCAAACATTCATCACACCTACAAGATGAGAGCCCAGTACACATGATGTGTGTTTGTGTTCGCATGAACGCAAGTGAATAGAATGAATACCAACGTTGAGAGTAACAGTATTTTAATTACATGTATGTATGTGTTAAGATGGCTCAAATGAAACTGTATATATATATTTGCGCGCCACTTTGCTTTTAATGTTCACTGATCTATTTGATGTCAATTCGCTCCCCCAATGCCTAACCTGAAACAGCACCCGTCGACGTAATAGAAGCATCAGCCAGAAACCATGTAACTGGAGGCTGCGAAGAATGAGGGAAGATAAACTGCAGCTGACAATAACCCAACTGGCTCACAGTGCTGGGATCAGTCGTAATGGGAGTGTTGAAATTCGTCGAGAGGGTATAGTAACCATTTGCACCTTGTGTCGCCTGGCTCAAATACATATCCACCACAGTAATCGAGCCGCAGTTGAGTTGGATATGGACAGTATTCACCAAGCTGCGATCGGTACTCGTTGAGGCGACCATGTAAGATACGCTGTATGAGGAGCTTGGGTTTAATCCAAAGGAAGGGCTGGCCACAAAATACAGTCCAGTGGCCGCAACGTTGGTAATGTGGTAAGCATTCGATACACCGTCTGGACTACCCGAGGTGCCCACCCCTGCGTTCACCCATGCGGATGGGGAGCTATTGATGACGCTCCATCCGGTGAAATCAGAGGAAAAATCGCCGTTGGGGACAAGGTTCTGTGCCGGAGGCGAGACAGTGACGGTGGCGGTCGTGGTAGCAGTCGTTGTAACGGTAGTAGGGATAGTAGCTATAGTAGTAGCTGTAGTAGTTGAAACGCCATCGGTGAGTTCCGTCGCTACGGTTTGCCATGCTGTTGCTGTAACGTGAGGTGTCGTCACTGAGGTCGAGGTCTGTTACTAGTCAGCGCCATCTCTGGCGGGCAGGATGGGGAAAGTCTTAGAGAGAGAGATAAACATACCACTGTAACAGTCGAGCAAGGCGCCGTCTGAGATATTGTAACCGTCTTAGGCGGAACACCAATACAACTGCAACCCGCTGTGATGCGCTCGGGAGAGTACACGAAGCATTTGGTGACCATACACTTTGGCGGCTCCGGTTTTCCTCCTTGAGTGCCACGTTTGAACGGAGTAAGTGTTGTGGTAGGCGGTGGTTGCTGGTTCTGGCTACCAGTGACAGTTACTGTCGTTGTTACGCTCTGGGTTGCTGTTGACGTCGCCATCGCTGTTTCTGTCTTGGTTATCGTTTCTAATAAAGAAGGGACCGTCGCTGTGTAGACAGTGGTTGTAGAGCTGACGAAGTCGGTTGATGGATTGGCAGTGCTAGTGATCCATGCTGTCTTCGTTCTACACGCAATAATATTAGAGATCGTGGCTCTTAAGCCAGGTATGTCGAGCGCATACTCACACCCTGGGTTTCACTACAGTTACTGTTTTTGTAACCGGAGTCAGCGCAGAACAGTATGCAGATGCTGAATGGGAGTATTCTTTATCAGCAAAGCACTTGTATAGACTGTCATCTCTGCATGAGCTTCGCTCGACAAGCTCCAACGGAGTTGCGGCCACGCTGGCGGCAAGCCCAAGGGCGCCAATAACAATCTTGTTCATCATTTTGGCGTCTTAAAAAGAGATATTAGAGATCTGATAAATGAGGGTATCACTCATAAACATCGAGAAGAAGAATGTGGGCTCCCATGCCGTCTATAGCTTATAAACAAGATCTCACAACGAAAATTACTAACTTCTCTATCCCTGGCAATCACCCTGAACCTCGCCACGTCCCCCATGGCTCTATTGAATTAGGCATGAGTAGCTGGCCTAAACTTACGACACTATCCGTGATTTGATTGAACAAGGTCGGTAAAAGACCCGCAAAGCGCTGGATGGGATCTAAGTTGCTATTAATTCCCCTAATAGCACCACGAACTATTTATACTAGCGGGCACTAGTTTTGTTCAGCTCGTCCCAGTTCCTGGTTCTGTCTCGGTAGACGAAGTAAACATTACTCCCTACTTCGTAGTCTAGGCCAATGAATCGAGATTTCGTCGCGCGGAAGTGGAGAAGCAATCTCGCAATTAGCCAGGCCGACCGTTGGAAAAGTCGAGAATTTTAGCTTCAAGCAGCTGCCGCATTTTCATCCAGTCTAGGGAAAGATTGCACACGTCAGTGCATATATTTACCCTGGGGAAAGGCTCGTGTCCTCAAAGTACTGCTTCCTTTAATCAAATCTAACGAATTTGCTAGGTGCTAGGTAGGTAGATGCAATTTTTGTTCAGGAAGGCTGTGGCAGGTTTCAATTTTGGACAGAGGTTACTGTCTTGATTCATTGGATTCTGCAAGCTACACCGTGACCACTTAGGAGCATCTTGGGATATCACAATATTGACTACCTGGGCCTGGCTTGGCCTCTGATGCATTCAGGCCATTGCTTGACCTTTGTATCTATTGGAGACTGCTGCCCAAACCCTGCATACATATAGATGCATAATACCGGTCCTTTGTGTGACAGTTACCATATATTCCCAGTTACCATATATTCCCAGTTACCATATATTCCCAGTTACCATATATTCCCAGTTACCATATATTCCCCGTCATACATCTTTCTACCAACCCTCATCAAGCACTGTCAAGGCCTCATAACCGCCAGTCTTAACTACGTCAGTATCCACTACAAAAATAGCAATAGCCTGTGTCGACGTAGTTTTGCTAGTATTCTCTCCCACAGTATGATGACAGCCAGGGAGCTCCACAAAGCTTTGCCCAGGAGTGTACACCTTGGGAGGATTGCCATTCATGCCGCTCAGAAGTTCGCCTGCAAGAACGTAGGCGACAACGGTGGCACCGCCGTGCCGATGTGGAGGAGTGAAACCTTCAGGGGGGTAATCAAGATGGACACCGATGATCGATTTCCCAGGTGCGTTGACCAGCTCATGGTCAAAGAGGACTTTAATGTCTTCTCGCGGTCGATTGCTAGCCAGACAGCATCAGTAGAGTTCCCGATATTTGTATATATAAAGGCGCTTACTTTTTCGTCACTGAAGATGCCATGATATCTGTTTGAGTAGCGTGGGAAGCTCTGGTAGTCTGAAGTAAACGGATTCGATGAGGAATGCTTCAATTCTGTGATAGTTTGGGCAACTGAGAAGCCATTGTTGTCTCTTATATAGAAACGAACCATACACACAAACTTGGAAACTTATAATGTCAGATCATATAAGATGATGTAATGCGGCAGTCGTCCGATGACTTGATTGACCCGTTAGATGGATAATCAGTCAATCTCTCTAAGAGCTGTCAAACGTACTCCGGCTCAACATCCACTCGGGTCGGGTCAGTTCACACTAGCCCCACACACTCGGGTCGATTGTGGCTTTCCGGGCGCCCGACCCGAATACAGGCATGTCATTACCCGAAGCTTGTTCACATTATGATCAGTGATCGTTGAGTGACGAAACATTCGGGAATCGCCATGGTCAATTCCATACAAATTTTCCTATTCTTTTTACTACCTTATAATCGATCTAGTAGCCGGGCAAGGGGAGATAGCCGCCGTAACCAGGAAACCTCAAGTCATAAATTGTACAGTCACCCTCTCAACGGACATATGCTGCTTACTATAAATCGCAAGGCTTTTCCATCTACGCTCAAGAGGCTAAGCTTTACCTCTCATGTACAGATAACATTATCACTACTTGATTATCTTCACCTATCTACCCACATCGACAAAATGAAAGCTGTTCAAATTCTAGGCAGTCAAAATGATCACCGCATCATTCTATCAGACACCCTGCCTCGACCATCTCCCACCGGACAACAGGTTCTCATCAAGGTTCATGCCGCCGGAATAACGGCGGACGAAGTCATTTGGCCTGAGCTATATGCTTCTTCCAACAGAGTTCCAGGACATGATATATCCGGTACAGTCGATGCCCTCGGACCTGAGTACAGTGGACCACTCTCTGTTGGGCAAAGGGTTTACGCAATGATTGATGCAGACGCTCCTCAGGGAGGCCAGTCAGAATACGCAATTGCTATGCCAAATGAGATAGCCATCAAGCCTTCATCCATTTCTCACGCGGAAGCATCAGCCCTTCCAATCCCGGCACTGACGGCTTGGGAAGCAATCTTCAAGCGCGCGAATCTGGATAAAGGCAGCAAAATCCTTGTAACAGGCGCTTCAGGAGCTGTTGGTGTTATGTTTGTACAGATGGCGAAGAGGCTTCTCAATGCAGAGGTCATTGGCCTAGCTTCTTCTTCAAACCACGCTATGTTGACAGAGTTAGGGGCAGATCAGGTCTTGGACTACAACAATACCAATTGGCACGACGAGATTCATGGCGTGGATGCAGTTTTTGATACCGTTGGAGGCGAAACATTGGCCAAGACCTGGAATACAGTGAAGGAGACTGGTATTATCGTAACAGTAGGGGACCCAGCCCCAGCATGGGCCTTCGACAGGGGACAGCCCGAAGAATTACAGAATCATCCAGAAGTTAGGTGGTTACACTTTATTGTTTCTCCCGACGGCGATACTCTTTCTAAGGTGGCCTCACTTATAGATGATGGTACTCTAAAACCCATTCCTGTTGTGGCTTTTGAGGTGGAAGAAGCGGTGGAGGCCTGGAAATATGCAGCGCAAAGAGGCAGGAAAGGAAAAGCGGTGATTAAATTTGTCGCTGAAGAGTAAATAGGCGGTGGCTAAACGCAAAGTCTTTCGAGTAGTTGCGCTATGAGATATGCTATTCATAAATTTTCCATCAAATTTCCCCATTCTTTGCCTATGTCCGTTACATTGATCTCTTCTGACAGCCCATCCTCGAAGGCTATCTCTTCAAAACTTGGCATAGCCTGTATGGATGGGAAATCGATCCGCCCAGCACCGTCTTGTTGGTCAAGAACTACTCTTGCCATTAGTTTCATCTCTTCTGACCAGTGTCGCGCCTGCGACCATATTCTTGCGAATGCCTTCAGTATGCCTAAGAATACCCGAATTCGATCTTTGGCATGTGCTAATTCAGAACCTGTCAAGATGTGCTCACAACCAGACAGATAAGTGGCCACGGCTAATGATCCCATACACATGACAAAGGGGCTATGTGTTAGCGGTGAAGAGGAGGCGGTAAGTAAATCGACAAAATTCTTTGCCGCGTTAATTGCCTTGTGCGTATGCCGATCTCGATACTGTTCTTCAGCACTCAGAACTTCGGCAGGAAGCGGTGGCGCATATTTTGAGCATAGAAGTTCCATTGTAGTGTAGTGTAGCGTCGATCTTGGGCGATGGAGATGAGTAGATGTACTACATGGATGCCGTTAGCTTACAGAAAAACAAGCTCGGTGTGGAAGAAAAGGCGGAAATGGACTCTTCCTCGGGATATTCTCACGTATTTATCGCCATGTGAGCCTTGAATAGCACTTCATCCAATGTTCCATCGGATTGAACAGGGTCGCGCTTCGCCTGTGGCAAATGCAAATCCCAGCTCATCAAATTTGCTTCGGCGTTCTTCACCAAAGAATAGGCAGACTTGTTCGCAATGTCACCGGCAGCTAACGTTGTCCCAAGGATCTTGGTGGCATCGATGAGATATGCAAAGGAGGAAAAGCATTCATCGCTGTCATCAAACCCACGATTGTCGTACTCGCGAAGCGTCCGAGGCTGAGGAATCATCTTCGGCGTAGTCAGTAAAAAGAAAGCCACAGTCCATGACAGTTGGTATTAATATGTCTCACCCCGGTAACATAAAGCTTTTCTTCGCAGGGGATTTCAACATCTGCATCTACTGCCCAAGATGTGAAAGTCGGTAAGTGGCGAATGCCGGCGAAAAGTGCGTCAATCACATAGAGCTCCCACCAAGTACGTCGCCAGCTTTCTTCCAAAACTTTATCCCCGTGGCCACAGCGAGAAGCAAAATCTCGCCGATGAATGCCTATCTCCAGGCCCATCGTCTTCGCTCGCTCAAGATACATCGCGGCCCTCTCATTCTCTCCCGACCATTCTAGAGTGAGGGCTAGAAGCATCAAAGCTTGAACATTAAACCCATGAGGGGCAAGTTGACTCTCCAGAGCCTGCTCAGCCTGTTGCCTATAATTGTTTGCCAGCGAGTCGTGAGTATATAGAGAACCAATAAAGGCAATCATCAGAGCCAATCCATAGCTGAAATCTGGGGTTTTCTCAAAGTGGCGCATCAAGTGCGCTTGCGGTAGGATGAATGGATGACCCGGGAAGAAAAACTTATAAAATCCGTCGACTGGCCGGGTGGAAAGAAGGTCATTGTCCGCAAACACAGTTGGCCGCAAAGCATTGCTGGACGACATAAAGGTTGGTAGAGGGCTCGACTGCCCTGAAGGTAACCGAGGTTCTTCAGAAAGATGGCTCTGTTGATATACTGCCGGAATGTCTCTGATCTCTACCGCCGTTGAGTCATTACTGTGATGCTCCGAGGACACCTGCTTTTCGACTTCAGCGTGCCTCCGGCGGCTCCGCCGTAAATCCATATAGACGCATGTTTTGTGTAAGTTGCGGCATCTGGAGCAAGTCGGCACGACGGCATCGCACCGCAGATGCTGGTTGCGGCACTCAGTGCATGCTATCGTAACTCGCCCTTTGATCTTCTTCTCGCCGCGTTTTGGCGTGGTCATTTCACCTTCCATTTCAAGGCGTGATGAAGACGATACTTTGGGGGATTCAGCGTGGGCCGAAAATTTAAGTACATGTATTTGGGCTCTCTGACAGTGCGGCGACCCGAGATACTGTTCGGCCCCGCCACTTTCGAATTACAGCACCAGAAGTAATTGTCGACTGCCGCGCGGGTACTATTGAACCCGTCTTCAATTTCCATTTCTTTTTGAGCCTCGAGAGGCAGCATATGCAGCTATCTATTTACATCTGCAAATGCAGGCGATGAGTAATTATGCTCTTCTTCGGTAAAGAGCTATTCCATGCTGTCTAGTTGGAAATAATGCTCCTTCTGTGGCAAAAATTGCTCGAGATCCATCAGTGAGAGCCTGTAGTCATTCGCTCTGGTGATGGGTACTACAAGACAATGCCGAGGGATATGCCAGGAACAATCACCGAGTGCTCATCCGCCTAGAGTTAATATAGCTAATGAATCTTTAGAGTATCAACCATTTATCGTAAAAATTCTAGAGGCCATCTATCTTTCTAATGCCAGTAAAGTCTTGCTCTATGTCTAATCTACCGCGCAGCACGCTCTATAAATTGCAATCCTTTCTACCATAGTAACGCCAAAAAATGTCAATGCCCATATTGCTCATGCCCATCCAATTCTAAAGAGTTTGTAACCAACTTCGTCGGCTCGTCCAATGCTATCCTTCTTGTCAATCCACCGATTATCCAAAATTTTCAGATATCGGCTGTCATCCATGTCAGATAGGCTTGGCTTGGTGAATATGCTTTCTATCGAATCACAGACACCCGCAAACTTGCCATTAGGTCTGATAGAAACCATCAACCAAAAGACACCATCCGGCGTGAGTATAGAAGCAGCGCAATTACGAAGCCATCGCGCATGCTCCACAGCATAGACGACATCTGCTGCCACAAGGATGTCTGCATGTACGTCTAATGGAGGGGCACACCAATCAAGATGAGCCACCTGCACCAATGCTGTAGATCCTTCTTTGTAATGGGACGCTGCATTCTTTTCCAGGTTCTTTAGCACGGTGGGGTGGTAGTCGGTTGCAACAATAGACGGCAGTGAATCGGTTATTGTTGGTAACAGACTTGCAAGCACCAGGCTGACAAGGCCTGTTCCGGCGCCAAGCTCAACAATTCGAGTAGAGGGATCAAGTGCTTTCGTGGTCGCCAGAAAATCCATGGGCGCAGTGCAAAACATCTGAGAGAATGCGATGGAGGCTCCCCAAGTTTGCAGGCCAACATCGGTGTGGTCTTCGCCGGTTTGCATGGGAGTATCATAAAGATCAACCACAAAGGTTTCGGCGCCGTTGCCAGTCGAGAACTGAAATCGGCGCGTCATGCCGGGATCTTCATCAGGCGTATTGGAGTCATCCTCGGGGGAAGTAAAATACGATAGCAGTGAACATGCAGCATCCACAAACTCGTCGCGTATGTCATCGCTCATGGGAAACTCCCAGGTTTGTCCAATGAATCCGGTGAGCCATCGCACAGCAAAGTCGCGTTCTATCGGGTCCAGATACAGAGGAATCGCCTTGCCCGCCTTGGATGCCTCATCAGCTTCAGTCTCAGACGCATAACCTGAATCTAGGGCGGAGGCATCCTGGTTGTGACTGGTTGATTCCAGCTCAAGTACTGGCGGGATTGGATACAAAGTAAATTCGTGAATCCGACGCAGAGCTTGCCGTGCCTGAGCCTCTGTGAGACTAGTCGATTTCCTGAGGGGTGGCAGACTTAGAGACAGCGGAACCAGGGGAGTCTCCACAACAGGCATCCCCATTGTAAAGGCACTGCTTCAGCGGAAGCCAGACTGGTTTTGCTGGCAAAAGAGATGTTTACAGAGGCAGTTTTCTTCCCCTTTTCTTCCCTCTTCACCGTTTCTATAGTGGAGAGGCCCTTCGCCCCTCTGACATCCGTGCAACTAGCCCACGTGGGGCCTGTTTGCTGGCTTGTGAAAATTTTTGATACTCTCGTGGAGATAAGTTTTCAGGGTCTAACGAGCCTCTTTTGGTAAGACCCTGTGGAGACTGGGGGTTATCTACGAGTTATGTAAGCTGAATCACTGGGGTTAATTTGCACCGTAAGAGTTTCAACCAAACCGCATTAGCTTCATAAATGTTTATCTCGTAGTTTATCCTCTGGCCGAGTGCTTACCTATGAAAGAGGTTTTGTATTGACGAGATTGTCTTTCATATACAGTTTGCTTTACAAGGTAAAACATCATTTTGATTACTTTGAAGTTTATTTGTTGTGCGCGACTTGGATGAAAGCTTTTATTTCTAGATCGCAAATTTATAGGGTAGGTTGGTTGTCACTACCACCGAGATGAATGGCCATTGTGAGAGCATGCAAATGAGAATAATTAGAGATGAAATCATCTTCTGGTTTCTTCGTGTACTAACTGCGGTCGATTGTCATACATCAAATAATTGGCTGCAATGCGTCTAAGGCTTGGATGCGCTACAATATGCAAACTGAACAGTCAATGGCTCATTTTGACTTTCCAATTCCAGATAGTCTTGTATTATTTCTCCAAATTATTCCATATTGGCTGAATTGAATAGATTTATGGAAATTGTGCTTTGCTCTACTAACATTCAGAATTCCTTTCGGCCTTCGATGGGTTGTGGCCTATTGCATGCGCGCTTAAGTCAGACAATGCACCGAAATATTTAACTCAAGATCTAAAATAATGTTGTATATCGCTGTATATCACACCAGCGCTAACAAGTTATATCGAGCATCAACACTGTTAGAAAAGACATCTATAGATCTCTATAATTGAACTATCTACTCTGTAAGTCTATTTGGACAACACGTCTAGTTCTATGCAGATGCCCGAACAACCTTGCGGACGGAGATGAGATTGTCGATTGGCGCATCATCTTTGATAAGCTGCCACAGGCTTTCCAGCTTTTCAACGGTTGCTGCCTCAAGAGGGCCTTTGTTAAGTTCTCCCACGGCATCCTCTAACTGTTGAGCATTCACGGAGCCCAGAATCATCTGATCTCCAAGCTCTGCCTTGAGCGCCGAGTGATATCTCACCCAACGATAAGCTAAACCCGATCGACTGACACCAGTCTCTTCAGATAACTTCCCAAATTCTTCCAACATCTTCAAATAAGACGGTTTATAGTAAAGGTCGCGAAAGATCTTGCCAGTGATGGTATTGGGATCCCAGTTTCCTTTTCCGGATTCAATGTACTCTGGAGTTTTTGATAACAAGCCTCCTGCCATTGGCGAGTAAGCTTGAATCGAAATGCCAAGTTTGCGGAGAGTTGGGAACAGTCTTGTTTCGTTCTGACGAACTGCCAGCGAATAGCTAGACTGATATACTGTAGGAAGAACATAACCCTTGGATTTGGCGTAGTTGTAGAATTCGATCACCTGCTCCGGAGTGAAATTGGACACTCCAAACGTTTCAAAAGCTCCTTGCTTATACAGCGTCTGGATGGCTTCCATTTGCACATCCACAGGCGTGTCTTCATCCTTTGCGTTTAGAAAGCAAGAGTTAGTGAAGGCATGCGCAACGAGGTAACAATAAGGAAGTCAGCTACTCACTGGGGCATGTATAAAGAAAACCCGGACCTAGTTTGTACAGTCAGAACCTAACTAACAACATGGCATGTAAATGCACAGAGCCGGTTTACCTTGTCAGTTTGCAGTGCTTCTAAGCTCTCTTTGGCGAATTCTAGAATCTTGTGCCCCGCACCAGGCGCTATTCCAGTGGCTGCTTTTGTGTCGATAGCGAATTCGCCAGCTAACTTTGCGAGTCCGATGGTGGTCTCCGATGCGCCAAGGCCCTGTGTTGTCCAATTAATCAGCCATTGTTTCGGGCTTGTATAAATATGAAGAAGAAGAGGCTGAAAACTATTCGCATACATAGCTTCTAGCAGTGTCAATGATCTTGATTCCATGCTTGCGCATAACCTGCACGAGACCCTCAACCTCTGTGATGTTGTCGGGCGTCCAAGTATGAGCGCCGATGGCGAGCGACACATATTGAGAGGACATGGTGTAATGTGGACGAGACGTTATGGTAAGCAATTGATTGGCGAAAGTGCAGGATGTTTCCCTTTTCTGTTATTTCTTTCTCTTGACTACTGACCAAAATCATATCGACGGAAGAGGGACGAGAAATATCTTTTTATATATTGTACTTCTGAGTTGTTGATCATCAATTGTTTAGTTATTGAGCCTTATTTCCGGTTTCTGCCTCAAAATATTTAGTAATAGAGGATATACACGAAGTATACAATTGCAAATCGACGTCGGCCTTAAATAAAAAACAATTTGTCTGGCTGGTGATTTTCTTCGGTGTTAGCGTGAGATGACTGGCGCCTGACCCAAGTCGAACTCGTAATCAGAGTAACTTCTTTGTCCATGCCCTTGAACAACAATTCGGAGTGGCCATCCCCCAAAAATGTGACTGAAAGATCCTGTGGAGATGTTAGAATGCAGCTTGAAGCCAAAGGACGAGGCCAGTGAAATCATTGTTACTCACCAGACCGAGTGCCAGCTTAATAAAAGTAGGTACCTACGGACGCTTGTACCGTCGATGCTTGGCTCATAGCCAAGCGGCCATTCGGGCAGGATGTTTCATTTTCTATTACTTCTCCCCAAGCGAAAATGTTTGAGAAGTTTTCATCAGCAATTTGAAGCGTCGGCTTAATCTTTATATATCAATTCGCGGATATTGAGTATGGTGACAAGGAGTCCAGAGCGAGGAGACTGCCCAGTGCAGTTGAGCTATGTTCGTGGTCTTTAATGATGCAGAATCATGGGAACAACCAAGTGAAATGAAAATGGCTGTTTGGCTCAATGACTACCACGCGAAATCGACTCTCTAGAGGTAATTGGCCGGCGATTAAGCGAGCGACGTGATGCCCAGCGAATGATGCCGCGTTGAAGGCATAGCTTGGCTCTTCGCTTTGCACGGCGAGAAGTAGTTCACGATTCTGGTGTATAGTCTCAGCTTGCCAAACATTGCGACTAATAGTATTCTGGTTCAGGAAATTGATATCGTTGACGAGTATCAACGAGGAATTTGCTCCTGTGCATCCGTCAACGCTTCGTTTGGGTTGGTACGGCTTCAAGTGACGCTACTCGTGAGGCTGCAAGAGAAAACGAACCAATATGTCAAACACCCGTAGTCAATCATGACTGAACGAATCCAAATTGATCAAGAGCCTTTGGGAGGGAAGACTTGGTGTTCAGCGGCAGGGTCATATTTCGAATAATGGCTGCTTTCAGGGGCGTTGCTTCGGTGTCTCGGTGCATCGGTTTGTAGGGAAGCCTCTGAACCCGTGCTGTCGGAATTATGCTTCCATGTCTAGGACTAGAGACGTCCAGTTAACTCAAGTGTATTTTGAAACTTCAAACTTGCTGTTGAAGTAACCTGGTTAGGATTGGATTCTCATTTAATAAATGTAGAGTTCATATTGACAACTAAAGAGCTAGCTGTCTGTGCCGGACAGAGGGTAAAGACCATCCTTCAACTGGCCATGGTGCTGATCAGCATTATCAGTACTTAATCTCCTTCATTATCTTTGCTACTTGGTCATGAGTTATCTTAGGCCGTTGTACCCGGCCAGTTAGTCCTTTGCCTCATTGTCTCTTCACTGATTGAGTCTTCTCTTTCACTACAGTGTATCTGGGTCATCTATGGACTAAATGCTTTGTCAGTTTCCAACAGTAACATTCTACAATATTGATGCATTTTACAACTAAGCTAAAATAAACACATAGATTTGACGTGCTTTTTAGAACCAGTGTTGCATCGTTCGGAATTACTACTCTCTGAAACATACCTGATGTATTTCCATTAGACTTGTTTTCATGTGTCATAAGACGCATGCAGTAAGTAAGGACCCAAAAGTTTTCGGTAAACTAACCCCAATAGAAACAATGGTAATGCGAACAGCTGATCCGCTAAACTCGTGGGAAGCCGATTGCCCTCATAGCCTACTGCAACACCATGTTTGTCAGCTAGGAGGTCGTACCTTCCGAGTATGACAAGCCGTGAACAAAGCATAAGACCGGCCCGTAACTCGTTCATGAGATGTAGATGATGAATACTAGGGATTCAAAGATGTTATTTGTGTCTCTGTAAACTGTATGGTACATATCTAGCATCTGCCTCCCGCCAGCCTTTCTGCAGAAAGTTCCAATGGCTTCGTAGGTATTGTCTGTAAAAAGTTCCGGATGAAAAGAGTTCTACGTGTTAGTTTAGACAGGAGTTGCAAGCGGAGCGGAATTACAGCGTTTTGTGTTGCGGACTTTGGAGATGCGTGGCCAACTCTACTCACAGGGCAATACTACTCTCCTGATAAGCTTCTGAAAGTATAAATATCTCGGCGAAAGGCAGTCCTGAAATTCTTGAGAATTGTAACAAGGAAAAGAAACTAGAAGATTACGACTGCAAAAGATCATCTAACGTTATGGCAATCATCCGTGTCGGTCTCATCGGGTTGACGCCTGCCCAGGAATTCGCCTCAACCAGAAGCTGGACTGCCCTATGACATCTACCTTCGCTCTTGCAATCACCAAAGTATGAGATTGTGGCACTGGAAAACTCAAGTGTTGAGTCAGCGAAACGCTCCATCGAAGCTCACAATCTGCCGTCCACAACTAAGGCATACGGAAGTCCTGAGGACATCGCCAACGACCCAGAAATAGACTTAATTGTTGTTTCTGTTCGGGTCCAGAAACACTATGAGCTTATCAAACCGGCTCTTCTCAAGAATAAGAAGGTCTTCGTCGAATGGCCGCTGGGTGCTAATTTAAATGAAGTCGAGGAGCTAACGCAGCTTGCAAACTCTCACGGCGTCCAGAATGCTGTTGGATTACAGGCACGCTCATCTCCCTTGATACAGAAGTTGAAGGAGCTGGTTACAAGTGATCGCATAGGTCGTGTGCTAAGCTCGACCGTTATTGCTTCATCTAGTAATTTTCCGATGGAGATCTGGCCACAGGATGCGAAGTATTACCTCGATATGTCAAGCGGAGGGAACGAGTTCTACATCTTTTTCGGGCACTGTGAGTATTGCCTCGCCGTAACAAAAGCTCAACGCATTGATACATGTTAGTTCTGGACTCCTTCACGTACATCCTGGGTGATCTTTCCCATGTGCAGTCTATTTTGAAATCACAATATAAGACTGTGCGCATAGTGGGGACCCAAAACGAGACAATTGAACCAGAATATGAGAAAACTGCTCCTGATCATATTTTTGTTCAAGGCCTTCTTGATGGTGGAGCTCTTGCATCACTGTCTTTCCGCAAACCGGGGTCAACCGCTGAAGAGACGGGCATTAGGTGGTACATTTCCGGCACAAAGGGCGAAATTCTACTCACTGCTCCATCATGGTGGCAATTTTTAAACAAAGAGCCAGTGCTGCAAGTGAAAGTTGGAAATGAGCCTGTACATGTGATCTGTTTCCAGGATGAAACTGAACCAGCGGTCCAAACCGGTCCAGCAATGGCCACCAATTTGGCCCTTCTGTATGAGGCGTTTGCTGAGGGAGATGCTTCTAGATACGCCACTTTCGAATCGGCTGCAAGGACTCATCGGCTTTTGGAGAAAATCAGACAGGCAGCTGTTTCGGATATATAATCCTAGCGAGAAGCAAGTTTCCCAAGAGGAAACAAGCAATTGATATAGTATAAGTTATTCACTGTACAATTATAGACCTTCATTCCCAATCCTTACCTAAGAATACTTAGTAATAATGAGACATCCTCGAGCACATAACTACAAATAGACATCGGTCTTAAATAAAAAACAATTTGTCTGACTTGCGATTTTCTCCGGCGTTAGCGTGAGATGACTGGCGCCACAGAGGACTTGGAAATATTTGTCAGCTCAACTGCCCCGCTACAACTCAGTGAGAAGCTCTGGTCATTGCAAACGAAGATAAAATAGTATATAGACAAACCCTTTATCTTGAAGCCGAGCTGGATTTACAGGCTATTCGACAATAATAACATGGGGAGCGATAAACCAATCACGGATGTCCAGACTGAAACTGCGCCGCGGCGCCGACCCGGGCGTCCACGGATGATCGAGACGGGTCAGGAGGCAGCAAACGATCAAGCGGTAAGTCAACTGCATTGTCTCTTGCCCCCGGACATAACATTGAAGTGGTCTCGTCTAACTTATTCAACAAGAGAAGAACACGAATGAGACTGGCGCAGCGGTCATATCGTAGCCGGAAACAAAGCGCTCTTGTATCTGCAAAAGCTCGTGCTGAATCGCTTGAGGTAGCTTTGGATGGCTCTATTGACGAGTTTATAAAATTTTATGAACATGTCTCACAAAGGGGAAAGGAGCTACCTCCTGTTGTAATGACTCAGCTCAACCAGACAGCGATGAATATCGTATCTATAGCAAGGAAAGCTCGCATGGAAAAGTCTATGTTGACCGGCGACCAGAACCAATTTCCAGAAGAAGATCCAACTGCCTCAGCGGATGATATTGATGCTGATCATGAATCTACCGGCCATATGACGGGCGATCTCACAGTTGATGAGAATCAAACGACAAAAGATCATCATTATCATCCCCATCAGAGACAGTATGGACCATTTACCAGCAGCAAGCCGGCTCCAGTCTCGCAGCGGTTGCTACTGGCCTGTCTGACAAGAGCCATAGCACTTCTGCAGCTGGGAAACTTCTCAGTCGTTGCCATTAATCCGGCGATGATTCTACCACTACAACTAGAGCGAGCGGAAAAACTTATAGAAAGAACTGCTCGTCGCCTTTCTGGAAACCCTAGTGCGTTCTTTGCGGACTGTCAATATGGTGATGGCCGAAATGCGGCTTTACCCAAGATGATGCGTCTTATTGAAGGAGATCTGAACACTCTGACGCCACGGTCATCACCGCCAAACTTGCAAAATTTACACTTTGGACGGACAAGAACAATGCTTAACACGGCCATTTCCGACCTCCAAGGAGAGTGGTTAGAGGCTCCAGATGTGGAAGAATATCTTGAACAGCGAGGGATATTTGTTCGAATGGGCTCGCCCAGTGATATCATAAGTCTATCAGCTCCGATGATTGAAGACCAGCCATCACCAGAAGCAGCCAGATTGGGTACGCTCAGACCTCATGCTCCATTGGTGGATATAACAGATTTTCGAAAGGAGTCAAGGACAAAACGTGCCACTATTCCAGAACATGACTTTACAATATTTGGCAAAGTCTTCCGAGAAGGTCAGACCGTGCCTACGGGACGAAATGACTTCGCATTGTCAGAATGGTATCCCGAGATGCGCGCTCAAACGGACAGTGCAGCAACAAATCAACAAGCACAAGAGAGCCTGCAAATAACAATTAACATCGATAAGCTAGTCCAAGGACTTGCAGATAAGGCGGTTTGCCTTGGGCCATGTCCTGGAATCAAGAGGGCACATGTTGATGAAGCAATCAGAGGATCAGTAAGTGATTTTCAGCAGTGATTGGCATTGTAGCGCTCTCGATACATTTTTACATATATGAGATTCAAAGTCTTTGTAGAAGTTTTACACACGGTGCAATATGTAAGTAATAGATGATCCAATACCAAAACCGGATTCCTCTACTGTTGTGGACATTTTTGTTGTACCTTGGTTGTGGTGTTTCCTAGGACTTTAAGTGTGCTAGTAACACGTTACTGCCAGTTACCCAAGCCAGTCTTAGCGTACCTATTTGCTATTGTATCTTTTTACATCGCAAGGCCTTACATACTCGTTATGATTAATTTATTTCATTCGATTCGAAAACGAATAATGAACAATTCGTCAATTAATCGTGATTTACATTCAGGCCTCTGTTTAGCTTTTACGTGCATGTTTGGCTTTCAAATCTCAATAGGCTTATTACACAATTGCTATCTGCAAGTATATATATGACCCCAATGCTTGATATCCAGCCATGATCTCTCTTCTTCTCAAGACTAGCAATCCAATGCCGCAATCTTGCGCGTGGGTCCTGTTCCAAGAGGAGGGATGGTTGTGCCCAGTTCGTAAAGTTGGGGAACATAATTCCCAGAAATTATAGCATTAACTTCTTGAGAATCGCCAGTCAACTGTGCATAAGCTCGATTCACCCTAGGGAGCGCGTTGAAAAGACTTGTAGGCGTAAAACTCGTGGGAAGAGCACCATCAGCAGGGGCCAGAGTGTGTATAACCGCCTTAGTAAAAGCCAATTGGTTAGCCCCAGCGACTGAACAAGCGCTTGCAGATGCTATGGCACTAAAAGCTGCACGGCCAGCCCACGAATCCGGGGAAATATCTTTTGATGTAGCAACAAAGCCGCCAGCAAAACATGCGTCCACGATCTGGAAAGTATCGATGCCTGTTGGGGCAATAATATTGGCATCTATGCTGCTCCAGCTGACTGCGATTTGCCTATGAGTATATTAACACATATTCCTACATGTCAAAAGCTAATGTGGGCTGTGAGCGATTTGGAGTCACTAGACGATTGACTTACTCAGTCCCTCGACTTATTGCCCACACGCCACCTTCATCACCATGGCCGCCGTATATAATAATCACAAGTGCCCCAGGACCGCTTAACCCGGAATATAGCGACGTAATCTGCGATTCCAAAAATGACTGGGCATCTGAACTTGATGATTGGGGAATCGCCAAGTCTCTGACCTCAAAGCCGTACTGCTGGAAAATGAATTGCAGTGCCGCTAGCTCTGCCGACACTTGTGGTACTTCAGCTGAAGTACCAAGGTATTCGAAATGAACAGTAGCAACTCTAACAGTATCATAAGCAGGAAGTGCATCAACGGAAGCATCTGGCAATGGCTTCCCTTTATCGAGTGGCTCTGTCGCCTCTCTGACGACGTATTGTATTGCACCACACAATGCATGATGAACATAATTGAACAGAAGAAGCAAAGGCGCAAACTTAAGGCTACGCATGGTGAGCTGTATGACCAAGGAGGCCTCAAATGAAGAAGAAAGTTGTTGACCAGAATTGTGACAGATACATCGTCTGGCTGTACGTTATATATATATAGTCTGAGAGTCCCTTCATGAGATCTCTCTGTTTCAAGGCGACTTAGCTTCGGATTTAGGCAAAGTCTAGTAGCACGGAATTTGCTAACCAATTTTGATGCTCTGGTCACGCGAAGATATCTGAATCCCGGTAACTGCTGAGGGATCTTAATTCTCGCCGAAAAGGACCCATAGTCACTCTCAAAAGAACCCTTGGGCAAAGGGTAATTACGCCCTGCTGAGGTCTTCAACTATCAAATCGGGTTTCTGAATCTTCCCTTGAGTCGGGCAGAAGAAGGAAATAGAACGGATATGATCATCGCCCCATACATAGTGAGATTACTCCATATCTTGGTAAATGCATCGTGCAGGTTGGATTGCCCGATATTCATGGCGTGAGACATTCGAGCAATAGTACGGCTAGGACCACAGAGTATCTTTACTAGGTACCTTTGTATAGGGGTCCCTGAAATGTGGTCTCTGAAATATGGAGGCCTTTGACGTTAAAAAGGAAAGAGAAAAATAGATAGTTAAGATATTTGCTCTCTGCGGACTGGTGCTTATAATATGAGATAGTTCAGTAGCCTAACCCAGATAGTAACATGGAATATATTTGCCACTTTTGTATGATCCCTAAAATTATGGAGACTTTTGTATAAGAAGAAAGGAGGAGATAGAGAACCCTGACTTATGTACCCTGCAGAATAAGATCAATAGTCGTGTCTCTGTGAAACCAATTTTCTGGGGCTAGATATGCCGATGCGGATGACGTGAGATACTTTGCAACAGAGCTAGTATCATAGTGTATGCTACGGAGTTCAGAGCAACATAGGCAGAGCTTCCTATTTCCTTCGGAGTTGGGGTTATAGCATGCTGGATAATGTAAGTGGAGGACATGTCTTTGGAAACAATCTAGTCAAGCTGGAAAGTATAAAGGTCGCGGCGATGCGGACCCAACAGAAAACAAATATCCTCAGACTATTCAGTTTATCCTCTCTATCGTCTAGAATTGGCAGCCTCTCCGCAATGGCCAAGTTAGCTTGGGTTGCGGTCATTCTAAACCTGGCGCTTGCTACTTCTGGGTCTGAGTTCTTTTCTCAACTTGAACGCTGTCCGAATTCTTGCACCACCTTAGGACCTATCCCGAGCAACTGGACTTATATACATCATCTCGGGAAACTCAACAGTTGCAACGAGACTGTGTTATTTGACTTGTCACTTCATAATGATGTTGCCGATCCCAAGACTCACACCACTTTTCGGGCATGCACAGTGGAAGATGGTTCAAAACTCAATGACACGAATGTCTCTGTTAAACGGGCAGCTTTTACTTCAACTGCCATCTCGCTCCAGGGAGCATGGTCCGAAAAGAATGTGAAGTTCAACCAAGATCAATTTGATGGATTATACGGAGCTATTCAACAACATGTGATAGGTCTTGATGCAGATGCTCCTACAATCATTTTCAGTAAGGCCGGCCAACTCGTCATGGGCTTCTTCGCCGGAGGGAGCATCGACAGTAGCCGAAGTATTGCTGCAATAATGAACGAATTAAGATCACAAGTAAAAGATAATGGCCTTGGCGAAACAACGCTGGTTCAAAGATGTGGCGAAGGCATAAACGGCAACCATACACTTGGGTTAGTCGTTAATGCAGACGGAGATGTGGTCTCTGTTCAGCACACTTTACAAACTTGGAACAACGCAACATGTGTGCAGGGCCTGGCGAGCACGAAACAAAGCAACGTTGACATATACATAAAACCAACGATCAAATCCAATGTTTCAGGACGCGGCATCAAGCCCAGAGATGGAACTTGCTCGACAATTCAAGTTGTGTCTGGAGACAGCTGTGGCTCCTTGGCTGCTGAATGTGGCATTTCGGCGCAGCAATTCGCTGAGTTCAACCCCAGCTCAACCCTCTGCTCAACTCTAGCAGTGGGCCAATATGTCTGCTGCACTTCAGGCTCTTTACCTGACCGCAGTCCTAAACCAAATCCCGATGGTTCTTGTGCTAGATACAACGTACAGCCTGGCGACTACTGCGCCTTGATTGCAGCTGAAAATTCCATCACCACTGATGACATTGAAAACTTCAACAAGGACACATGGGGCTGGCAAGGATGCAGTAACGTCCAACTGGGCCAGATTATTTGCCTAAGTACAGGTATGTTATATCCTGTTTCCCAATGCCTCAAAATGGTATTCTAACCGAGTTTCTTTTGAAGGTTCGCCTCCATTTCCCGCTGCAGTCTCCAATGCAATCTGTGGGCCTCAAGTCCCTGGAACTCAGCCTCCCGTCGACTTCTCTACAATAACAGCTCTGAACCCTTGTCCGTTGAACGCATGCGTATGTTCAATCCAGTGCTAAGCATTTATAACAACAATTACTAACATTACTTGACCAGTGTGATATATTCGGGCAGTGCGGTATCACTCCAGACTTTTGTACTGCTTCTCAGTCTGCGACAGGCGCTCCAGGAACCTCCGCTCCTGGTACAGCTGGATGTATTTCTAATTGTGGCATTGAGATTGTTAATAACAATAATGGGCCGTCAGAATTCATCAAGGTGGGCTACTGGGAATCGTTTGGCCTCGATCGGCCTTGTCTCCAGATGCCCGTTTCTGCGATTCCAAGTGGATACACCCATATTCATTACGCTTTTGCTACCCTGACCTCGGACTTTCAAGTTGATGTGTCGGCAGAGCAAGATGCCTTTAACCAGTTTGCTTCTGCTAGTGGCTTCAAACGTATCTTATTCTTTGGTGGTTGGTCGTTCTCTACGGATGTCGACTCGTTCCCCATTTTCCGTGAGAGTGTTACTGATGCAAATCGCTTGACATTTGCCCAGAGTGTTGTGGATATAATCAATAAATATAACTTGGATGGAGTGGACTTTGATTGGGAATATCCCGGAGTAAGTTATACCTCAGTGTATTGGACATCTAGCACGCTCGAAAATTTTGCACGTCGTCTGACATTGAACTATAGGCTCCTGATATTCCCGGTATTCCTCCCGGAAGTCCTCAAGATGGAGCAAACTATCTCGCCTTTTTAACCACACTCCGGGGTTTACTGCCTTCTGGCAAAACACTGTCTCTGGCAGCTCCAGCCTCTTACTGGTATATATCGAGATCACCGTCCCCAAAGGGCTTCACATTAACCGATTCAGGTACCTGAGAGGCTTTCCGATCAAAGACATGGCTCCTGTGCTCGACTATATCGTCTACGAAACTTACGATCTTCATGGACAATGGGACTATCAGAATGCCTTCAGTAATCCTGGCTGCCCCACTGGGAACTGCCTCCGTTCGCAGTAAGTTTTTCGATCGGCAGCTTCTTGAACAGTGACTTACATCTAAAGTATCAACTCTACGGAGACCTTTTTCGCCTTGGCTATGATCACCAAGGCCGGTGTTCCCACCAATAAGATTGCGGTTGGCGTTACGAGTTATGGAAGATCATTCGGTATGGTAGATCCATCATGCACAGGCGTCAACTGCTTGTTTGGCGGACCCGATTCGACCGCAATGCCGGGCGCTTGCACTCAGACAGCCGGGTATCTGGCAGACGCTGAGATTTACCAGCTCATTGCTCAAGGTGGCGTTCAGTTCAGAGACGACCAAAGTGACTCTGACCTTGTTACCTTCGGGGATACCTGGGTCTCATATATGACGCCTGCGACGAAAGCCAGCCGAATAGCTCAGTATCAGCTCCAAAACTTCGCCGGATCTGTAGATTGGGCCATTGATCTTGAGACTGGAGCTACCGGCGATAACAATGCCACTGGTGCTGCTGGTGATCACTCAACCCCGAGCAAAGTACCTGTGGCATCGCTCACCTGTACGACTTTGGCACCGTCCGCAACATTCACCTTGACCACTGCGTGTGCCAGTGAAATAGCTGGACTGCCGCCTCGAACTAATAACAACTCGCCACCTGGCCCAGCGAATTGCACGGAAACATGCGACTTATTGCGAGAGATCACGGGGACTTGCTGCGGGACTGGAGGCACAATTGCAAATCCAGTGGCCATTATTCCCAACGTGAAGATCCCTCTTCCTGTACCTTTGTCTGGTATTACTCCTGGGAGTGGTAGCCCTATAGTCGTCCCCGGGGTTTCTTTACAGCCATTCCAGCCGGCGCCAATTCCAATTCCCCTCCCTGCAGGCTATTCGCCGTCATCTACTATCACTTTCCCTGCGGTATACTATCCCCCTGGTATTCCCCTACCTTTTCCTGTTATTCTACCAAGTGGCTATAGTCCCTCAGCAACTATCACCTTTGGCTCGACAACTCTACCGGCCAATGTACCCCTCTCGTCAGTTGTCATCGTTCCTGCAGGATTCGTTCCTCCAGGCCCTCTTCCCTTTTTCGCTCCACCTTTTACATTAAATCCAGGGGACAGGCTACCAGGTCCAGTCGTGATACCACCTGGATTCGCTCCAGTAACGCCTTTTACAGCACCTAGCATTTCATACCCCGCGGGACAACAAATTCCACCAGGTGTTTTCATCCCCCCAGGGATTGACGTCCCTGGTCCGATAGCTATTCCAGCAGGTGCACCATTATCCCCCGATTTCACACCTATTGCTACTGGTACAGATCCCGAGGATGAGGATGAGCCAAGATGTTCGGCCCGAAGTGTGCTGTCTATTTCAGCAACGTCAGCTCCAACTCCTTCACCATCGCCTTCACCTTCACCTTCGCCCTCACCCTCGCCCTCGCCTACTCCACCAGACTACACCAAGATATGTGGGTTCACACCAAGCTGCACAAATAATTGCGGTCAAACTATACTGCTTTGTCCCATATTCTGCTGCGCCGAGTGCCCTCCATCAGACACAGTGGGTATTGCCTGTTCAGAGTGATCCTGACCAATAGTCTACGTGACAGTGCCAGAATGCACTGTTGCCTTTACGTAGATTTAGATAGGACTTCTGTAGGATTTGATAAGCTCTTAATATCCACTGAGATTGATCTATATTATTTAGATGATTGTCCTAAATAGAATTCGATTAAAGCATTCAAAGCTCTTATCAATGGAGTTGACTCTTTGGCCGCTACAGATTTCAGAACATGGCTTGCAAAGACGTTGAAGGCAGATTGGCCTATGCTGGATATCATGGGAACCAGTAGTATTCTTACCTTTAGTGAAAAAGTTGTTGGCCTCAGCGAGTTGGTTCAGATTGCATCTAGTAGCTAGTTTGGTTAGTTGTTAGTTGTTAAAGCTAGGATAGGTGTCAAGTATTAGAATGTCTTGCGAGTTTTCGTACAAAAACCCAATGTTAAGAAAGATTATTGTAGGATATGGAAGCAAGAATGCCCGAGATGACGCCGCATAGTTGTATTCCTCCTCAAAGCCATTTCATCAGGAAAATAGAACCCGATATATAATTGAGCCTCATTCGATATAGATTCGACTATGAGTATGATAGTGATTAATGTGAGATCAATTACTATGTATGAGACAAATAACCATCGAACTACTTCATTTTCAACTCTATGAAAGTATAACAGGATTTAAGAGCATGATTGTTCAACTGAGGCCAGAGTGTCAAAAATAATGTCCCAAACTACCAAGTTCACCACTACTAGGTGTATCTTAGATGATTGCTACAACGAAGGGAAAATGATAAATCAAGAATGGCGGTGCTATACGTACAACTATATACTCAAATGATAGATGGTATATAAATACATTTCATAGGCCCCATTTCTAGTTGTCAATTGGCATGTGAGCTGTGATGTGGTCGTGGTATGCGCTATATAGGAGTTGGGCTCCGGTGCACCATGTAGCGAGACGGTATTTTTTTCAAGCTGATAAAGTATTTCATTATTGTTCTTTCACTCAGATATCTGAAACAGAATGATAGCAGCGAAAAAAAATCTCATAAGAGCTTCGTGATATTTACAGACAGTTTATTCTTCTTCCGGCCAAACATTGTATCCAAAAGTGTCCTTCATGTTCACAAATCTGGCATGTCTTCCCTTTGCAACCTGCTCAATGGCTGCGAAATCTGAGTCGCTAAGTTCTGGAATTACAAAGTTGCTTTCGATACGGCTGGGAGTCGAGCTTTTGGGGAGCACAGCATAACCTCTCTTCAGACCCCAAGCCAGCAGAATCTGAGCAAGGCTATAGCCGCTTCTCTCGGCAACTGCGTTGAGAGTCGGATCATCGCGTACTCGCTCACCAGTACTTGGAACCTGGTTTTGAGAGCCAAGCGGCGAGTAGGCTTCAGGCAAGATATTGTTCTGAAAGCAGAATGCCACGAGATCCTCATTTGGTAGAAATGGGTGAATCTCAATCTGGTTTACTGCTGGCTTGATTGTGGCAATCTGAAGAAGCTGCTTCAATCCTTGGATAGTCCAGTTGGAGACGCCAATTGCTTTGACAAGACCGCTCCTAGCTAGCTCCTCCATTGCTCGCCATGTTGGTTCAGGGTTCTCTGTCAGGGCCTTGTTGATGACGTATTTCCCATCTGGTCCTATTTTTACGCTCATGTCGTCGTTCCGTTCAGCCGCGATGGGCCAATGAACAAGGAACAAATCGATGTAATCAACCTTGAGATTCTCGCACGAGTTCTTGGCACTCCACTTAACATCTTCCGGCTCGTGTAAGTGGTTCCAAACTTTGGTGCAGATGAAAAGGTCTTTCCGGGTAACGTCGGGTCGGCGAGCGAGGAAATCTCGGATTGCGTCGCCAACCTCATCTTCGTTGTGGTAGAACCAGGCACAGTCGAGGTGTCGATATCCAACGTCCAGCGCCTTTGTGACGGCTGCGTATGTCTCTCCCTTGGCGCCTTCGTTGGCAAATGTGCCGAAGCCGACAGCCGGCATCTTGGCTCCGGTATTCAGAGTAAAAGTTTTGGAGGCCATGATTCTGGTAATTCCGTGACTTGTACTCGTCTCGATTGTGAAGTATTGCGACCTGTCGACTTGGGAGATATGATGATGATGGTCCCGCAGATAACAAATGTTGAAACAAATGAGACTTTTGCGCTTGGGCTCTGATGCTGGGATTGAATGGCGTTAGAAGGGCCACGTATGATAAGCCTCATGCAAAGGGTATTAAATGCCTCTTGTCCAAATCCCCTGTGAGTTTGCTGTTTCTTATAAAATTGTGTCTGTGAGTATGTTGATCAACACCTCTGACAGCTGAGGCATTACTACATCACTGGCCAACTTGCCAACTTACCCACCTAAGCACCTTGGTGGCACGCAACGGAGCGGCAGATTGACCCGTAATAGTGGAATTGTTACTGCAGCTAGAAGGATTTTCAGCCAGTTCGACGCTGAAAAAATGACGCACGGGGCGTGTTGAAACCTGGCTTTTCTCCGAAGTTTAATAAAGATCTGCGATATCTTGACCGACGTTTCGCCCCTCTAGGCGGTATATTGATGGCCATGGACAATAGACTTCAGCGTGGCTGGCATGACATGCTGCCATGATTGTCTGGCGAATCTCATCCACTGAATCCGCCACAACTGACCCGCCGTCTCCATCTTTCTCGAAACTTGATGCGCCTCTTGCTTAGGTTATCGTCACATACAGCGCCGGCCAATCCGACTGGCCCATCTAACGGCCCCAATTTTCGAAATCTCTTACACCGAAAAGAGATGCCTTGTGGGAATCGTGTCCACCGCGATAATGGACGGTGGTTAGAAAGGTGTAACTAATGCCGATGCTGAGCCGAGAATGACGATGTTCTACTGGGACAACAAGCTGTGTCGAGTTGCCATTGGATTGACTTGGTGGATTTGGTGCCTGAGAGTGGCTCCCGCCAGAAGGCAGCCACCGTGATGATTAAGGCGAGAGAGTGGACTTGAGGCACTCGGTGTTTTCGTATGAGAGCGATGACATCAGGGCTGAATCATGAGCGAAACCTTCTTTTGCCCATGTCACCGTATCTACGGTATGAATCTGAAGAAATGGCTCTTGTTGTCTCCACCCTCTGTGGATGTTATCTCCTTTTATCAGTTGTGCCACTCTCTCCGTCCCAAGTATTAAAACATGAAGCCCGGTGCTGTCAAAAGACCCTGAGAGTCAGTGTTTGATAAACTCTATTGCTACGTACATATCACCGCAACCATGGCAACCTTTGACGATGTCGATTTCGGCGTGGAAACACCAAAAAACCCTCCCCAGAGCAAAACAAATGATGCTCCAGCCCACATTCATGAGGGAGCTCTTGCTATCCCCATGTCACCCACCTCAACGACTCATGACGCCATTGAGATACCTGCTACAAGATCTCCTCATGCAGATGCCTCCAAGTACATGCATAACCTTTCTCTCTCTCCCTCGATGAGAGACAGGAGGGCGTCTCGGAACTCCTTTGGCACTTCACTGCCCATTCCACGTTCCAAGAGACAGTCTCGACTCAGCTCTGTCCACCATATCGATCGAGATGCTGTCTTGGGGCCGGGTGCCGTTCCCATTCAGCCAAGTCGAGACATTCTAGCTGCCCAAGTCCAAGACGTATCTGCAGACAAGGCAAAGAAAGCTAAGAACATGGCATTCGTCTTCGATATTGATGGCGTACTGGTACACGGTGACCGATTGATCCCAGAGGGAAAGAGAGCTCTGGAGATTCTGAACGGAGACAACGAGCTTGGAATTAAGATCCCACACATTTTCCTGACAAACGGATCAGGCAAACCAGAGCTAGCCCGCACGCAACAGCTGGCCAAGATTCTGCAGAATCCTGTCAACACAGAGCAGTTCATTCAGTCTCACACTCCAATGCGAGCTCTTGCCGAATACTATAACACGGTATTGGTCGTTGGAGGAGAGGGATACCGATGCCGAGAAGTAGCAGAGCAGTACGGATTCCGTGATATCGTGGTGCCCAACGACATCGTAGCTTGGGACACCACCATCGCACCTTACCGTGTGTTCACGGAGGAAGAGCGCGCCAGCTCCCGGCCTCGTGATTTCACCAAGACCAACATCGAGGCAATTCTGGTCTTTTCCGATTCACGCGACTACGCCACAGACATGCAGATCATCATTGATCTTCTGAGATCTGAAGATGGCCGACTGGGCACAGTAGCTGCTGATCCTCTTTCTCAGCGGATTCCCATCTACTTCTCCCAGGGAGATATGCTGTGTCCCACAGAGCATCCCATCCCTCGCATGAGCCAGGGAACTTTCCGTATCGGCCTCGAGGCTATGTACAAAGCGCTCACTGGTGTTGACCTGGAACGTGTAGTGTACGGAAAGCCTGAGATGGCGACGTACAAGTACGCCGACGAGGTTATCGCATCATGGATGGAGCAACTCCACGGAGAGGAGCGCATACCCGAAAACATTTACATGGTCGGTGACAACCCGGCCTCGGACATTATCGGAGGCAACATGTACGGTTGGAATACCTGCTTGGTGCGCACTGGTGTGTTCCAGGGTGGTGAGAATGACGAGGCCAATCCTGCCAACTTTGGTGTCTTCCCCAATGTTTTGGAGGCTGTCAAGACAGCATGCCGGAAGGAACTTGGAGAGTCTTTCGGCTTCGAATGGGATGACCGCGTCAATCCCGTATTGCATGGTGAGAAGCATGTTGCTTCGGCGATAGAGTAAGAGGAATTGTATAGCATATGAGCAAAAAAAAAAAGGTGTATAGCAGAGAATGCATTGACGATGGATACGATTTTAGCACATTGATAGAGAAATTGGATAGACACACAGCGAGCCTCAGAAGCCGCAATATATACCACTCAAGAAGCTATATAGCGAGATCAAACGTGAAAGTTATCTCCTACGGATCATCATTCCAGAATGTTACGTTTGCTCCAAAAGAAACATTGCAAAAGAGTTGCGCCGCCTCATGGTTAGGCTAATAATCCCTCAAGTAGATGAGCTGACCGCCTCTTTCCACTTGAGTAGATAGCTCTAATGAGAAAATACCTCGTTTTTCGTCAATAAATTTTGAGAAGACTGATCATTAAGAAAACGTACCATGACGCAGTTTACCTCTGGCCATAGAGAAACTCTTCTCTCCAACAAAAAGCGATGACCAAGATCGGTATTACATGCCCCCCTTTTTTTTAGCCAAAAGGATTGAACAAACTAATCGACAGTAGACATTGTAGTGAGACTTATCTGCTCATTGCCGTTTCCATGGCGTTAAGTCGTCGCTCAACAAGGTTGCCAAAGAACAAGGAACTTAATTCCGGCTGGTGAGCTCTTTCAGAGAGAATAATACTTCATCTTGACTAAGCCTAGCGGAAGCGATACTTCTCTACTGTGATTATTCGCAATAGCAGATGAGTAAACAAAAAATCACGTTGAGTAATCAGAAATTGTAGGCGATGACACTCAGCCAATTGTAACCAGTCTACAACATTAAAGTCTGAGATACTCCTGGTGATGCTTCATACGCTCATTCGTATTAAAGGTAGCGATGACAAATGACTCGAGGATCTCAGTCAAAGAGCGTTACTCTCGGCTTGATGATTAGAAATGATATCATATTCTCGGTTGAGGAGAGGTATATATATATCCCATTAAGACAGCCGCGGTATATGCCCTCTCTACTACCAGTTTCTTCAACACCACAATTCATTTAAGCAATAAATATTCCTATCTTCGATCACCAGTTTTGCCATGTCGGACCTGGAAGCCCCTATTCTAGTAACTGGAGCAGCTGGCCAGGTTGGCGGCATCGGAGGACGTGTCGTCGCACTACTGAGAGCTGCCAATCTCCCAGTTCGAGCACATGTGCGACAGGATGACAGCAGAGCCGATAAATTGCGTTCGTTGGGCGCAGAGGTTGTTGTAGCCGATCTCTTGAAATCAGAGGAGGTGCTTCCGATTCTCCAAGGGTGTCGAAAAGTCTTTTTTTGCACCAGCGTCTCTGCCGATTATCTGGAGGCGACAGTGGTGATGGCTGCAGCGGCAAGAGCTACAAGCGGCATCGAAGTTCTCGTCAACATGTCTCAAATGACGGTTGCTGAAATTGATCTTACTCACACAACGGGTTCACCTCAGCATAAGTTGCAATGGCTGAGCGAGCAAACACTCAACTGGTCTGGTCTGCCAGTGATGCATCTTCGACCAACTGTGTTCCAGGAAAACTTTCTCTTCTGGCAACTCCCTGCCGCCAGCATCAAAGAATCTGGGACTATACGATTGCCTTTCGGCCAAGGCCGTATAGCTCCAATAGCTAGCAACGACGTTGCAGAGGTCGCGGTACAAATTCTGCTCAATCCCAGTCAATATATTGGCAAAAGCGTGGAGCTGACTGGACCCAACTTCGACATGTTTGAGCTCGCCAAGGAGTATTCCGATGCAATCGGGAGTCCCGTTGAGTACATACCAGCTCAATTGGACGATTGGACTGAGAAGGTGTTCAACAATATAACATTACCATCTCATGTCTACAACCATATTTTAACTATGGTGAAACTCGTTGAGGCTGGGGGTTATGATAGATATACAAATTCAGTCGAATCTATCCTTGGTCGGCCGGCGGCCTCAATCTCGTCAACTATAAAACAGGATCCTAGCCGGTTCCAGCCATTTTGATAACTTGATGAGTCTAGGGAGACATACCGAAGAAATGAGAACAGTGATTCTACTTAGTCGCAATCGCTACATTCTAGATGATACTTATATAAAGTAAATAAAGATATCTTTTTTAGATGTTCATATCATCTTAAGTAAAACAAGCCTTCCGCTGCAATAAGGCTTTGCAGAGCCAAAATAACAGAGAATCAAGGACAATAGTGTTCAACTTCGCTGTAGCAAAGGAAGAAAATACGTCTCACAGTAAAAGCATGATCTTCCTGATAGCCGGCGCCGCAATACAAGCTCCTAGATGACGGGCTGCTCTTATAGGCTCCTGGTTGGCCGTCTCCACGTTGGCGCTGGCTTTTGCTTTGAGACATATTTTCTTCCTTTGCTACAGCGAAGTTGAACACTATTGTCCTTGATTCTCTGTTTGACGAGGTTGTAGCCAAAGGGTAGGGCCAAGGCATCTATTGCAGCCTAACGATTCAATCGCCGGCAATACTGATGTGTGATTCCGGTCTGCGAATAGCTTCAAGCTGACACTAATTTAAGGAGAGGAAGACGGTTGAGGGAGTCGCAATGTCTTTTTTTCTATGTAAAATACTAAGAAATACCGAAGCCGGTCATACCCGTCAGTAGCCTTGATTCAGATTCTGCACCCTTCTGAGCGTCTTGTTTGAGCATCCTTCATGTGCATAGTCTGATAATAGATAGGTAACCAACTCAAGACCGACTTTTTACGACTCTTATGCCGTATCATCTGAGATACAGACTTAATAACAGCATCCTATCTAAGCGATGCTGATGCCTCTTTCAGCCTAAGAGTGAATGGTGCCTGCATTTGGTTGCAACCTCATTATATAATTTGAAGATTTTTATTAGTCTGTTGCTATCGTCACTATTGTTATTTCTATTGCCATTACAGATACGGCACCCCTGGAAGTCGCATTAATATGTGACCAGGTCTGTATTGCTGGTTCATTAAGCTAGTATATCTATCCGAAACTTAAATGTAACTACAGCCTCTATTCCTGTGGCTACTTTTCTACTTTTCTATTGACTACACTCATAACCACATAGCCATTAGTATTCTATTAATATGTCAAATGAATTTTCTCATCTTAAGGGTATCAGGCCCCATTATAACCGAAGCAATGTCTCGCTTGCGGCTGCCATTTTACAAGTTCTCCTAATCATCAGTTCCATTGCCTTATACCGAATAAATCGCTGCTATTCTATCCGACCTTCAACATTGCTAATTCTTTACTCATAATAACGAGGATGGCAGTGGACATAGCTCAAGTGAAACTCTTTTAACTAATGAGCGAGAACCATAAGCCTTATTCTCACGCTGAGCCTCATGTTTTCTCTAATCGCATTGGTCTCAGAGTGATTAAGAAAATATGCAGTCCATGGAGGATTAAGTAAGAAGTCAGTTACGCCAGAGTCGCCTAGCGGGTTTTAGTAGTAAGCTACTTTTACTGATCTCCCAGCTTAAGACTTAAACTTCGACAGTGGTATTTTTGTTAGGAATTGACAAAGCCTTACTCCGAATCTCGAACCTGTGGATCTATATATGTGCTACTATATAATGCACTCTGTAGGTATAGTCGAAAGTTATCACTTACTTGCACAAGAACTGTTAGGGGAGAAATCTGCAAAGTATCCACTCTTCCGACTATACCTGAGCGCATATCTTGGCCCTTCTTTGTCCATAGTAGTACCACGCCTCTATCCCACTTATTTCATCTTATTTTATCCTCTGTCGTTCTTTTCTTGTCAACCCTAAAGTCACTTGGGTTGGCTTTATGAGTGGCTCGGTAGCATTTGGTAAGGGAGTAGTAGCTACCACAGTTAACTATATTGGCAGGGCCATAAGTCATAGCATTGAAGACTCTGCGTTCATTGACATCAAAGATTGGCCACTGCTGAACTGCCAACTATATTATATGAGTATAGCGTGATTCGTTTCGTAATTCGATTACATGGCTGACTGATTCCTCTCATTCTTTGCTAAACCACTTGCGCTAGGGAGCGTGAATCCTGGCGACATCGCAGCAGTTACTCTTATAGGGAGAGACGTAGAGCGTATTAAGATTGCTTCTGAATACAAGGACAATTAACTTCTTGCATCCCAGGCCTTTACATCGTTGCCATTGATATCTCCGCTAACGACGATTTTTTTACCCTTTATATAGTCAATAACCACTGTACTTAAGTGCATAAGATAATTCGACAGGATGTAAAAATACTGCAGTACCTTATGCACATCTGATGATTTAGATCTAGTGGATAATATCGCTAAATCTTGCGAATGGTCGAAGCCCAGAACGGTTTGATCTACCTATGAACAGCCGCAGCGAGATATGGCACAGACTAAACGTTGTCGCCCAAGGACCCTGCATTATGTTATTATATGTCTGTTTTCACATTAATCTGCTCTGAAGCGCGTTAGATAAGTTCATAATTTTAGCAGTGCAGCGGTTGGGACTCTGAGACTTAATAAAAGTAACGCCGGTCTTAACGTAGTATTGACGACCACCTTCTAGTCTAATTGCTAAAGGTGCCTTCTATGCTTAAAGAGTGCCGTGCTATAGGGAGGTGATATGCATTTACTTAATAAACCTACTAGCAGTTAATGTCTTATCTACAGTATATGAAAAGCCAGCGTGGTTTTTATAACTCTTATATTACATTTTTCTACGTGGAACCTGCGCTATTAAATTCCAGTTACCTAACTCGTCTTTATGATATTCCAGTGTTAACACCGTTATCGAGGAAATAATGCAACCCATCATATAGAGCCGGAATTTGTGGCTTATACTGTGCTGGTAGTATTATATTGCCTAAGATAGATTCACTGCTATGATTGCGTAGCAATAATTGTTGCCGGTGGCTAGGTTGAACTCGATCATCCGACAACCATACTATCTCCAAATTCGCGATTTGTAGAACTGCGTCATTTTGTAATCGCAGCTAGAGACAAAACCAGGATAATTTGGAAAATAATTACTCAAGGGTGACCTGGATCACTGGGCCGCTCATGTGTCAGTTATTAACAGTCGGTCTTACTATTGCAGATTTGGGGTAAGTAAATGCGAGCTACAGTAAGGAGCAAGTTAGAAATAAACATATTCGTCATTATAGTTTCTCGCCAGCCATTTCCAGCAAACTATGAACGAACCATCGCCAAAGGTCTGGATTCTTCTATGTGTACACCGGCAAAATAATACAAGATCATCAGCCTGTGCCTACTCATCTCTCCCATCTCAAACGAAGATTTCTATCGCCTGTTTCACCAACATAAGTCGCTCTCTCCCAATTGAGTGAATTACGAGATAGGTCACTCTGGTTTCCAGTATTGCAATATGAGGCGGGTCGTGAAATAGAATAGGAACAAGGCACTATTCATGCATGGTTGAGAAGCAAATGCCAGTCTATGAAACCAACCGTTTGGCCTGGCATCACATGCAACGTGTAGGATCATCCCACCACCGCAAGTCAAAATACGCTAAGAGCTAATCGAGTTCGTCAGCGCTATAATGGCGTAGCAGTCTTGGAGATCTGACCTGTATGTACATGTAGAGTCCTAGTGGAACAGCTGGGTGTGTGTTCTTACTGCTAGGTAGTGGACAGATAGCTACATGTAGACGGTTCAATCGAGCGACTGCTATCAAGATCCACTGTGGACAATGTAACAGTGGCGGTGTCACCTGTCCCGAAAATATATATACCTGACAAAGATGATGCATGTCTTGTTCGCAAAGATACGCCAAATCTGTTGCAGCTTTTCTTGACTTGAACCTGTTCATTCTCTTTCAGCGCTTTGCGAAACATCGCAATAAATCAACCATGACCGCTACCGCCGCGCTAAACCTGGCCGCGCTGCATTTGCACGATTCCCTCAGACTGCAGGATCTCTCTCCGGCAATCTGGGCCATTATTTTCTCCCTGTTCGACTCAGCGCAAACAGTTGCACGCATTGCATCGACATGCAAGAAGCTGCACGCTGTGGCTCAAACACAAGGCTGGCCTTGCTTTGTCAGGAGCCGGTTTGCGAGCCTCAAACTTCCAAAGGGACTCAGCGATAAGGAATGGGCTGAGCTGGCCAAGAAGCTGACCTCTCAATCGCGTGCCTGGGACCGCCGCGCTTTTTCCATCACGTCGGTAGTGCCTCCTGTGCAACCTGATGGAGACAATGGACGTGGCCAGCCTGATCAAGGACGGGGGCGAGGCCGAGGAAGGGGACGGGGACAGGGACAGGGACAGGGACGGGGACGAGGTCGCGGGCGAGGTCGTGGTGGCGGTGGCCACTCGAGGATGCAGACGTTCCCAGCGCACGTCGTCGTCGACGCGAACTCCAAGGTTCAAGGGCAAAATGAAGAGGAGACAGTTGCTTGGGGCCTCGGCGAGGACATCATCATTCGATCGCGGAAGTTGAAGAACGCTACTCTTCAAGGTGAAACATGGATCTCGCTCCCAGGTGCCGAGGCTGGATTCAGGAGTGGCGACGATGATGTGACGGCCATTTCGATTCTGCCCGACACTGCACCCCAGCCTGGGCTCCTTGTTGGTCGAGCAAGCGGCTATTTGCACCTAACGTCGACACAGCGCAACGATGTGGGACGGCTCCTTGCCTGGTTTCATCCAGTGCATACAGGAGTAGATCAACACGATATACAACACGTTGAAGTCAATGAATCACAAGATGCCATGGTCGTTACCACCAAGGAAAACGTCTTATTCTACCCCTTAGTGCCCAACAAATGGCCAGCTGCGGATATGGCTAATGGAACACCGGATATTGTCGTTCAGCCTACGGAGGCCTTTAGCGTTAGGAATATGCCCAACTCTCAAGACTTTAGATTTTTGCGCGAGGCGAAATATATGGGCAACGGAGACATCGTCTTGTGCATGGCCGCTAGCACAGAGCCCCTGCGCTTTCTGACGAGGACACCCTCCGGCACGGTGTTGATCAATGCGGCCAAATTGCAACCCTCGCAACGCTGCACCGAGCCGCATATCTACGGCGGCAAGAATCCGCAAACTGCTCGGAGTGTGCTGCCAGTGAACACAGCTTCAGTTATTGGCGGCTCTGGCAATACCGTCTTGAGCTCCTATGACGATGGGACCGTCCGGCTACAGGATCTCCGAAGCCATTCCCCTATTGCCGCCATCTTTCAAGATCATTTTGAGATGACAGCCCCCCTCGGCCCTCTACTCTCGTATGGAATGGATAGATTCATTGTTGGAAGCGCCCGCCTACCTATTCTGAAAATTTTTGACATGCGATGGACAAGGCCCTACTCCTACATAGACGCCCTCGATTGCAGCGAAACCGAGCTCGGTCCGACACCCAAGACGCTTACTGGAATCCCAGTGCCAAAGCCCTCTGGTCACGCAAAGTGCAACCACCTCTCGGGATACCAGTGCACTCTTCACTCCCTGGCCCGGACCGATTTCTACAGGCCGAATTGTAACGTATACCTCCCCGTCGTGTATCCAGCCGTGACGCCGCTGTATTCGCTTGCCAAAGCGTCCGACACGGCGTCCAACGTCTACGCGGGCGTGACCGGCGAGCTATTGAAAATAAGCTTAAGAGATTCTGCCGTTGATGAGCGGGAAGATTTCTGTATGGGGCGGATGGGAGACAAGAATCGCTGCGGCTATACCTTTCACAGGAGCCTTGCCAACCTAGTGGAAACGGGCGATGGAATTGCACTGAGCGACATTTCCAAAAGCAAGCGTCTTCCGCTTCTTTTCAAGCAGAATCCTGAGCTCTTGTCTGCCACCGATACAGGGGAGCTTCGTCGGCTCGATCACGCTTTGAGATAGAATAGGGGCAAGGTGATGCAGACCATGGCGCATGACGCACTGCAACTGCATTGCTCAGGCGGAAGCTAGTTAAAATAATAAGCAGGCCATTATATTTGCATTTTGTGTTGCTTTCATTTTGTGGCATGCCTTACTGGACACGGATGGCCGCTCTGACGTCGTGAAACCTGCGGGAGACAGTTCTATAATGCGGCAGAGTTGTAAAATCCAGATACAAAGGCATTCTGTCGCAGCTTGGAAATAACAACACAAGCAGAACACAAAACACTTTCGCTAATAAGAGAAAATTTTATTTCTTAGCATGAACTGATTTTATGAAAGACTGAGCGCAACAATATTATCATAAGCAATTAAGTACTATATTATACCATCATCATTACGTGATTGAAAGTAGAATTCATACCCCATATGAGCGTGCTGTGGATGTTTTGGAAGAACGCACTCAGCGCATCTACTGTTGATCGTCCCATAGCTGTCTCCATCGACCGTCCTCCTGCGCGAGCAAGTCACTTGGTTTGCCCTGTTCCACGATTTGTCCCTGTTCCATGACAAGGATCCAGTCGAATTCCAGAAGCGTACGCAGGCGATGGGCAACGGCAATTACAGTGCAGCCGCCAAACTTCTCATGCACCAGTTTGACAATCTTATCTTCCGTCTCTCGGTCGACGGCAGAAGTCGCTTCATCAAGCATCAGAAACTTGGATCGGCTCATCAACGCTCGAGCAATGCATAAAAGCTGCTTTTGTCCGGCTGAGAGTTTGTCAGTTTCTAGCGCCGCGTCCAAGGCATCAGTGGTCTCGCAGAGATGCCCCAGATCAACATCCACCAGGGCGGACGTTATCTCTGTATCGGAATGCTCGCCGAAAGGATCTAGATTAAATCGCAAAGATCCCTCTAGGAGCACTGGATCTTGCGGTAAGACCGCAATATTCCGTCGAATTGTATCTCGAGGCATTAAGCTCAAATCCTGCCCATCAATAGTTATGGATCCGTCAACAATATCGTTCATTCGCAAAATGCTGAGTATCAAAGAGCTCTTGCCACTGCCCCAGTGTTAGCCAAATGATAAATACTATAAAACTATGTCTTTATGCGTTTATGCTTTGAATGCCCACATAGGGACAGAGATTAAACGCCTTCTTACCTTCCTGTGCGACCGCAAACACCGATTTGCATTCCAGGTGTAACTTCTAAACTTATATCTCGCAAAACAGCAGCAGAATCGGCGCTAAGTCAAGCATATTAGTTCTCGCTGTGCAATGGAAGGTGGGCAATAATATCTCATCTCACTTGTACTTCACAGTGAGACCTTTGAAGGTCAGTTGCCCCTTTGAAGGCCATTCCCCGTCTGGAACATTATCTTCCCCTTGGAGATGCTCTGATGGAGTGTCGTTGAGGAAGCCCTTCAGCCTCATCAACGCTCCAACAGAAGTTTCCATCTCTGTCCAAGATTGAATAACGTAAGACAGAGTTTGGCTGATGGTCGAGATGTTCGTCAGGGCCAATCCAAGTGTGCCAGCTGAAAATCCGTTCCGTAGCTCCATAGCAAGTGACATCGTAAGTATCATTGTAATGGCGACAATCAGGTTCAGCATCACATTTAGCCATACTTGGATACTGAACATGAGATAATACGGCTTCTGAGCTTCTGAGAGGAATCCGCGATTCAGGTCTCGGAAATAGTCCTGCCAGCCAAAAGCTCGGACGGTAGCAATGCCCTGTAGCGTCTCCAAGAAGTTTGTGTAAAGCGCAGACTTGGATTCTAGGTCAAGTAGTCTCATCTGTCTGGATGTCCGGAGGTAAAACTTCTGCAGAATGTACAGAATAGCCAAGAGTATAGGGAAAGATATCGCCGTGTATTTAGACGTAACCGCAATGACAATTATCGTCGCAACTGTTAAAAATATTCCATCGAGAGTTTGCACCATTGCCGCAGGCAGTCTATTGTCAAGCAAGGACATATCTTGGCTAAAGCGATTCACCGTGACACCGGTATCTGTGGTAACGAAGAATGAAAGAGGAGCCGACATGACTTTATCCAGTAGTAATTTATGCAACTTGATTGATGTTACCGGCACTGCTTCAATCAAGCTTGTCCACAAGAGCAATGTATGGAAAAGAACGGCAGCCACGCCCAGTGCTGCATAGACACCGAGATATTTAGCCTGGTGCGCGCCTGGGTGCTTCAACTCGGAGTCAGACCACCACGACAGCCACACACTAGGGAACGTGGCCATGAACGCGAAGCCGATGGCAGAGATCAAAACGGATGTAGCAAGCTTCCAGCCCATAGCTTTGAGGTAGTAGAGATAGAGACTGAGATCTCCCTGCTGCCGCGCACTGTCATTGTCATCCTGCGGCGTAGGCTTGGCTGAGACCGATGCCGATGGCTCAGCTCCCTCGTCGTCCTCTCGCGTTGCCGAATGCATTGAGATTGGGTTCTCAGCGCCATTCTCTATTTGGGCCGGGGGGTCAGCAATCTCACAAAGGCTACCATCCTGGTTTAGAGACCAAATCCGATCCATTATATGCATAAAGTGCGCTACAAAGTAGGTTAGTTCCAATTTCCATAACGCAGGACTCCATTTGGCACGTACTCTTGTGGGTGGAGAGCAAAACAGACATGTCGTAAGTACGGCAGAGGCCATCAGCTCCCAAGACGCGTTGAACAACAGCTTGCTCCGTGGTCGCGTCGAGACCGCTCGTGATGTCATCTAGAAGAATCAACTGTGGCTTTGCGTAGAGAGCCCTGGCTAGGCTGACGCGCTGCTTCTGGCCGCCGCTCAACATGATTCCACCGGCGCCAACAGCAGTCTCATCTCCTTCCACAAGGCTAGCCAAATCTTGCTCAAGAGCACAAGCATGAATTACTTCTCTATACCAGCTGGCGTTGAACTCTGAAGGGCCGAGTATGATCTTTCGGATAGACATGTTGGGCAGCCAGGTCTCTTGTGCGCAATAGCTGGATCTCAGGTGTGGGCGTCGATCTACTGACCCATGTGCCAATGTCATTTCACCGAGCATTGCCAGAAGAAGCGCGCTCTTTCCGCATCCTACTGGCCCGGTGACCATGATCAGGCTTGCTTGAGGTACTGAAGCTGAGAGATTACGCAGAACAGCATCGCTTTCGTCATCAAAACAGAAAGTGGCATCTCGTAATGAAATGAGATGTTTTGAAGAGGACAGCTCATCAAGCTCTACACTCTGAAATCCGGATTTGCCATCCACGCTGTGTTCTAGGGACACTATTTCCGCCAACGTCTCTGTGTTTTTTGGTTGACTGCGCGACAACAGATATTTCTCGATGCGAGCGAAGCAGCCTAGTGAACCAAGTATCATGGGAAGAACGAACATCAACTGCATAAGCGGCTGCGCTACAAGCGTAAGAAGAGCCAGGGATGAGAATACTGTGGCCGGATCAACGGTGTTTCCGAACCGCGTATGTCGGAGTAAAGAGTACATCACGAAGGCACCAACAGGGGCAATGGAGCGAGATATTGTGCCAAACACGTTGGCCGCCACCAGAATTCTTCGAAAGGGTAATGATTTGTGAAGCTCTGTCACACGGGCGTTGTGAATGGTGGATGTGTATTTGCTAGTTAGGCCAGACATGCGGATTCCCTTCATGTTGCCGAGCATGGATGCAGTGGTAGCGACTCGAGCTTGAATAGCGCCGACCCAGGCTATCTGATACTTTGGTGCAAATATGGATAATCCAAAGGCCGAAGCAGTGCATGCAATAACCACGACAACGGGCGCGAGGGCAGCCAGGCTGATTTCCTCCACGAGGATGTATATGGCTAGAGCAATCTCAATGGGAGACGCCCATACAACGTCGAGATTTTCCAGTCCAGAAGCAATCTGATCAATGTCCGTACTCATAAGTGTGAGGGCGGCTTTGTCGGTGGCCGCAGTTAGGCGCACTTCGAGAGTTGTTTCATAGATCAAGCTCACAAGCGCAGACCGTATCATGGTCATGCATCGGTAGGTTTGACGTTTGTAGAGTCCGGTGCTAAGTGCGATGCCCAGGTAGACTAATATTGTCGCGCCAATCATGCCGTGACCGGCGTTTTGTCTGTCTTGACTTTGGTTTTCCGCCAGAAGTGACACTGCTCGGTAGATGAGAAGAGGCTGGGCAATGTTGAAGCCTATGAGGAAGACTCTAGGCAGGAAAATCGGCAGAAACTGCTTCAAGAAGAAGGTAATGGTAGTTTTGAACAAGGCATGACTGGTGTCCTTGTTTGCCGTTGCCCAAGCGGATCCAAAATCCGAAGGGTTGGCTGAGCTCGGTAGCAACTGTGGATCAAGCGACATCAAATCCTCCTGACGAAGCACGGAAGCCGATCCGCGAAGGAGGAGTCTATTCAGCCACCAGAACACGCTACGATTGAAGATGCTACCCAGGGCTTCAGGGGAGTAGCTTCGATAGACTTCTTTGAGAAGCGACCGTTTCTCCACTGACTCCAGCAGCAGCATGCAGAATCTGAAGGCAACTGCTGCAGTAAAAGTGGCCGGTAGCGGTGATCCGTCATGGCGCAACCACAGGGTTCGCGCCTGAGAGACGTCAAAAAGCGTGGCGAGCGCAAGGAAAGAACAGAGTAGAGTCGAAGGCCGTATTGAGCGGTGATGGTCCAGGTAAGATAGTATAGCTGAGGGCAACAAGGTCACGAGAGAGATGGCGGACGCTGCGATGGAAACTTTGGTAAAAGCCCTATCCGAAACGGCGTACTGAATGATGAGGGCTATCTGTGTCGCCCCGAAGCCGAGGAATGCCAACTGCAGCACCAAGCATCAGCAAAGATTTCAACAGAATTGCGACGACAACCTACCATCTTGCTGCATAATAAAACATCCAGAGGCTGCCTTAGCAGCGTCGGTCTCTTCCAGACAAGAAAACATCGCGACAGAGCCAGCAGCAAGAAAATCAGGGACGGCAGAATTGATAAAATTGACTGCTCAAACAACAAGGTGAAATCGAAGTCCTCACGACAGCCATGGACTTGTGGCCCGAATACGTTGTCGGCTGAAGGCGCACATTGCTGAGAGGGCGCCATGATCGTGCGGACCCTTGAGTTGGAAAACGCGATGCCGAATTCCCCTCAACCAGAACAGCAGAACAGATACCAGCTTGGACATGGTTTATCACTGACCCTGAAATGACTCAGCAAGACGGTTATCACCACCCCCCTCCCCTCCCCTCCCCCCCGATCTGCAATTTCGCAGAAAGGTGACAGGGACCACAAATGGAATAGTCCGTCTCACCTAGATGCTAAGCCAGCCGCCTGCGCTAGGTTAGCTTTGGCGAGCTAGAAGATGGTACCAGGGAGTATTCGTGCGAGTCTTGGTTACTTGGGAGGAGGCTTGGTCACCCCACATGTGAAGGATACTACAGTACGCGGTCGCAGTTGTCAGTGGGCATAAAAGCGGTGTCACGGTGTAATAAAGGAATCAATCGCTATATTGAAAGCTATCCTGAACGCTTGGTCAATCGTTTACCCTTCCGTTCAGTTGCCCTTGCTGATGGTGACACCACCGCCATAACTGCAACAATGCTGCTTGGTGTCTATGCCCTCCTGTTCGTCCTCCTTACTATTTACATAGCAAACAAGGTCTACCTTTCGCCGCTATCTAAAATTCCTGCCTCGCATTGGTCGGCCAGATTCAGTCCAATTTGGTCTCTCTGGGTACGGTACCGGGGAACAGAGCTGTCTGAACTTGTCAAAGCCCATAGAAAGCATGGCCCTATAGTTCAGGTTGGCCCTCATGATATCAGTATAAGTTCATATCAGGGTGGAATAAGGAAAGTCTACGATGCAGGATTTGGGAAACCATCCCAGTTTTACTCGTTCTTCAACTACTATGGGTTAGATTAGGCCACTTTCCTTTCATCAATGATTTCACTTACTTTTCAGTATACTTACCGCTGGGGCAGGAACCAAAATGCATTTACCAGCTTGGATGGCAGAGCCCATGGGTTGCGCCGACGTCGTTCAGCCGCATTGTACTCTAAAGCTGCTCTCATGGAGTCCCATCAGATGCATAACATCAGCATCAAAATCATGTATACTGACTTGTATCCTCTTTTGAAAAGCGCCGCTGCATCAGGTGTCCAAGCCGACGCCCTGGACATCAGTTACCGCCTATGCTCTGACTATATCAGTTCATTCCTGCTGGGTTATGGTAATGGAACGGCATACCTGTCCAAAGAACAAAAATATATTAACGAGTGGCGGTTTCACTATGACAATTATTCATGTCATGAATGTTTCTTTCCACAGGAGATGCCATTTCTGTACAACATATTGAAAAATGTAGGCATCGATTTGCTTCCTCGTTCATACTGGACATCGAAAAAGTTCCTTGAAACGTGGCTACGAAAAATGGAATCCAAAGCAGATGAAACTATACGCCAGCGGAGCAAAATGAAGCATTCAATCCCACCAGAAAATCAACCGGTTGTCTATGAGACCATTAAGTTGGCTGTCAAGAAAGACTCTCCACATTTAGACGAACAAACCCAGCAGGCAGAAATCGGGAGCGAGATGTTTGACCATATCTGTATGTTCTCATGCTATGACAAGATGAGCCAATTGCTAACATAGTTTTGTGTTCATGTAGCGGCTTCTCGTGAGGTTCTGGGTACGTAATGTCAACAGCCTCTATATTTGTCGGGAGCAGTCAAATGCTGACGCTGGAGAAATAATATAGGTCTCGTCCTCAGTTATACATTTTGGCATCTGGCTCAAAATCCACACGCGCAGCGTCGGGTTCGTGAAGAACTCATCGAAGCAGGAATTGACTTGACGAGTGCTCCAAAACTGGCCGACTACTCGACTGACTTGTCCACTGCACTACCCGTGGCCTTGGGAAAACTCAAATTCCTTGAAGCCGTCATTCAAGAGTCTCTACGGATGCGGCCCACTAGCACTCCGCTGCCTCGTATTACACCCTCGGACCGAGCTGTCTCTATTGCAGGAATAGACAATATTCCTCCAAACACCAGAGTTAACGCGTTCCAATGGTTCGTACACCGTGATCCAACCAAGTGGGATAGAGTGGATGAGTGGATACCAGAGCGATGGCTCGGCCGTGAACACGTTAGCCAGAAGGACAGGAGAGAGGATGTATTGTGGGCTTTAGCAAGCGGGCCGAGGATATGTCTTGGATCAAACTGGACCTACTATGGTGAGTGTATTACCTCTCTAGACGTTTCTTCAGAAGCATACGCAGTGCTAACCAGAAAACTACATTGGCACCAGCTATGCGGTATATCATTGCCGTCACTTGTTTCAATTTTGAATTTGAGGCCCTGAGTGGAAAACCTCGCAATTGTTGGCCCGGCTCTTCACAAGACCTGTTACCAATCAAGATCAAAAGCTTGATAGCAAGCGAAAATGAAGACATAAAAAGAGAAATAGCTTAGATTAAGAGATAGGCAGATAGTAAGCCATCCTGATTCCATTAAACAATAGCCCTTTCTGTTGCTTCTTCTTCTAGTACCTTTTTTTTTTTTTTTGGCGTATAAAATCCTTAACTCTTCCTGCGATGTTTTGAGTATCATTGAACATTCATACACTAAAAACATTAACATACGCCAATGAACTACTGCTAAAATTTTAAGCTTATGATGCCACCGTGGATATTACCCCCAGACCTCCCTTCTCTACCACGATATGACGGCAATTTTCACTCCGTTCAGGTTGCTTACACCAGCATGCAAGACAGGTGTAAAGGGTCGATCATCTCGTGATTCAATGCTTTTATACTTCTGGCAAAATCTCGCCACAAAGTACGCGGCCTCAGTCACAGCCATGACGTTAGCTGGACAGATACGAGGGCCTCCGCCAAATGGCACAAAGTTCCAGAAGGGTCGAATCCCATCCCACCGCTCTGGCCGGAATTCTGCTGCATCCTCACCCCAGTATTCAGGGTCACGGTGCAGCAAGTAGCGGTTGCAAACCACCAGATCACCCTTTGCGCAAAAGACAGGCTGCTGGCCATCTGCTCCGCCGCCTCGTGGGAGTGTTGTGTCTTTTCCAGCCACACGAGTCATTGAGACACCAGCAGGGAACACACGCTGGGCTTCAGATATGGATTAGCTAGGATATCACAAGTTGTAATGGAGTGGTTTGGGGGGGGATTAACCTACTTTCATTGATCACCCATGTCATGTACTGCATATTTCTCAGGGTATTATACGTCAATCCCTCTTGACCAATTGCATTTACTTCGCTTTGTAGGCGTTTCCATACACGAGGATGTCTAGACAAGAAAAATAAAATGTTTGAGACAAGGATACTGGTGGATTCCATGCCTGGAATCCATAGGGCGGCGAGCTGATCTCGCAAGAGGATCCTGTCATTAAGCTGCTGCACCAAAGACCAGAGCAAATCTGTTCGATCAGATTCGGCGGTAAACTTCTCCGGATTCTGATTCCGCGCCTTTAACTCATCCAAAGCCTGGTCGATGTGGTCATTCAGGTAATTGTGGGCAAATTGGATCGACTCGTGCCATTTCGCATCGCGGAAAAGATATTTCAAGGGACCCATTGAACGACGGGCACTTGCACCACGTACAATGTCAAATATCGCTAACATGACATCTTTGTTCTCAGCCTTGATAAGGCTGTCTCTGCTGCGCCCAAAGAGAAATGAGGTTGTGGCGTCCAAAAACTGCGATAAGGTGAGAATAGATCCCTATGCGTCTGGCATGATAAAACGTACCCATCTTGACAGCAGTGGCTGGATGTCAAAGGTTTCCCCATCAGTCGGTAACAGACTGAATAGACGGTCCGTGAAGGGTGCAAGACGCTGTACGTTAGCAAAGGCCTGGCGCTCAAAGTATGGCTTTACGAGGTTACGGCTGTGCTGCCACACTTTTCCATCTGCAGTGCTGAGAGCGCTGCCCAAGAATGGATCTAGATGACCATTGACGGGCTCTACCAGAAATTCTTGGAACTGAGTTGTGCTCACAGCCTTCATGTTCTCCAGATCGCGTGAGTATATGACACGTTTCCCCATGAAGCTCACTCTGAAGGTCTTTGTGCCTTGTGAGGCCCAGAGTTCCTCCATCCATGACAAGATGCGATTCTCCTGCAAGGATCGGCTCAAATTATTCATGAAATCAATTCCCCATACAGGGTCTTTGGTCTTGTAAAACTTGATCTTGCCGCATTTGTGCGTCTTTGTCTTTAGAGAGTAGCTGAGCGCTTCCCACGTCCTGCTGAGGAAGTATATCGCCACGATGCCACAAATGGTCACCCAAACGTTCCACCAGCTCATTATAGTAGGGGAAAGAAGGCTATTCATTTCGATGCGAGTGTGATTCGGATGGTGTGCTATATTGAGCTGTGCGGTGGGTTATCAGAATCAGTTGTATTCTAACCTTTGCCGCAAAATGCCACTCTGGAAATTGATACATTATGGTAGTGCACAGTAGCGTTAACCAGATACTTGAACTGGAAGGCTCCACTTGAACGCTTATCTACATATACTGCACAGATGCCACAAGGGTCAGCTTACCCATAATAGTTTATATAACCGCTATATCGATTTATCCCCCCATATACCAATATCCTATTCTAGCATATAGTGGGACAAAGGTCTACAAACGAAAAGATTTAAGGAATTGTACTAGTGCTGACAGACAGATAGTAAAATAATAAAACGCCTTATTTACTAATAGTTATGCTATCCTTTTCAAAGGCAGGGTTACTTGGGTAAAGGGTCTATACTTGAGGAGTTGTACTAGTGCTGATTAACAATAGTCAAAAGATGAAATAGAGCTATTTCTTATGCTACCCAACACTTCCTAGAGTTACTGAGATACAAGGTCAACGCATGTACAGGTACAAACTAAGGTGTTACGTTACAGCTAGGGTGCGCCTAGTAAACTGCTTCTACAGAGTAATATCTACTCCGTACTCTGCCATGTTTTACACTGGGGGCAGTGGAGGAGACGCTCCGCCCCTACCCTTGCTCCCTTCCCTGCATGAAAACCATATCGGAACTGGAATAGCTATGTGTACTCCACCCCATAGATATCCCTACCGGACAAGGATTCCCCAATATCAGGCACTATTCACCTCAGACCCAATTTTATACCAGCCTTATCTGCTAGCGCTCGTACGACTCCAAGCGACGGCTGCGAGGATCAGCTTGCCAAAGCACTTGTCTTTGCTCGGCAATTACCATGAATGATTCCATGGTTCTAGTACTGAGTAATAGATCAGCTGTTCCGAAAAATACTAGCACAAATTGGCTCTAGTTGTAGCGTCCTTGCCTGATTTGTCACAGAGGTCCATGATAATCATCCTGCGCACATGAAGTGTTTCTACTACATGTACATACCTATACGGAATATATTCTTCCTTCCTGTACCACATGGTCAGTGCGTATCCCCTCCATGGACCAGGTACCTGCCCCGATACCGCAGTAATAATACATTCCTCTGTATTCAAACGCTGTCCTTCTCCTGGAAAGAACTTTCGTCTGGTAATGCTGATCTTGCGGCAGTTTGCATCCAGCCAGCTGTTGCCGGGAAGCCTCTTCTCCTTTTTCTTCAATTAATTGATGGCCGTATGAAAACCCTTTTGCTCGAAAACCAAGCTCCATCAAGTTTTCATTAAGTTTCATCTTGAGTCGAAATTTCCAAACTGCCATTATGGAAAATAAGATGTACGAACATGAGGCTCTGGCGTCTTCGGACGTAGAACTATCTTCGTCGTCAGAAATGGACGGGCTCCATGGTCCTATGCCTCGCCACAGACGACAACGTCGATGGCCTCCACTTCATTATATTGTCTACGGAATTCTTGCCCTGTCCAATCTTCTTTTCTTCAGTCTGTACTGGAGAGCACGGCGATCTGGCGAACAATGCGTGCGACCGAAGTTGATTTACTGTAAGTGTTCTCGCTTATAAGAGCTATTTACAGTTGACTGAACACTCTTGTAGCTCCTGCCGCAGAAGCCATCGAATACGTACCCAAACGTCTGATGAGAGACCTAAAAAATAATCCTTTCACTGGAGAGCCCAACGACGAGCCTACTGAAGAGTTCGACAAAGCGTGGGCTCATTTGCTGGAGCGTGAGTCTCAGACTACATCTTTGCCCAATAAGGGAAAAGAGACATAATGATTGACATTCCACTATAGCCATGACCATCAAAATTTCAGCAGACGAGCTCTCTCACCTACCCGACGATAGCATTGCCATGCAAGATGGGTCGGGATATATAGCCGAGCTGACGGTGTACCATGAGCTCCATTGCATCGTAAGTTGTGACTAATTCTTCCCAACGGCACGAAAGCTGACAAAATACGATTAGAAACGAATCCGTCGCCATTTCCACCAACAGCGCTACTATGGAAATATGACAGAGGATGAACATATTCGAGAGGAGACTCACATAGATCACTGCCTCGAGTATTGGCGTGAAGCGGCCATTTGCCGTGGCGACGTGACTCTGTCGACGTTTCAGTGGCTCGAGGGCAAGCCGTTCTCTCGGGTGTACAGCGACCATGAATGCGTTAACTTCGAAAAATTGGATACGTGGGCACGATCTAGGATGGTGGACACAAAGGATCTCTCGGTTCTCGCCGGGCGGCCGTCGGAGTAAGATTTACCAAGGCATCAATTTGATTGGTTTGGTCACTGTTAGCGGTTCATTACATTACAAACAGTACGGAAATTAGCTCGAGCCCTATTCTCATTGAGAGAAACATCATATAATTACCAAGTTGTAGATAATCGCAAATGTAGAGCAAAAAAAGAAAAGAAAAAAAAAAGCATAAGTAGTTGAATCAGCAATACATGTCCCTCAGTGACTAACAGCTTCGGTGGTAATAATTAACGCAGTACTCCTCATAAGTTTTACATACAGGTAAGGTGATAGATACCCTAGAGAGGATAGGGAACACGGTAGATGTTGTGGCCAAGATGGGCAATTGCCAAGATGAGCAATTGCCAAGATGGGCAATTACCAAGCAAGAAACAGGCCAGGGTGGTGATACAACTGCTTTACCTGAGACAAAGTCGCAAAAAGATAAAGAATTTCTTTCTACTAATATAAATGGATTGTATTTGTGTCAATTTTACCCAAGTTATTATCTTTTGCACATAAGTACTCTTGTTGTCAGCTGACCTCTGTTCTCCCTTCTCTCTTGACTAAGGATTTTCGCTGACAGCTGGATAACTTGTATGCTAACCTAACGCAATACAGGAAGCCTACTCCCTGCAATTGCGTGTTATCTTCATGTAGTGAATGAGGGTAAGAGTCACCGATTGCCCCATGCACCGCCTCCTGGTCGAGTCCTGTACTCGTATACGAGGATACGGGGATGTGTAAAAGCAGGAAGTGATGACATACTCCTTTTTCGAAATACTCACTAGTTCAAACCGGTGTCTCGGCATCTGCGCGATGCTTACCATATCTTACCATATCTGTCACACTAGAACAACTGAAGAGGCCGAATCACAAGATTGGCACTGCTGGTGGAATAAGCCTTTCCCGAGCTTAGACACCTGTCTAGTGGGGGATCGCCAGGGGCTTAGGGATTTACTACGTACACACCAGAGCTAATCGCTGGCACTAAATTCGGTCCACGATTTTAGTGCTGATCTTAACGCTAACAGGGCATTTTCGGACTCCATAATTTTAGTACGCTGGTGATTGCGTAGGAAACCTCGGCTGTGTTTATCATCTTCCTAACGTTATATGTTGTAAATGTTATTCAAGTATTCGGTGTGCATGGTTCTTCAGTCTACGATATATATAAGATTTTAGTGCTCATCTTAACGCTAACAAGGTATTTTCGGACTCCGAAATTTTAGTACGCTGGTGATTGCGTAAGAAACCTCGGCCGTGTTTATCATCTTCCTAACGTCACACATTGTAAATGTTGTTCAAGTATTCGGTATGCGTGGTTCGTGATTCGCCGCCTCTGTTGTATTTTCAAACTCTGCCTAACGGCTCTGAAGTTATGGCTCAACTAGTTCCGCCTCTATCGGCCTATGGGTTATCCAAGGACTGTGGATTTCTCTCCTCGCTTCCAGTGCCCGCGCTGGCAGATCCCTACTACGCTGAATGGGAGAATATTCTCGCCCGTCTCCAGCCTCTCCTTCAGAGTGGAGGACTTCGTGCAGTTATTGATGATTTACCAATCCTTTCAACATCACAGCTACAGACTGAGTTACAATGGAGGCGGGCATATCTCCTTCTAGTCTCAATGCTGCAGGGTTACGTCTGGAGCGGTGCGGAACCTTCCGAAGTGAGTCTTCTCCTCCGTTTAACAGAGGTATACTCACATATTTCAGCGCATACCGCCTCCTATCACAATCCCCCTGAAGCAAGTCAGTGACCACTTGGAACTACCTCCAATGGCCACCTATGCTGGGTTTTGTCTCTGGAATTATGTACCACATTGCCAGACTGAGTCTCTGAGTGACCTCTCCAACTTAGGATGTGCAGTAACTTTTACGGGCACCGTAGATGAACACTGGTTTTACAAGATATCAATGGCCATAGAAGCATACGGAGCACCCAGTCTACAATCAATGTTGGAAGCAATTGAAGCAGCACATGTCGGGGATAGCCAAGTGGTTACTGATCATCTTAACCAGCTTGCTGGAACAATAGATGGAATAATTGCTATACTGCACCGAATATACGAAAGCTGTGATCCCCGAGTATTTTACCATCAAGTGCGACCGTACCTCGCGGGCAGCAAGGGAATGGAAAATTCAGGGCTACCCAACGGTGTCTGGTATGATGATGGCAGCAGTAACAGAGAATATCGACAATACGCTGGCATTAGCAATGCTCAGAGCTCCTTAATCCAGTTTTTTGACATAGTCCTTGGCATTGAACACCGTCCAACTGGTATCAGCAGCACTATTTCAATACCAGAGGCAAAAGGGCCCCAGCCACCACGGCATAATTTCATTCACGAAATGCGGAAATATATGCCTGGGCCTCATCGCCGTTTCTTGGAAGACGTTGGCAAGACTACAAACATCCGATCATTTGTCGAGAGTCGACGGTCTGATCATGCACTATGTAAAGCGTATGATTCATGCCTTGAAATGCTGTGCAAGCTACGGGACAAGCATCTCCAGGTTGTTTCTCGCTATATCATCATCGAATCGCGGAAATCAATCACAAACGAGAATTCGGTTGGTAATGCTGCATTGTCGCCAGCTCTGATAGATCCCGATACAGAGCTGTCAAAAGGTGCCATTGGCACTGGTGGCACATCGCTGATGCCTTTTCTCAAACAAGCACGTAATGAAACCACGGAGCCAGTTATTCACCCTAGGCGGCTTTTGGATAAATCTCAGAAACATGTTGAAGATTCGCAAATCCAATATCATTTTGGGGTTGGAAGTTGGAACCATCACAGTATCACTTCTGGATCCAAGGACAGTGATGGTCTTGTAACCTTTACGCCAAGGGCAGCATTCTTGTTTGCTGTGGGTATATTTGTGGCAGTTTCTGCGACCATTGTTTCTAGCTAAAATATGCACAATTACAATAGAGGTCGCTACTAATTGCAAAATAATAATATTTAAGTTGCATGTTGGGTTTTATATCGTTTCATATCATAGATGTCTTCATGTGATAGCCTAAGGATATTTACACGTCCTTTCATGCCATACATAGGTTACTAATATATGTGGCAATGTGTATACTTGTGGCGAGCTTTGGGTGTGATAGATAAAAGAAAGAAACCGTACTAAACGACCTCTGTTTATCAGTCATGATGGTAAAAATATTACCTCGGGCTATTGACGAGTCCGAGGCGATAAAGATGTCGCTGCATGCTGGCACTGCCTTTGCCATACAACAGCTCGCTCAACCGACACAATAGTTTTCACAATTAATATTTGATCCAAGTACAAGACAGGGCCTGCGATAATTCGCAATCTAGTACCTTCACGAGTGTATGAGCGAGAAAATTGAAGGGCTTGTGATATTGGGTGTCTAATAAGCTCAATTCAACTACAGTACAATGACTTTGCCCTGAGGTCTAGTGACTTATTCAAGAAGACACCTCGCGCCAAGCTAACTATTAAATAGGTATTAAAGACGACTGATCATGAGATAATGACGCCTTATATTTAGTTCCAGCTGTTGCGAACCTGGTCATCGGCATCACGCTTAGCCCAGCTGTTGCGGACCTGGTCATCAGCATCCTTCTTGGACCAGCTGTTGCGGACCTGGTCATCAGCATCCTTCTTGGACCAGCTGTTGCG